>NC_065509.1:36655094-36838090 GCF_006386435.1 Epinephelus moara
GTACTACTGTACTTTCAATAAAGCAATCGTATTATCAAATTCACAAACACTCTGTCTGAATACATTGCTCTTCTTAATGGGTTCAGCTGACTATTTAATCTGCAATTTCCTATGACCTGTATCCCAAACACACACCATGTGAAACTGTACGTGGGCAACTGTGCACTCAATGGGTATGGACTAGTAGACAACTATTTTGATAATAACTTACTTGTCATTAGCAGATTCTAACATTTGTTGTGTTTGATACTATTTTGATGATGATAAACTGAGCAGCTTTTGCCTTTGGCCTGTTAGAAGGATAAAACAAGAAGTTTGAAGACGTCACCTTGGGCTTTGAGAAACGTTTTTTACAGTTCTCTGACATTTCATCGGCGGCTGCAGCCTTAATATTTACAGCCCCTGCAGTTAAAAGTTTTAGGCCTTGGGCTGCCACTAAAATGAGGAATAAGTGAAGTGAAGAGAAAGTTTAATGCTTTGCCAGACAACCTTGTACAGTATGTTGTCGGCTGGAGCAGCAAAGGGAAACTATTAGATTTCCTCGAACATGATGCCAGTAAACTGAAAAGAGCACATCCATGTTTACCGAGCTGGACTGTCTGTGGTGCTTTATGACAAAGAGATGAGAGGTTCCTTTGTTTCTTTTTCCCCTGGATGGAGCGCGTTATTGTGTGTTATTTTATTAGCCATTGTTTGCAGAATAGAGTCCATGTCCAGCAGCAGAATGTTATTAATACAATGGGATAAAACAAGTCATAGTTAGTGTGGATGTGAATCTCTTTTTTGGTCACAGCTTTAGCTTGTGCTTTAGGTTAGGGAATTGGTGTATATATAATAAAGCTCTTGCACAGTGCAGCTTTAAAGGGGGTTATGCTTTTCCTTATTTTCTATCATATATATAATGTCAACATGTTGAATGTTCATATAAAACATGTCCAACGTTTCAAATAATGACATAAACATATTTAGAAATAACCCCTATGAGCAAAACCTTAATTCTTCAGACTGCTCTAAATACTGTTTCCAACATTTGTTTTCTACTTTCGAGACAAGATCAGCTCATGCCAGATTTCTTTTTTTGTCACCTGCTCCAGGCACGCTACTCAAGTGTTAACATTAGATGATCTACACTAGTACATGAAGCTACATGCTAACGTGTTGCTGTTGTTGTTTATTTGTCCCCGATTCTGGATTGTTTTCCTGCTGGAACATGTCTGGTTGTGTTCCTTGGATTTTATTGGCAATTTTCCACAGTAGAAAGTGCAGCTATTCTGTTTTACAGTCAATCCACGGCTGCTGTATTGGTGCAGAGATGCGGAGATACGAAAGACACATAAACTTTGACCAATCAGAGCAGTGCTCCAGCACAAACAGTACGAAACAAATGTGTTTTTCACGCATGTAAACATGTTCTAGTAGAAACCCAAAATACAAGTATGAACCTGAAAACGATATAGGTGCAGGAATAAAAGGTGGATAAGGCTAGATCTATAGTTGTGCACATGATCTGTTGCATGTAGTATCCTCTTGCACCATCGCCTCCTCTGTGCGCTTATTGAATTTAAAACCAGTGGGGGGTTTTTGCACCGTCATCGTGAGAAGCCAGAAATGGGTTTTCAGGGGGGTTTCCTGCTCCTGCTCCTGCTGTCTCTCTCTCTGTGGTGTATTTTCCACCAACATGAGGCTGGACTGAGTCTGCCTCTCCAGCATGCTGTCACATCTGTTCAGCATTAGCCCCATGACTTGCATTTCTGTTACAGCCTGCATCCCCCAACCCCCTGCTCCTTCTATACCATCACATACCAGCTCTATACTGTGTAGGCCAGGTAATAGGAGAGTGTTCCTGTATTTAAATGTATGTTTATAGGTTGTACACTGTGACTGCTCCTCCCAGAATACTACAGTACACCAAGGATGGGATGTTTTGTTGTTTATAAGCAATTACACAGAGACACTACATGTATAATTTGAGAGCAGTTGTACTAAAGAGGACAAGAAAAGCGTGCCGGGTTGAATTGCTAAGTGATATTTGAAGTCATGAATATGATAATAAAACAGAAACACGATTGTTCCTTTCCATCATGCGCTCTGTGTGTGTGGAGGTGCTGCAGCCTGCCAGCCTGCCTTTCGTCTTTATCTCCTGCTACTCACCCTCTGATTGTCATCTGGCTTAATTTGACAGGGTTACCTTGGATACGCCAATGAACAGGAAGTTCATGCCTGACGCGGACTTTGGCTCCTGGACACCGCTGGAGTACATCGCAGAGTGAGTGCTGAGGCGAATAATGATTCATAATCTTATTTACAGGCTGCAGAGAGCTCTGTAACATGCTCATATCTGCTTTTATCTATATAATGTAACCAAGTGGTTGACTCATGTCTTCTGCTCGAGTCATAATTTAAAAAATT
This sequence comes from Epinephelus moara, assembly GCF_006386435.1. Classification (NCBI taxonomy): domain Eukaryota; kingdom Metazoa; phylum Chordata; class Actinopteri; order Perciformes; family Serranidae; genus Epinephelus; species Epinephelus moara. Next base: position 36,657,504 of record NC_065509.1, read on the forward strand.
TTAAATTCTAAACTGCTGTTTGTAATGTTTGTATTAGGCATTGAAAATCCACTATAAAAACATCACTCAGTGATTTTCATATATCTTTTCTAATTAAAGGTGTGTAGGATTTATCCGTCGGCTGAAATGGAATATAATACTCATAACTATGTTTTCTTTAGTTAAGTTTAAGTTTATTTCCTTTATTAATCCCCCTGAGGGGAAATTCAATGTTTTCACTCTTGCTTGTCAATTACACACAGGTCCGAAAGACACACACATGCACAAACAGGACCTATACATGTGTGTGTATAATCACATAGTAATATATATATAGTAATATAATAGTGTATAATCACCTCAAAATAAGAACTGTTGTGTTTTTTTGTTATCGTACAATGAGCTGTTTATATATGAAACAGGCTCTCTTCCCATAGTCAGCTATGTTGTTTGTACTGTCCGCCCAGAGCGGACAAATCAAACATCGACTCTAGATAGGGCCATTGCTGCACCGGCATCCGTAGTTCTTTTACGAGCTTGGCAAATGTGAGACGTTTTAGTTGGTTACTGTGAGAAAGTCTGCCTGTTTCAGTTTCCTTTTAATATAATAGTTGTCAAGCCCCTTTTACAGTTTTGAGTTTTGCTCCTTGGTTGGCAGTCATGGTCATGAAGTGGTTAGCATCGTCGCCTCACAGCATGAGTGTTCCTGGTTCAAACCTAGGATGGGGAGTTCAGTGTTCTATCCAACTGTTTTGTTTAATCTGCCACATGCAACCGTATCCTGTACATCTATTGATCTCCTTTATTTCCCAAAATGCCTCACAGCTACAGTTGGTAACTTCTATAAAAACAACTTTTGTGTTGTATTTGTTGAAACTGTCACAATATCCTTAAGGAGGAAATGAGATCTATGAAAGTCTATGAAAAGAATCGTCCCTCCTCCTTCCTACTGCTTCTAATGGCGTTCACTAGAGTCGACACCAAAAACAACATGTCGGAGCCAAGGAGTCTCTAAGACAGCTGTCAGTCATGTCAATCAGTGCTCGTGAGCTTCTGTCAAACTGTCAAATTGGCAGCGCTGATCATATATAAATCTGTTACTGCATTGTCTATTTGTCACCTCAAATGTTTTCAGGCACATATTTTAGTGTACTGTTTGTGACCTGGCTGCCATGTTGGAAACAGTCGACTGAAGGACCAAGCACTACCACCGGCTGGACTAACTTTCTCATTTTACAGCTAAACAGTACACTAAAATATGTTATTGAAAACATTTAAGGCGAGAAATAGGCAATGCCGTAACATAATCTTGATTCAGATTTGATCAGCACTGCCTAGTTTGACAGTTTGACCTCAGTTCATTAGCTGTGTTGGAGACATCTCAGCTCTGATTGGTCATTTTCGTCCATATGCAGTAAGGCCATTAGAAGGGCAACAAGACAATGAAGTAGGTAGAGAAATGTGATTTATTTCACAGATTATCTGTCTCATCAAGTGCGGTGTGAATATAGTGACAGATTGAGCAAATATCTATGCATCCATTTTCTAAAACCGCTTATCCTCTTAAGGATCGTGGGGGGCATTGCATTTTCAAATACACACACGATATTCCAAATGTTCTCCATCTTTTTAGGCGAGAATGCAACATACAGAAGACTCTTATCTGTGCCCATAACCAGTGAACTAAGATCAATTGTGTTATTCTCAAGTTGAGTCTGAGAGCATAATCATACGTGTTTCATTCTCCATGCACAGGCATTTTACGTGTCTCTGATCACAGCCGGCCCCCCGCCGACACTGAAACACGTCTTTGCTGTCCTGTTAAGGCTACTGCAGACAAATTAAATTTCTCTTTGATTGTTCAGTTTCCAAAAAAGCTCTTTGATTCTGAGGAGCTGACACACTAAACATCACATTTACCTTGTTGATGCGTCAGATCACAGAAACATTTTCAGCTATCAAACCACATTTAAGTTGCTGGAAATACCTGACAGTCAGTTGTGCACAAGAATGAACTGCAGATGAGCACAGCATACAAAGTATATTACCATTAGCTATTTTAACCAACAATCAGTTATATCAGGTAGGTTTTTTACCTTTTAAAATCACATATATTGTTTACATTACATTAAATTACAGTAATCAAACAAATAATGGGTCTTTATGTGGTTTTATTAGACCCAGGCTATTAGGCCGGGAGCCAGGTCCAGCCCTCATAATGTTTCCTGATACCTTTTCTTCATTATTATTTCGTGTTAGCCTACACCTTGGGCCATCATATGTTGATAGCGAGCACCCAACTCGGGACTGTTTGGTGTCAGGGGGCTTTTTTGGGACCTGTTTCTGGCAAAAATTATGTAAATGCAAATATTAGGGCACTACAACGGCATAAATAGTCATACAAGTATGAAATTTGACTATGAAATTTGAATTGAGTATCCTGACACAAAGGGGAAAGTAGCAAAGTAGGGGCTTGCTGCCATTTTATTTCAAAGTATCACACACAACATCCCCCCAAAAAACAAAAAAAAATGATTGTCTGTTTGATAAATTCTCATCAAAAATGATTATTTTCATCACTATGTGTTTAATATCATTGCTTCACTTGTACATAGAAAACTTCCCAAGTTGATAAGCTTCAATTTGAGCCCTAGCTGAAAATTACACTTGCTTTGGCCTAAATTTGTCACTATACCTCCAATCAACAGAATAGAATTTTTAGTACTAGCCTTCCAGAGTCTGCTTGCCAGCAATGTGAATGTGTACATGTTATATATGTCATATATTGGTGTTTGGTGATTTATTCATGTCAAATTAAAAAGATAATTGAAATGTGACATTTCACCACAAGATGGCAAAATAGATCTACACTGGTCGAGCAGTGCACTGTGATTGATGGCACAGGTGTGTATAGGTTTGCTTTTCTTGCCTGGTCATCCCTGAACCCCATCCATATTTTTCTGTCTGTGTAGTGTTTCGTTTATGACATGTATTCTCTTACTTATGTAACCCACATACATCTAAGATTTATTCTTATTCCACATAACCAGTTTACTTGATGCAAAATATCTTAATGTAGTTGTTTGTCATGCTAAGGAGCTACAATCATTAAGTGAGTAGTGTAAACTTTTTTCTTAGGATGAATTTGTAACTGTCAAATCTAAGGCAAACATCTTTCCAATATTTCTAGAACTTCAGTAGGAGAAGAAAATTTGATATAAATCCACTGAAGTTTCACTTATTTTATGAACGCTTTAAAACAACTGACTGTGTTACTTGATTTTAATGAAATTTTAATTAATCTAAGTAATAAGTTTATTGGAAACTGTGTGTGTTTAGGAGTCCTGGAACTCCCCTGAATAAATGCCATGTGCATTGAGACAGAAGTTTGTGTTTACGCTGCGTGTAGGCCAGAGGAGATTAGATGGGATTTGATCCAGTTTGATAATCCCCGAGGAAAAAGATGAGCGTCTGAGGACGGAAATAGAAGCAATCTGGATGGCGGGAAATGAAAAGAGGCGGCACTCACGGCTTCATTGTCCCTTTTTCAATACTCTGTCAAGCTTCATTCATAAAACCTGTGCATGACTGTTCGGTGGAGATGTTATCTATAGTACATGTCATTACTTTAAAAACACGGGTGGTCACATTTATTATTCAACATCCAGAAAATATGGAGGACCCAGGCTGTAAATCTGTTTGTCAGTTAAAGTTACCCTCTGTCCAGTGAAAATTTGAAATCATGTCCAGATCCTAATGCTAATTGTGGCTGGTTTAAGAATTTTCAATACGATAGCAGAGTTTTGGTGCTAACAACCCCTTTACAAACCCTTTTTATTATTTCCCAAAGGAGCCAAACATAATGTCAAACTGTCTAAAATGTGCAGCTATACAAGAACTTTGCTCAAATAAATAAAATACAGTCTAAATTTGGCAAAATTTTGATTAAAATGAGCGGACATCCCGTTAAAGAATAAATAAACAATTCAACCAAGCATTCAGTGCAAGTGCAAGTTTCAGTTTTGGCAACTTTAGGCACATTTTTCGGTCAGCGCTGAATGAGAGTTGCTGCACATTTCTGATGACAGTCCAAGTAAATGTCATGCCATGGCAACTGAAAAATACTTGTTTCTGATTGGCTGTTAGGTTTAATCTACAGCTCAAACATTCTGTTTCCAATTAACTTTTAACAACTGTTCTAAATCACTGCACAAGTTAAAGTCACCTGCAGGTAACTATGGCAACAACAGTAATGCCTAGTTACCAATCTCAGTGATTAAACTTGTCTGGGATAAACTGAACTACATGGATGATTGTTAAAGCACAAACAAAGTAATTTAACATATATATTGTAAATAAATAAATACATTGCATCTTACTTTCATTTTTTTTTAAATTAATTTAAGGTCATGTATTTACACTCAATGTGAAGTGAATATACAAAAGAGACTAAAATATAGGAGTGCTAAATGAAACTATAAGGTTAATTTCTGGGGCAGGTAGTCTTGTTTTTTAGGGACTATTGTGTAGAGTAAGACGGAGAATGATAATAAAATGATAACAATAAAATGTATCTGATCTGTTATATAACAAAGGCTATATAGCAATTCAAACAAAGCAACAAAAAGAAAGTTAAACATGGAGCAAATACATGCCACCGAGTCCTCAAACAGAAACATACCAAGGAACACGAGACAATTTAGGGTAAAACAAAAGCCATTTCGAAAAGATGGGTCTTCAGTTGTAAAAGATGGATGGTAAATGGACCTGCATTTGTATAGTGCCTTTCTAGTCATCCAACTACTCAAAGCGCTTTTTACACTACGAGTCACATTCACCCATTCACACACATTCATACACTGGTGACCGAGGCTACCATTAACACACTCACACACCGATGGAACAGCCATCTGGAGCAATTTGGGGCTCAGTTTCTTGCTCAAGGATACTTCAGCATGCGGTCTGTAGGAGCCGGGGATCGATGCGCTGATCTTCCGATTGGTGGACGACCCGCTCTACCTTCTTAGCCACAGCCGGCCCAAAAAGATAGTAAACCTAATGGAAGAAAGTTCAACAGTGTTGGTGCCGCTAAAGGCGACATGACCTTTTGTTTTAAGTCTGGTACGTCCTGTTCTGAAGACCTAAGAGACATACTGACTATATATGGATGGAGGAGATCACTGATATATTCAGGTGCCTGACTGTGGAGGGCTCTATACGTGAGAACAAGTATTTTGAAGTGAATCCTGAACCTGATGGAGAGCCAGTGTAAAGAAACTAAAATTGGAGTGATGTGGGTCGACCTGCTGGACGTGGTTAACAGCCGAGCAGCAGATTCAGAGAAAGTTTGTTTAGACAAATAAAGAGAGAGTTATAGTAGTCCAGACAGGAGGACGCAAAAACATGGATAATCATCTCTAGCTCAGGTTGAGACACTTTGCAATGTTTCTTAGCTGAATATAACAAGTACAGCTCAGTGATTTGGGACAGTGTAGTTATATAGCATGCATCAAAACCACGAGGCCACCAGGATGACCCCTTAATATACATATATCCCATGTGTCCACCTCCTCCCCTCCCACCCAGACACAAACTCTTTAAAACACTCCCCTCTGGCAGGAGGCTGCAGTCTATCAGGACCAAAACCTCACGCCACAAAAACAGTTTTATTATTTTCCGCTTGCAGCTGGCCTCATCGACAAGGTCTGGTACCCCCACTAACACCAACTCCTATTTTCTCAAATTCTTACTGTAACTTTATTCTGTCCTATTTTTGCGTCTCTTGATTTTTGCAATATTTGTTTTATTTTTGATTACATTTTCTGTTACTGTGTTTCTATATACTGAATTAATACTGTGCAATAAAGCCGATTGTGATTCTGATGTTTGTATGATAAGGTGCTGCATAGATTCATATAGAGACACACAGGGGATATAAGGTATTTGAAATAATGTTGGCGCTTGGGCTTCTTTTTCGAATAACGTTTCCATGTCTTTGTTTCACTCCAGAATGTTCTTCGGCTGGGCCACAGGAGTGGACAGACCAGTCTCAGGAACCCTGATGCAGCTGCTGACCTCCGGAGGCGAAACTCAGGCTGTGCCCGCGCAGTAGAGGACAGAGTGGAGCTGTGGAGACGGTGATGGGGGGTTGGGAGGCAGAGAGAGAGATGGGGAGATGGAGAAGCCCAGAGATATAGACGGGTAGAGAGAGAGGAAGAGGAGGAGGAGGATATGAGGAAGGAGAGTTGGAGATAGGAGATAGGAGGAGTGATGAAGAGAGTTGGAGGGTGTAGAGGTGAAGAGGAGAGATGGTGACAGGGAGAAACTGGATAGAATAAGGAGGTGGAGAGGAGAAGGCTAGATGGGCTTGTTTTGGAGGGGTGAGGAGGAGGAGAAGGGGGGGCTTTGATTGCAAATGCAGCCTCAGAGCGCCATCTAGCTGTAAACCCCTACAATGATCCCACTGCAACAGTCAGACTGTGTTACATCTCCAGTTATGGTGTGGACACACTCTCCACTCTTGCACAACAATTCTGAAGCCAAAACAATTCTCTGTCAAAGATCAGTGAAGTGTGTTTAATGGAAATATGTCTTGTCAATATATGTGTGTGTGTAGCTCTTTTTTGGTCAGGACCGAGTGGAAGCAGTTGCTGATTAAGATGCATTCATAATTGGTTACACCACACATTATAATTCTGTGTCACAGCAGTGTTATTACAGTAATTATAATGGAGGAAAACTGCTGAAAATAAATGAGCTGTCTTCCCCCTCAAGGATTTCACCCCTGTCCTACAAGATATATATCAACAACTTCAAACATACCTACAGTCACTTTCTTTACCATCTGTGGAATCCAACACATGGCGGTGTCAGTCCAGTACAACACGTGAGATCTGTAGATTTTTTTACCGTGTGCTGTTTATCGTCCCTGAAGGTCTGCTGCCACCGCGGGGAACTTCACAGTCAAAGAAAGCTGCTGTCTTCTTCTTCTCAAAACGGACAATACGGTGTAAAGTGGAGTGGCCTTATTTTATGTTCGCTATCGAGTCAAAGTGTCCTTGGTGTCTGCGGTGTGAAAAGGGTGCTCTGTTCCTGTTGTGGGTTTTCTAAGTCGTGTATTGTAACTGTGTCAAATTCCAAATAAAATACGTGTGAAGGATCGATTGGAGGTTCAGAGTTTGTTCTTGACCTTGGGAACAGCAGCTGACAAAAGAATCTCACCTCAAGGTTCTTTTTAGTGCCAAGTCTGGAGCTTTAAATTATAACATGTTCAAAACCACTCTGTATCTACTGTATAGTGCATTATATTTACTGGGAACCATTTCATTTAAGCGCGCAAATTCTGAGTGAAATGTTTGCACAATATATGACCTTCAGAGATGCCATCAATGCATGCACACTGCACAACCACAACTCACAGGGTCACATTTAAAAGAAGTGAAAATAACATTTGTGTGTCACTACACCTGGCAGTGATGACACACCAAAGCTTTTCTTCCCTGTTGGCTTAAAAAGTGAAGTTCAAAGTTCATTCTTGACCTTGCAAACAGCAATTGACAGAAAAAAAACCACTTCATGGTTCATTTTGTAGCTTCATATATATATAGTTGTAAAACCAATTCTGCATAACATCTTTCTGTGCTGTGAGGTGGGTCACACCCTGGACAGGTCTCCAGACTGACACACAGAGGTACAGACAACCATACACGCTCACATTTACACCTACGGACAATTTTAGAGTCAGTTCTGCAAAACAGTCACATCATTTTTGTGGGGAATCGGAAAGAAATTTGTTAGAATCAAATGTGGTTTAATGAGTCTTTTAAAGTGTTTAAAATGTCTAAAATTCAATTTCATAAGTTTCAGGCCTTAAAGGTCATTAAATAGTCTTTAACTTGAATTGGTTAAGTCTCAATTGCCCAAAATGATTTTATCTAATTTCATTTATTAATCTTTTAATTATTTTTTCTTTTGTATGTAAAATGTAGATTAACCTGACTCACTCTAATAACCATATTCCTACATAAAACCTACCTCTGCACAGGACTACTTTTCTTTATACTTACCTGCAATGTTTAAGTAATAGAATGATGATTTTTCCTAAAATCTTAAAGTCTTAAATTTGGTTAAATATCTTAAAAAGGTCTTTAAAAGTATTACATTAAAGTGCTTGATACCTGTAGACACCCTTATGAGACTGGAGATATTCTACGGGTTTAATTTATTTTACTTTTCCAGAAAGTCCCATTGAGAGAATCTCTTGTTCAATGGAGACCTGGCCGAGGTAGCAGCCGTGCAAAATATGACATATAAAAAACACATGCAAACAGAAGACCATCTATTTAACTCTGTGGCATCTCAAGAAAAACAACCAAATGCCCCCATTGCTACATTCTTTATGATGCCCTTAAATTCAGTTGTTAATAAATCCCATAAAAACACCAAAAGCAACAAAGTTTTAGTCTGTCTCTCGATACTTTTCAATTCCTGGTTTGTTCTACTAATTGGTAGATCTGTAAAAATGGAGTATGTGCTGGTATTTAAAAAAAAAAAAGAAAGCTAAATATGATATGTAATTCAAACATGAGTAAATAGTGTTTTGTTTGGGACTGTTTTTCAGTTGCACTTAATGCCGATCATTTTCGAATGTCATAATGAAATCATGAGAGTTTTACTACAGTAAATGTGTGCTCCAGTGACCTCGATTATTTGGTGAAAGGTGATCATAAAACTCAGTCCGAACTGTCCTAACAAAGTCTTTTTCTGAGTCTTTTTTACTGAAAAAATCAGACATGATTACTTTTAATCGCAAGTTTTTAGATTTGGCTCATGCAAATACCAAAGTTCAACCATGTGAATATTGTCAACAAGAAATAGCTGTGCTCTCTCCAGCACCAAACGGGAAGCAGCAAACCAGGTAGACAGAAATATGGTGGGGACTCCGGGGAGGTGCAAGAAAGTGAACAAGTCTGGATTCTCTTGTACTCTGTAAAAGAGGAGAAACTGGTGGAGTTGTGGAGGGAACAAGAGTCTGTGTTTAATTCAACATGTATCTGATCCACTAACAAGCTTTTAATTTAGTGAGGAATCTTATTTTTTTAAACGGTTGGTCTCTCATTCCCACAGTCTCCTTCCACTAAAATAACATAGCTGACCAACAGATGCTGGTGGAGCGTTGTGGTGACAAAATCCAAAAGTTTTTACACAAATAGTTTATCTTTATGGATTATATTGATGCCAAATTGACTAGAATATTGTATGATTGCCATTTACCCTGTGTTTTTGCAGACATATAAGGAGCTGCTTATATATCTTATATTTTAAAGAGAGTTTAGCATGTTTTCCACCAGACACAGGATGGGAATAATCTTAGGATTCTAGCTGTAGTCTTTTCAAAGTCTTGTAGTATAAGGTAGGTATTTAGGATCAACTCAAAATAAACTACAGTGGCTAAATTCATAGAAGTGAATCAGCATGTCACACAGTGCAGCGCTGTGGCTCACTGATGTGTTTTTAATAGTTTTTGTACAATAGTGGAGCTTTATCAGCTCAGAGAAGTAAGATATGTCAGGTTCTAGCAACACAGACAGCCCCTGACAACAAGGAAAATATTTAACATCACCTCAGTATACAAACAGCCACTAGATGGTGCTCTGTAATAGGAGTCCGACTGCTGCTGCCTGTTTGTGTTTTTCAGTGGAAGTCGTATTAATCAAATGGATGAGTTAACACTCGCAGCTGAATGTGCACTGCCATGCATACACTGTATAAACCTAACTTAGAGAAGGGCCCTTTAGCATTCACTCTCCTGCACTGAACTGATTGCTGAGCATCCAGGCCTTTCACCTTGGCAAATGCAAATCTCTACAGTGGCGACATCTGGGGAGACATCAATTTAAAAGTTGGATTATGACGAATAGATTATTTTACACTCCCATTTCTCTCTGCACAAAAATGTTGTTGTTGTTGAACCAGCCCATATATTCACCTTCAGCATGGACCAGAATGCACATAAATAGACTACAGGGCAGCTGCTGGGCCTTAGTCTTAAACTCCACTATTTCTCCCGGCCGGCCACAGTTCCAGGGGACTATATGGCTGTTGACAAGCACACTGCAATAAATCACCATGCTGAGGATTAATAGGAAAGAGCAAAGCGCCCCAGCTCACTGTAGCTGATATGTATTTATTCTAGGTGGCGTAGCAATTCATCTCACCGTGTGTGCACGCCCGTGTGTTTGAATGTGTGTGTGTGAGGGCCCGAGGCGAATTCAACACGTCTATGCATACATTACCTCCCATGATGCCAGCACTATAGAGTGATTGCCCATGGGGATCGAGTCAATGTTTATCACAGAAAGCGTTTCAGCTGATCAAAGATTACCGCTGAGACAGAGCATGTTGTTCCTGTTTCAGCTGGGGCAGATAAGCTGTCACCCAGCGCCACAGATACTATTGTTTTGTGCAATGTAAATCTATGAGAAGCAAATTATTTGTATGTCACAGGTGCGGCGGTGTGCTAAAGAGAATTTATCCGTGGTACTCTTCTTTCAAGCTGCAGCAGTGTTTTTCACATCTCATCTTTTGGAGGCTGATGGTGAGTGTGCAAATAGGGGATGACTGATGTGATTTAAGGACGTCTGTTATGTCTCTTTCACACTGGTAAACAAGGAGCAGAGTCATGTAAGGTCAACAGGACCATATTGTGTAATTGGACAGTGTGGCTTGCTATCAGGAGTATACAACCTTTTATCACAATATACCTAAATAGGGCCTATTGGGCTTATTTTCAGGTTCATACTTGCATTTAAGGTCTCTATTACAACATGTTTACATGCTTTAATGTTCAAAAAACACTTTGTTTTCCTCAAACTGTCTGTGCTGAAACATCTACATTCACCCTCTGATTGAAATGATTACAGGGCAGCTGCTGGGCCTTAGTTTTAAACCCCACTATTTCTATAGAGGACACTGTATGGCTTTTTTAGCACTTGTCTCTTTAAGCCCTGCTCCCTCTGGTCAGCATCTCCAAGTCCTCAGCTGAATGACTGTAACAAGTGTAGCCGCACTTTCTACCACGAAAAACCAACAGTTAAAGGTTATAAACACAATGGGAGATGTTCCAGCAGGAATATGATCTGATATCGGGGAGAAATTAACAATATTGACAACAAAGATTGCAGTTTCCCCTGATGTTAGCATGTAGCTACATGTAGCAGTGTACTTGCAGCTGGGCAATTGGCATAACAGAGTAAAGCTGTCCTTCTGTCATGAAAAAATCACCAATACAAGCTTCTAAATACAACGTGGCCTTTCAAGCAGGAAGTTGATCTAAAATTTGGGAAAATTAGCAACATTTGCAATCAAGTTTACAGGTTTTCCTGATGTTAGCATGTACCTAAATGCCATAGCACACTTGCAGCCAGAGAATGACTGTGACAAAGTATAGCAGCACTTAATCCCGTTGAAAATCATCAATGAAAACTTCTTAACTAAAATCTTAATGACTGGACATGTTCCAGCAGAAATATGATATGAAATCAGGGAGAAATAACAACGTCTGCAACTAAGATTATAGGTTTCCCTGAAGAATGTCGCTACATGAAGCAGTGAACTTGCAGTCAGGGAATGGTTGTAACAGAGTAAAGTGGCACTTTCTACCATGAAAATCACCAATAAAAGCTTCTAAATACAACCCGGCCTTTTTTTTTTAGCAGGAATATGTTCCCAGACTTGAGAGGAATTACGTACTCAGCTGCTAAGATTACAGGTTTTCCTAAAGTTAGCATGTAGGTAAATGTCGTAGTGCCCTTGCAGCTGGAAAATTACTGTAATGGAGTACAGTGGCACTTTCTGCTGTGAAAAATTATTGAGAAGGCATCTAAACACAACCCACCATGTTCCAGCAAGAATATGATACTAAATCTGGGAAAAATTAACATCAGCAACCAAGATTACATGTTTCTCTGACCATAGCATGTAACTATACGCAGCTGTTAAATGACTGTAACGGAGTATAGCTGCACTTTCTACTGTGCAAAAAATAACATTAAAAGCCCCTAAACACAACCAAGCATGTTCAAGCTGGAATATGGTCTGAAATCAAGGAGAAATTTAAAATATCAGCAACCAAAAATAGATGTTTCCCACATGTTAGCATATAGCTACATGTAGCGGTGTGCTTGCTACTGGGGAATAACTGTAACGGCTATGGCTGCAGTTCCTACTGTGAAAAATTACCAATAAAAGCTTCTAAACCAAAATCTTCCAGACATTTCAAACAGGCATATGATCCAAAATAGTTAAGAAATCAACAACACTGGCAACAGAGATAACATGTTTTCCTGACGTTAGCATGTAGCTACATGTAGCAGTGTAGGCTACATAATGTAAACACTTGCAGTAGCGTGCTTGGAGAAGATAGCCATATAAAGAAATCTCTTATAAAACCGATGTCAGCTTGTCTTGAAAGTAGAAACAAGTGTTGGACACAGAGTATTCAAAACACTATGAGACCTTAAGTTTTTAAAGGAAAAGCATATTAGGTTCCTTTTTAATTATACGGTAAATATCCTTGAATCATAGTTGAAAATGTTAAAATAACCAGATGGTTAACAAGTGGTGCTGATCGTGAACCTTGTGGTGACCTTTGTTGCATGCTGTCTTCCTCTCTCCTCATTTCCTGTAATTTCTCTACTAAAAAACTATTAAACCCATAAAATACCCAGATACTTAAAAAAAAAAAAAAAGTATTTGACCACATTGATGCAACAATCCTGTAACTCCAGTTTTACCATACAGCGGTCCTTCTCAAGGATTTGCATTAAATTCAGCAACGTCATAATGCAACCAAAAATTTAAAAGAGACAGCTGGCCGTAATAGCAGCCTCACAGCCTTAACTGTTTATCTGGACTAAATACATACTTTATCTATAATGTACGGTCGTCTGTTCCTCACCTCGGTCAGATCATCCTTTACCTGAGCAAAGGTGATCAGCTGCTGTCCTGTGTGTGCCTGATGATTTATGATTTCTTTTCAGCCGTGACACTCTTGGAAACGAATCCATCCATCCATTTAACCATCCTGGTTAAATAAAGGTCAGATGAATGAAAAAAATGTAATTTATGATCAGGTGTAATGGGTTAAAGGATCCAAAGCAGGCGTAGTTTGGTGCACACTGTCCCTTTAGTGCTTGTTCTGATATTTACTTGCAGACTACTGTATGTTGTGCTGGATGTTGTATTGTAATGAGGGTGAATTGGCTTCTAGTCCTCTTCTTTCCCACATTTTTTATCAAGCCTGCCACAGGTGTCTCTAATGTTTTTATTTTACTGTTCAAACCGTTATTATATTAAATAAAATAAGAAGCAGTGTGTCTCTTCAGTGGTTAGAAAACAGGTGGAGTTAGCCTCTAACGCCCCTCTACTAGATCTGTGTAGTTCTAACATTAGCAGTGACTGATAACATGGCTCACCAACCTGGTCTCACTCCGAAGTTGTCAAAATCTGGCGTCAGACACTGACGAAAAAAGCTGTCCTTTAATGTCAGCATGATACGTGGCTAGTCGCCATTGTAGTTTGCACTGCCTGCACTGTCTATATGTATGCCCCTGCTACCAGCTTTTCTAAAGTGATGTAGTTCTGACAACATGTATATGAGATGAGTTTCTCATCAGGAGGAGGAGCCGAGCAGCAGACAGCAGTAGGCCACCGTTCCAGACCAAAAATCAAGAAAAGCAGGTATTTTTTAGCGAGACATCAGGACATTTCCAGCCGTGTTTGTGGCAGCAAAACTGGGTATTTTAAGCCAAAACACAAATTTCCAACCCCAGTGTCATTTATGCTTAAACCTAACTGCATGTTAACCACAGCGTGAACTTGTCACAGCGTGAAACTGAAATTCAGACATAAAGACTTGTGGAGTTAAAACATATCCACTACATATCAAATGTACAAAACTAACATAAGAAACAGAAATGTGACATGTTCGTTAGGAGTGCACCGCAATGAATTTTTTGTATTTTAAAAGGAAGTTTATAACCTGTAGTTTATGTACAACTGAGCGTAGGAAAGGCTGAGATGTGGTGAGAAAAAATGGATGATTTAATATTTCATATCCCTGACCGAACCAAATCAAACTGACATCACTACTGTTAACACAACAAAAACAAAGAACACTTCTGACTCACTCTTCATACCTGCCAACATCAGGCCTACCCTCAACGCTCCTGCCCCCGTATAACCCTACACTACAGATGAACATCATAAATACAAGGATGTGAAAGTAAAAAGACTCCTAATCAGTATTAAATTTATAGATAACAGTAAGACAGAGGGAGATGATGAAGCCCAGTGTTACTGTGTAATTCTCCGGTGTATCAGTAAAGTGTATAAACTACACTGCAGAGTGGAGTCTCTACTAACAGACACAAACAGCCAGTTGACTCATATGAACATCGGCAGGTCCGCCTTACATATAAAATTTTCACTCTACATTTTTATAAACGCACCCAGGCGCCATCTCACCATCACACAATAGACTAACCAACAACTACCAAGTAGAAAAGCGATTCGCTATTTTTTACAGCTGAGACAAACAAGCAGCTGTGTCTCACACACATGAAGACTAGGTTGCCAGTTAATGATACAAATAATGACTAACTGTTGCATCACATGGCTACATTTATTAATAAGTTTAACAACAGAGTGGAGCCTTTTAAAAGCTTGGTGTTGGATGTTAACCGCTGCTGCTAATTAGCTTGAGCTAACACTCTGGAGACGGTCAAAGATCAGATCCCCGGCATGTTTTCCTGTGGAACTGTGAAAGACGGCCACATTGCAACATGTTTTGTCCTCTAGACTGCCTGCTGCAGCTGTTCTTGTTCTTCTTCTTTGTGTTTATTGACGGCCCACAAACCAAGTTAAAAAATATATGTACCTTTAAACCCACTGTGTCGTGTGTGTGAGAATATGCTGCTGCTGTTAAGTCAGTGAACGCAGTGTGGCTTCATATTATCGGTGCTATTTATTGGCTATAATTTGGATTATCAGAATAATGCATAATTCTAAAAATGACCCATTATTGATAACTTAATGATTTAATGAGGATATATATCGTGCATCCTGAGTATTTGTGGTTTGCTTAAATGTACAATGCCAACATTTATTCCGGTAACTGAATTGGTTACGCTTTGCACTTTTTAACAGGGATTTGGTATCAATAAACCACCAAGTTCAGTGTGAAGGTAAATCTGGTGCTAATTTGAGGTCAAACCGACCCATGACCTCTTGCACATCACCCCCTACCCTCAGCACTCTCTATCACTCCATACATTTCTGTTTACATCTAAAAGCTTCTTCAAAATGAATAAATGAACAATGTTTGTGCCTCTAAAAACACCAAACCGCTATTTATGTTGGATCCTGTATCATTAGTGATGGGTGGTTTGTCCCACACACTGCATATGAAACCATATAATAGATTACATTGCACAAAGGGAACCTGTGATAGCATTAGCTTTATTGACGGTGGATTGAGGCTTTCAAGCACCGGCTGTCTCTGTGATTCATTGTGTGAAGCAGGGAGAAGAGCAGCGTCCAGTCCTGCTTACATGAAACCCCTGGAGGTGAATTTCCTGATTAAAGCCCCTCAAACCCCCCCACCACCACCCCCGCCTGCTTAAAACCCCTGCAGTTGTGTGTGTGTGTGTGTGTATTTATGAAACCAAGTTCATGCATGTCTTCAAAACGCATCTTGTTTTTTGGCTTTTTCTTGATCTTACAACTTTAGATATTGCAATTTGTACACATTTTATTTATTTTACTTGACTATCTCATCTCTGTTTTTTGCTCTGCCTCTTCTTCAAAGCACCTTTGAGCTAAAACGGCAACATAAATACAAATGTGTTCATATGTGCAGATAGATGTGTGCACATGTACATATTATCTCTGCATCGTATGTGCCTGAGCTTGTGTAGGTGCATTTCTGCGTGCATCAGTTTTCTAAACGTGTATTCCTGTGTGTTGCAGAGCTTCTGTCTGAGATGGCGGGGCGCCATGTGGAAGCCATTGAGACCTGGAGCGGGAGTGAACGTGGAAGGTGAGGCCAGATGGTAGTGGTTAGCCCTTGGCTGCTCTGGGTAACCTGACCTGCAGGGAGGACCCCTCTGCCTCCCGAGGACCAGCCGCCACATGTGTTGCGTGAGAGTAAGTCACCCAAAACCCAGGAACCGCCTCTCGGCTTCCTGGCTGCCTGTTCTCATAGCCGGGGTTGTTTTTTTAACCGAGGATCTAAAACAACAAACTAGAAACGGGATCAGACAGGAACAGTTCAGAGAGGGGATCATGGAGGATCCTGAGGACTGGTGGAGGTGTTATTAAGAGTCTGGTTCATGTGTTCATGCTGCATTAGTGCATTAAACAGTGGTCAGCGTTAAAGAATACTCTCAGCAGGCATTAGTACAGCAGATACTTATAATTATAATATAATACTGTAAAGACAAGTGGTGGAATATAAGTACTGCACTTGAGTACAGCTTTGACATACTCCACTAAATGTATCTGACATCTAGTTTCTTTGCCGTTAAGGATATTTTTAAACACAAAGCATGGAAAATGTTCCTTGCTACAGATCAGGGGTGTCAAACATACAGCCTATGGGCCAAAACCGGCCAGCCACAGGGTCCAATCCGGCCCACTAGATGACCAGACGAAGAGGCGCTTGGTTTTAGGAGTAACAGCTCTCTGATATAACAATGAATAGTTACTGTGACCATGTTTAAAGATACTGAACATTGTGCAAAATATTGTCAATCAGCAGCTTCAGTACAAAAGAATCTGTATCAGGAAATGTATAGATGAATGCACATGTAATGACAGTGAGACATGGACTGACTGAATGTGGAAAAACTGAGACTTATTGTTGAAACCGCATTAATTTTCTCAGGCTGTTCATCTGTTTTGTGAAAAGATGAACATCCACAGAATGTCCTTATAATCCAAGGAAAATATTGGAACTGATGTTACTTGTAGGATATTGTGTTGTGGATTTATTGATCCGGTATGTGGCCCATGAACAAGAATGAGTTTGACCCCCTGCTATAGATTAAAGTAGAGATGTTCCAGCACCAGTTTTTCCGTCCTGATACCCAGTACAATCCCTGAACTTTGATAGCTATCATTGTTGTACGTCATGGCTCAAGATAAACCCTTTGTAAAACATGTACAAATACATACAGAGAATGACTGCCATAGAAATTGCCAAATTTCTGACCTTTTGCTAACGGCTAACTTTACACTATTTTTTCTGGAAATAAATTCTTCTTTGTTGCTCTAAAACAGTAGCTGACAGTGGCCTTGAAGTGCATCTAGGCTACTGTTTTAAAGCAGCAGAGAATAATTTATCCAGGTGTGAAACCACTTTAAAGTGTATTAATAAATTACGCAGTATGGGATCAGTGCATAGACTCACATATTCGGCAGTACCAGATCAGCATTTTAGGTGGTATTGGAGGCATTTCTGATGCTGGTATCAGTATTGGAACAACTCTGGATGACCTACCCCGTTGTGAAGTTAAAATAGGATTGATTGAATACACAGTGAAACCGCTGCTCAGAGGTTAATGCATCAGTTTGAATCCAATATAACACAACTTTACTTTTGATACTTTAAGTGTATTTTAATGACATTTTTCTGTACTTTACTGATTAATATCTTACAATTAAAACATTTGATCATCTTAAAAAACATGACACATTTTACCAGATGAAATTACCCAACAGTATTTACTCCAAGTGTTACATCCACATTCATGCATCAATAACAATACTATCCAGTGATATAATAGAATTACCATCACAGGAGGCGTTTGTCTGCCTGCTTTTACTCTTCATACCTTTTATTTGTTTATTTTTTTGTACTTAAGTTATTACAAAAGACATGATATGTACACAGGAACATTCACACACATATACACAGACACTCACTGTATGCCTACATGTACTCCCATATACTGTACATGAATCAAATGTAAACAGAAGCCTGTACAAGAGAAGAGGAGCTAAAAGCTTCGGCAAGATAAACAGGATAAACAGGATTACATTAGATAAAAAATAATGAAAGGTGGAAAGACAAATACAAAACAAAGAAAAAAGAACTTAATTACATTTTGCTGATAATAATTCTGTGCTTTACTGGAGTAAAATTTTTGTCATTTAAGTTTTTATTTAGATTTTATATTAGTCAAACATCGAATAGAGAAAACAAACAAACAAATACTTCAATATAAACAATACGGCCATGTTAAAAAATAGAGCTACATAAGAAAACATTAATATATAACATTACAAAGCACATCGTCATTTGATACATACTAGATACATTGTCCCATATATCCTCAATTTTGAACTATCTTTATTAAAATAAAGTTTTCATCCCCTTATATATCCACAGGCATGTTCCATCCCCTTATATGTTATAGGTATATATTTCGATCTTTGCCTTGCAGTCATTTAACCCAGCTATCATCAGTTTCAAGGAAGCATTATCAGTCATCAGTTTAACCCAGTCAGTAAACTCTGGTCAAGTTTGACTCATCTGCTGGTGAAGAATAACTCGAGCTGCAGTGATGAAGCCTGTAACCAAATTCTGCTGCAGATATTCCTGGTGGTAACTCTGATTTGTCTCCCAGTAGTTAAAGCTGGGGAGATTCTGGTGAGAACTTTTAAAGCCATTTCTCCAGTTTTCCAGTAACCACTTTCCAGAGGGGGAAAAAATCAAAGAACGTTCCCACAGTGAGTGTAAGAAGATACTCTTGAGTAAGGTTTTGAATGCAGGACGTTAACGTGTAATGCTGTTGTATTGCTACTTTTACTGAAAGATCCTCTAGACTTGTTTTAAGATGCCTAAAAATCATGTGCTTTGAATGATAACATATATCTGATGTGGTTCTCTGACCTAAAAGTCCCTCTTTGAGAAAAATATTTAAATCAAACATACTCCTTATACATCAGTGAAAAATCCAGAATCTGTGTTTCAAAAGTTGGACAGAAGATTTTTGTCTCTTCAGCAGAGTAATGGGAAATCAGCAGTGGTGGATGAAACTAAGTACATTTACTCAATTTCTGCACTTCAGTACAGTTTTACGGTACTTTTACTTTACCTGACTATTTCCATTTTATGTTATTTTATACTTACTAGATTACTACATTTCACTGTACTACATTTATTTGACAGCTATAGTTACTGGTTACCTATTTCATGTTCAGATTAAGACGAAATTATGATGTTGAATTATTGATTAAACTACAAAGAATTAAAATGAGCTCCCTCTTTACTGGCTGTAACATTAAAGTGATGAACATATAAATGCATCAATAATTCAATATAATGATAATATTATTCTAAACTGAGCTATTCTGCATTAAGAGTACTTTTACGTTCTGTACTCTAAGTATGTTATGATGCTAACACTTTGAATTAGAAATTTTGAATTTAGGACTTTTATTTGTAACATAGTAATTCTACACTGTGGTATTGCTATATTTACTGAAGTAAAAGATCTGAATACTTCTCCCACCGCTGAACAGCCTTTTAGTGTCAATCACGTGTTATTCTGCACCGTGAAAACATCCAAATGAAGTGACAGTGGACAAAACACTTTTTCTAGTGGAGGGAGACTCCACTGCAGAAATGCTGCAGCAGCTAAACTTGTTAACATGTGTGTTATATGTTAAAATGCCACAACATGTACTGAGATGTTCCCACAGTGAACAGCAGACAAAGCAACAATTCAAATGCAGGGGAAAATTATTATTATTTATTATATTTTTTTAAACTATATTTGTCCTTTTTAAGCATCAGTCTCTTTCTGTTCAGGCGTAAATGAATGTGAGGTCAGGAAGTGTAGTCACACAGTCATAATAAGCTGTGTTTTACATGATGAAGACTAATGTTGCCTCACACTCAGTGTTTTCAGTTGTACCCACTGTGGTCTCTAGATGGCACTAAGTCATAAGTGAACCCGAGGTGTGAGGGAGCATAATTAAAATTTGAGTGATAAGTTTTTGATTTAATTAAATGCCCCTCGTGCCAGTAACTCACGGTGCAGGGTCGACGTGGAGAGAGAATTTATTTTTCAAATAGACAACATCAGGTCCAGTGTCTCTTAAGATCAAGGCAGCTCGAGATGGTACTCAACATCTGCTCGGTGAGAGGTGAGCCACTGTTTGAAAAATCCATGTCAATGAATAAATGATGGGCTGATGAAGGCCCTGCTCCAGATATTCTTTCAATGCACACTATAATGAAATCTCTGAAATTACTCAACTGAAAAGAAAAACTGCAACAAGGAGAAGAAGGAAAAAAAGTGAGGAGTTTGACAAACACTGTTGCTGAAACACAAAATGTAATCTCTCTCACACACACAGGCGGGAACAACAGAAGCTTCGATGCCTTTGGAGTGTTTTGATTTGTGATTACACTGAAGTTATGTGGGAACATGTTTTCCTGCTCTGTCAGGAACGTCACTTTGACAGTAACGACAGGCTGACAGCAACGTGCAGCGATACACGTAGTATCTGTCAAGCCTCTACTACATATATTACTGTTTTCTGTCTGAGCTGGTACACACTGTATATGCAACAGAGTACTCTGTAAGTCACATTGGCAGGTTTTGACATAATTTACTGTCCACTCAGGGGGACAGGGTGTGAGACAGGCTGTTTTTAAGGAGCTGCAGAATTTTAGCATTTGAGAAAAGTGGGATAACAAGCACCAAGATCTGCTGCTGTGCACAGATTGATGATGATATTATAAATCTGCACATGTACACATGTTGTAAGTTTAAGTGTAGTCCAAAATTTACACCTGTAACTGTCACCACTCTATCGTTTTTAAAGTTTTTTCTCATCTTCTTAAAATCTGCATCTTCTGTATGTCACAAGTAAATGGACAATATTTATACATATATTAATGTCATTTTTAGTGCTGTTTGATTCAACTTTGCACACACACACACACACACACACACACAACAATGTGGCACGGTGTTGTCATGCAAGGTGCTCGCCTGGTTATCAGGACTAATTCAGGGTTCAGTGTCTTGCTCAAGGACACTTTGACAGGTGGACAAGAGACACCAGTGATCAAACCACCAACCCTGCAATTAATGAACAACATGCTCCACCTCGTCAACCACAGCCGCCCCACAATACATCAAATATATCATCTTAAATGTTTTAATTTCAAAGTAACACTCTGGTTGTACTATGAATGTGGTTTATAAGACGTATTTAGTGCTGATATGATAAGCTGATTAATGGTACATGGGATCGAATCCACAACAGATTTAAAATATTTAGGCAAAAAGTGCAAACATTCGCTGGATCCCTTTTCTTTTCTCTGTTTTATAGAATTTCAAATTGAATATCTATCCAACAAAACAAACCATTTGAAAGCCTCACTTTGCGCTCTGGAGCAGAGTTGCAGCGGTACACCATAAAACCATACACTGTTTCACAAAATTGAAAATTGACTGAGCATTAAGCTCTTTACAGTTCACAGTCAATGGGCTACAAGGATACAAATATACAACAGCAATCACAATAAAGTGATGAATAAAGTCTATAAAAACAAATAAGTAGCAGCAATGTCTATCAAGAATTATAAACAGCAAAAAGACAAATAAGTTAAATAATGTTTAAGAGTCTACCACAAAGGATGAATACACAACAACAACAACAACAACAATAAAAGCAGTAATATGTTAAAAATCATGTCTGTCTACTAACCAAATCAGGAACACTGTAAACAACCATATTATGTAGCATACACTTGAAATTACCTAATGAATTAACAGTTATCCGATGTAAATTTGCTGATCTACAGTATTGAAATAAAATGCAGCCGGACAGAGAATCTCACCTGCACGTGTATCTCCCGTCCTCCTCTACTGCCTGTCAGACTTTATACTCGTACTAACATTTAAAACAATTGTATCAAGTATCAATTATAATAAAATGTTTGATGAACCCCAAAAACCCTCTGTTTTCATTCCTTCTTGAGTCATTGTGACTGATAATAACAATAATTGTAACCATGAAACAGTGGTGTTTTCTGTTATGTGAAAGTCTCATACTGTTCTAACCCTACTCTGGGAACTTATGAATTCTGTTTTACTACTTTCTGATTTCTTTTTAATACCTTTTATACATCAGTACTTCCTTACCGTTTTTGTCTGACTCAATCCTTTCAGAATCACAGCTCGTCATTTTCCAAATGTTTTAATTTGAATTCAGTTCACTTCAATTTTATTTATAGAGCCCAATAACACAAATCACAATTTGCCTCAGAGGGAGTCCTTGGACCCTCACAGCGGATAAGGAAAAACTTCCCAAAATAACCCTTTAATGGGGAAAAATATGGCAGAAACCTCAGGAAGAGCAACTGAGGAGGGATCCCTCTTCCAGGACAGAGACATGCAATAGATGTTGCACATAACAGATCAACATAATAGATGTACAGCGACCATAATGACAGTAATTTTCAAATTATTTCAAAATTGTATGTCATTTAATAGTTTTGATTATAGAAAAATGAATACAATCATTTCTTTCCTGTAAGACAGTGCAGCGTGCAGTATGTGTTTAGGCTTGATGTCATATTTTAAAATTCAGTTCTATACTATACTCCCATGTCAACACAGATGATACGAATTTGCTTTAGTGCAGCTCTTAAAAACAGACAAAAAAACCTTAAAGTAAATAAAATATGTGAAATAAGTGAAGCAAACGGTCGTCACGTTTATACTTTCAAACATACAAAACATGATGATGTCCTAAAGTGCTTTGTGCTGCTACCAAACCCGTTTTAAAGTGCCTGTTGGCTTATACTTGTAGTTATTGACTTCAATTTTTTAAAGGCAAATTTTATTTTTTCTCTCACATTAGCTGAGCTGCTTCTTTATCTCTCCCCATTCCTGCTGGCACCTGTGGACGTACTGCCAGAGGTACAAGTTAAAGATGAATCTTCTCAGTGAAAAAATACAGGACAGTTATTTGTTAAAATCATGTTGCCTCTGTCCTCCTTCTCACCCTCACTGTGTCATCAGTGGAGGCGATGATGGAGGAGGAGCAGGCCTGGAGTCTGGGGCCCCGGGCCCTCAGGGTATAGGAGCCGACACTTCTCTGTCGTCATCTCTTATTTCAAAACAAGCGTTTCTTTGTCGCAAGTTTTAGCAGCTCTGGTGTGTTTGATACATCTGATCCTGCACATTCTGCTGTTAGTTTCTTCTAACATTGGGAAGGAAATGTGTCGAACTGTTGCTTTTTTATTTAAACGCCCCAAATGTAAATGCCTCTGGCCAAACTGGACTAAGCGATGACAACCTGCAACATCAGAGAGGATGAAGGCAGGCTGCCATTAAAGGTAATAGCCTCGTTATGAGGCCGGCAGCGGGGGCAGGGTGAGGAGGGTGAGGAGGGTGAGGAGGGTGAGGAGGGTGGGGAGGGCCGGCGTCACATGTGACCCATCTAATCACATCTGTCACTTCTGGGGCCAGAAACATCTAACAGGTCCTTGTTCCTGTTTTTTTCTTCCTTGTAACAAATCATTTGTTTTTAAATCAACACAAGTCTGTGATGATCGTTAGCAGACGGAAAGGCAGAACTACAGCAGGTAATCTGGTGCTACATGTTACATGTCAGTGATGTTTAATGACATGCTCAGTGTATGTTGAAGAGGGGGAACGGCTTTTTGATGTCTGCATGATCTCCCCTGAGATGCTGGTGTCAACATGCACCCCTTCGTACACACAAACACACACACCCCAAATAAACTGAAATAAACTGAACATATTTTTACACACAGTAAAAATCACCTGCTTGTAGATTTGGGGTTTTAAAAAAGTTGAAAAGGTTATTTATGCACCATGAGTGAGTATTTATCCATGTTTTATGGCCTGTTTACAGCAGTAAAAATAAATACATGACTGGTAACTTCTCTTCTCCCCAACACTGATTCGACGTCGTGTATTAATGATACTTGTTACCTGGAGAGGTTGGAAAAAGATATTAATTTCTTCCCTGTTCCAAAACCAAAGCTAAACCCTGAAAAGTGTAGGGTTAGCTAGCTAGCTACTGGAGATATAGCCTACTGAATGTATACACATAATGCTTTTGCTTTGAAATGATTATAACAGTGAAACAAAGACCAACCCTGCTGTTGCTCATATTCAACCAGCTGTGTGTCATCACAGTGTGCGCAGATAAATGGTGTTTGACTTCCCTGCCCGTCGAACAGCAGAGGTCTGGGTGCTGGCAGCAACACGGGGGTGAAGCCAAACACTGTTCATCTGCACACACTGTGATGCCACACAGCTGGTTCAATATCAGCAAAGTTTCCCTTTATATTCATTGTCTTGTGTGGCGATCAGCAGTGATGTGGTGGTTCACTTTTACACTGTGATCTGTAGCCTATAGTTCGGCTTTAGCTTCTAACTATCTTTGTCTTTTTAACCTGTTGTTGCTGCTGAGTCAGTTTGACATCCTGGATATATCCTTCAAACACACACTGTAGACCCCTCTGTCTGCTTCTCTCTGGAATCACTCTCCAAAAATATGATAATATTTCTTCAGGGAGTGCAGTTAGTTACAGTGTGGGCTCCATGCTTACTGCAACAGCTTGTTGGACCACTACAAAGGGGCGGGGCTTAGCGACAGGTCACGCCCAGTACCCTTTGACCAATTTTAAAAACAGTAACAAGCTAAGACACTGTTAAGTAGGAAGTACTTGTTTGGAGACATTGGGACTTTATTATTGCTTCGAGCCTTCAAACGCTGCCTGTTGTGAAGACAAATTAAACGCTAACTTCAGAGTGTCCGTGCTGTAGACTGTCCAAGTGCTGCACTGCTCTAGCAGTTGAGCCTCTTTTGTTCCATTAACATCACGTTATTAATAAACATTTAGATAATTGATTATTGAAGTTCGTAAATCCATGCCGAATCGTCCACATCTGCATTGTGATGCATCTAAGAATGCATTATTTCCCGCACCCCTAAGTCACATACAGACATAATTTCCAGACACGATTGTCAATCTTTATGTCGACATAAAACAAGTAAAACAAGAGTCCTAGTGTTACTGAGCATCATTGGACATTTTGAACATCTACAGTTCGAGGGCAACTGAGCAAACTCAGTCAGCTGATGAGGAACTTGTGATACGACTAAGAGCTCCAGAGCAGCTACTAAATGGACCTTGAAATGAAATTATTTTGTCAGAATTTGACTAAAATGACTTAGTGTCTGTTTTGCACTTCAGTTCTGACTGCGCTCGTATCACTGTTGAGTCCACAGCTAATAACACTATTAGCACTATGACTTTTATCACTGCTGCAGCTACCACTCTCATCACTGCTGTTATTTCTAATGATACCACCGCTGCTTGTGCTACTTCTACTTTTACTTCCATTGCTCATAATCTTAGTTGCTCATCATCTGTTAAAACATCATTTTATAAAAGTATATTAGTGGGAAAAAACAACAGCAGTTATTTCCCTCTCAGCAGAAACATCCGACAGCCAGCAGGCCCGTCGAAGTCGATGTGGGTGGATACCGCAGGCAGCAGCCAGTCAAATCCAGGTCAGTTGTGGTGGGGGTGGGAGTGTGTGCATGTGTGTGTGTGTGTGTGTGTGTGTGTGTGTGTGTGCGTGTGTGTGTGCACTTTACACTGGAACGATGTGACCGAATTGAGAGTTTCCATACAAGCAACAGGATCTGACCAAGATAAGCCTCTTGGGAGTCGTGCGGTCCTCTCTCCGGGCAGATTAAGCAGACACACACACTTCTCTCTCTATCTACTGTACACACACACACACACATACACACATCTGTCCACATGTCTGTCTGTCAGTTTCCCTCTCTCTGCTCAGTCCGTCTGTCAGTTTCTGTCTGTGTTTATGCCTGTGTTGATTTCCCAGGATGGCGCCTCGTGCAGAGAAACAGGTCCAAAGATCCAAGTTTGGGGGATTTTCTGGTTCTTCTGAGCCTTAGGTCTTTGTGGAAATATAGTCTCCTCAGTGCCCCCCCACCCTCCTACACATCTGTTTCTCATTTACATCCTGGGTCTAAGTTCAGTTAAAGAAGAGGGGGGTGGGGTGGAGGTGGGGGGGCTGGGTGGGTGTTGGAAAGCGAGGGGGTGGGGGGGCATCCGAAGCATCGTAAGCCCTCCACATGTTTCTCTTTCACTATAAATAAAGACTTTGTTTCCAATATGTGAGATCCAACATTTTAAAAACATGGACGCCCACTCTTTTCTAAATTATTAAAAGCTTAGATTTACAACAAATGAGTGTGGCTTTTAAAAGGAGACAGCTAATGTGAGACCTTTGATGACAAAATAATTACACATCTGCAGCCCGGGGCCTTGATATTTTCAAGTAATTATCGCATAATAAGTATCAGTGAGGAGACGAGTTGTAACTCAGATTTAAGATTTCTCCACTTTAGTTCTGACTTGTTGTGATTTCAATCAAAGATAAATGAATTATCTTTTAGATAACCAAAGATAAAAGTTTAATAGTCAACATGCAATTGACCATTCAATACCAATTACTGTTGCAACATTTGTCAAGCTTAATAAAACTCTTTTTATCTTAAGTAGAGGTAACAATACCACTGTGAAAAAATACTCTGCTAAAGGATGGGTCCAACAACCACCAACTTTCATCCAGGAGGCGAGTGTTTGCTTCCCGTAAGACTGTAAAGCCAAACCCTGTCCTTTTTTCCTAAACCCAATCACGTGCTTTTGTTGCCTAAATGTAACCATGTGCGATTGTTGCTGAAGGAAAAAAACATCAATTCACAGTTTGGCACCTATGTAGCATGCTTATTTTAAAAGAGACTGTATGCAAACTGTGATTTCCTGTGAAAATAGAAGTGTATTTTGAAAGCAGAAAATGCATTTAACAGGCTGAAGTTGACACGGTGTCCCAGAACGTTAACAACCAACCTACATGGGGTACCTTGCACGTCGTATCTGGACCTGGAAAGTCCATTACCAAAAGTCAAAATGTGATGTGGTCAGAGTGAGAATGTGTTGAAACAACAGGCTGGTGGCCTGTGGTAGCACCAGGTCCAACCCTGTGTAATGGCAGCAACAGAAAGTTCGCTGATCTGCAGGGCGGTCCTTCGGTGGCTCGCTGAACTCTTGTGCTCGTAAACATAGTCCGACTTCGTTAAAAGTTTTAAACAAAGTCGCTGTAAGTCCTTCATTTCCACAATCTTGTGGACTGAGCACACGTTTGATAAAACAAAGTTAAATCTCTCTGCATCCATTTTCAAGCTCTCTGTGTGTTTGTTTCCTTGCGGACGAGAAAAGGGGGAGCGCACATTTCTGGGAGGGCGTGTCCTTTTCAAAAATGCAAGAGGCGTTGCTTTGTTGCCGGCCGTTTTCTCTGGTGTGTTAAACACACTTTAGAAAGGAGTGTCCCCAGACTATCAGAAGGCGGAGATCTCTGGTTGTCTGGTGGCGAGACTAAACTATTTTCTTCCATCTCTGAAACTGACACATTTTTATTTTGTTTATTGTCAGACTCTTTTTGATAAGTCTTCCTTTTTCGGGTTGCTTTGAAGTGTAGGCAGTTGTTGCCAATGCTGGAATAGCAGTTTTCTCTGCAGGATTCTCCACCATTGAATCAGACCGTCACTGCAGGGACGTGCACATGCCCCGCCAATAGGAACACCTTCTCTTTGAAATAATCTGTGATTGACCAAAGTCTCCCTTAGATTAGATTTTCTAAGTTTTCTCTCAGTCCACTTTGATAACAATATGCTCAAAATCTATTATGGGATTTTTGCCCAGTGACGCCAAAATAAAACTGCCTACCCCAGCTTTACAATGCTACCATAAATATGCGCCAGTAAATATACTTAGTTAAATTCCACATCTGGATAATGGTGCCAGATTTATCACTTGAAATTTTCATTGTTTTTTCAAACACTGCTTCTTGATTTTCAGCAGAGGAAGACAAACACAGCTTCTCGTTTCCATTTTGCAACCATTGATATTGACTGCTAAAAATGTCAGCTGTTTTTTAATATGTAAGGCTGACTCGTTTGAAATGAGAAACCTGTAAAAGGGGGTGTTAAATATGCACTTGATTGCTATATACATGATATCATGTTAACAAGATGAGGGCCTAAGCTTATGTCCAAGGCAAAAAAAAGACTATTTTCAAATAGGCTGTATAGAAAACCTATTAGGGAGCTCACTTCCATGACCATATTCAAAGATTCACCTCAGCTACATCTATTAGAAGATACAAGTGCATTTAGTCATGATTATAACACATCTACAACATACATTTTATTGACAATAAAATCAAATATATCTTACTTTGCAAAACAAGGAGAGTGGATATGTAGGATTCTGCAGTTTTTAAATATCTGACCCAGAATTTAAAACAAAAACAAATCTGTGGTGTGTGACCTGACTCTGATGCAAGCCTCTGCAATCCACTCTGGCCCTGCAAAACAAGACAGTTGTTGGGTTTTG
Source organism: Epinephelus moara (assembly GCF_006386435.1). Lineage (NCBI taxonomy): Eukaryota > Metazoa > Chordata > Actinopteri > Perciformes > Serranidae > Epinephelus > Epinephelus moara. Next base: position 36,686,035 of record NC_065509.1, read on the forward strand.
ACTGCAGCTATGTTGGTTACTGTGAAGAAAAAACTGGAGAAATGTAGTGAGCAGATCTCAAAATCATTTAAGTTTTCTGGTAAATGAATAAATATATGCCATAGATAATTATTCAAGACATCTTGTAAGAAATGCACGTTTATTATCTACAGATACAGATGAGGGATTTAACGTTAGCATGTTCAGACGGAGCTGACATGGCAGTCGCTGTCAGCCACACCACATGATTTTTACTGCCTTTGTTTTAGTGAGGACCACCAAGTCAGGTTGGTCTGAAAAAAGTGGCAACAGCAGCAGGTCTTAATGTACTGTGACTATTTGGTACATGTTTCTCATATCTTTTAATGTACATTGATTAGCCAGAATGACAATTTAACACACTTACAGTGTAAATTCATTCAAACTACAACAGAGACAGATGGAGACATCCCCATCGTAACATCTGTCTTGTGAAAACCCCTTTAAAGATACTCATAACTTTTTTATTGATGTCGTAAAAGTGACTCAAAAGATATCTCTACTTCAGTTTTAAACACTCCAGTTCAACATGCAGTATTTACAACTGGCTGGTAATGTCTTAGTTTTAGATATTAAATATGCTTTTGCAATAATTCAAGGACATATTAAATTGAACCTGAATCAGTTACAACTAATAACTTGATTTAAATATAGATATTTTAAATGTATGGTTCAGACAATCAAATCAAAGTTTTACTATTCAGAATGTATTAGAATTTTCTTAAACAAATGAAATGCCTGGGTCCTATGGTCATACATACATATATCTGTAAAATCTATATACTGCAGTTTTTGAGGAGGTATTTGGACTTGGACTGGAAATAGCTCAGAGGATAAGGTTGTGTTTCTCTACAGTATCTGCTTCTTGTTGTCAAAAAATACCATGAAAAGACCCAAAGCAACAATGCCTGTGACGCTCGGCTCTACTCAGCTACTGAAGACACACATCTTTAAAAATGAGTCACAAATATGAAGTTTTATTTTTAAAAAAGGCTCAGTAGTTTCCTGGAACAACTTTTAGCTGTGGATTAATACACATTTGGTGCTAAAGCTAGAACTAAGTCAAAAGAAACTACAGTGTGTGTTTATGGTAATGAAAGAACATGTCACCCAGTGCAATGGTGTGGATAACTGATGTGCTTTTAACAAGCTGCAACCTTTCAGAGCTGAAAAGTTTGGTGCCTTCCGTTGACAAGTTGCTACTATGATAGTCTTGCATAGTCAGACATAAGTTGGCCTAGTATTACTGATTATCTTACTGTTATATGGGGAATAAAACACTGGCTTGTTTTTGTTTCTTTAAACCAATTACAGTTGTCTTGGGCTGTGCTAAACCAAAGATTGCAAAATAGTGTCAGGGGTGAACTTGTTCTGTTGGAACATTTGCACGTGGGTAGGCGAGCTCTATCACTAAAATGGCCCCGCAAAAGAAAACGCCACAAAAACATTTGTACGTCGATTGTATGATTCAACTTTTAGTAGGAAAAAAAGACGAACATAATTTGATAATCGGTGCCTTAGAGGTGAGCTCACTCAACCCATTAAAACCACAGATGATCTGCTCTGTTGCAGAACATACATTTGTGAAGTCACTGCCACTGGCACGTGCCGCTGCCAGAGTTAAAAGTTGTAGCAAATCAACTCTGACTGTCAGAAAACAGATCAACATCCAGGACATGAGAGTCCCATGAGACATAGTTTGGGCTTTTCCGAGATGCGTTCACAAGTTGTTTTATTTGTTGTAGATCTTTGCCTAATTGCATAATTCAAATCTTTGTGAAAACGTGCCATTGTCAGCGTGTAGGTTGTTAGCTGGGGGGTGGTTGTTGTTGTTTCCCTAAGTGAAGGGGATCTGGAAATGGTAACATGCAGATGGTGGAAGGAAGGAAGAATGCCGGCCAAAATCAGCTCCCTAATGGCAGGCTAATAGCCACATCCAGTGAGTCAGACTGCTACCGCGGCAACAACATTGGTAAGGTAGCGTAACCATGGTGTAACCCTAGAGTCACAGCATATAGGTGTAGCCGTAGCCATCGCTACTTCAGTTTTTTCGGTGAATGAAATTTAATTGTAACGTTTTGGTCACCTAAAAAAACTCTTGCTCAGTGTTCGGTTATATCAAAAGACCCTCTTATGAATCAGATGCTCAGTTTTTCCAATAGGTTCATTTTGGTTTTATAGTTTTAAGCTAATTTTTTGCCAGCAATAATAAGCATTGGCATTGTCACAGGTGACCATAGGCTGTAAATGCACCATGCTAACTAAGTTAGCAGCTAGCATTAGGGTTAGCTCCCGCCTCCATCCAAATATGGTCACTTCCGGCCCCAATAATCAAAGAATGCCAAACTAGAGGGCTTCAAAATGTGAGTCCACAAACCAATGGCTGTAGTCACGGTAGCTTTGTCCATCATTTTATACAGTCAGCTTTTTATTAGTTTGTAGACAATAACAGAGGAATAAACTATATTTAGCTTCGGCTACACAGACAGTACTTTTTATTGGATTTGTTGACAAATATAACCACCAGTCTTATCCTTTAAATTACATTCCTGAATAATCAAAATGTAATTTAACTGTAGATATACACTAGATATAGCCTACTGAAAGCGTAGACTTAAATGAAATGAAGATTTCTATCTTCAATTTGACTCTGGTCAGTAATATTTTCTATCTGTTAAGTCTGAACATGCCGTCAAAATGTAGTTGTAAAGATTAATTTGTAGCTTGAGCTGTCATTCCAACTAATTAGATCTTAAAATAGTTGTGATAGTTTTCTTACTCTGTGTTGTTGTAGTTGGACGGCTTGTGATCATGAAAACACAAAAAATCAGTCATAGAAAAACAAAGTTTAGTTGGATTGATAACATAAAAACATTTTCATTTCATGATTAAAAACATCAAGCACTGGAAAACATAAAATCAGTGCAGTATAAAAGGTATCTTGTCATAACACATGTTGAGAATGTGTGAATTTAGTGACGTTCAGTCATTGTTACAGTTACTACGTGTAAACAGTTCAGTTGTTAAGGACTCTGTGGCCTATTTGACCACACAAAGACATTTTCCTCTTATGTTCCTAAATGAGGGATTTCTTTGAATCGCGACTTTAAAGGCGTTCTTGTCCTTCATTATTCATGTTAATTTATGCAACTGAATACCCAACTAATAAAATTTTGGAATATATAAGTGTGTCTTGGTCCGCAGTAATGAGATATGCCAATAATAATATGTAAATTTGGTGAATTATTGAATAGGCGTGACTGAGGATTTCTTATTAGTTTGCATGTTTATCTCAAAAAATCCATCAATTTTTCAGAGTGTTTCTTGTGCCCTATCCAATAGGTAAATCTAATCAAACACTGAAATCAATAATTCAGGTGTTTATGTGCTGCTGCGTGCATGTGTGTGCCATACAGTAGATTTAGGTTTTGTCTGGTCTTCATTTACAGGACGTCCAAACTTTGTGAGCGGCAGCCTTTTTTGTGGACTTGGCACAGATTCTACTGTAATAAACTCATGACTGATGTGAAATCAATACAGTTTATCAACCACTCACGGACGATTATTGCTAAGTGCTTATTTTTAATCACTGGGTCCCGTCGTCAGCTGTTGCGAGAACACTGCAAAATACTAAAAGCAGACAGTAGCAGCAGTAAATGTATATTATATTACAGCCTGTGGTGATCTGGTAAAAAAAAAAAAAAGCTGTGCCAAATATATTTTTTCTCTTCTTCTTCTTCTCCATTCCCCTGCCTCATTTGCAATGATTGTGTTATCAGGGCAGCCAGGCAAAAGGGTGGAGCAACCATAATTTCAGTGCGGGATTAGGCAGAAATAACGAGGTCACCAAGTTACAGTTGCCATGGCAACGACACATCCAAGAACACAGGATGCCATTGCTTAAAAAAAATAGAAGAAACAGGGCCCAGGATTTTTTCCTCTCCCTCTCTCTGCCTCTTTTTTTTCATACCCCTCCCTCTCCATCTCTCCCTCTCTCCCTCATCCTCTCCTTCTCCCTGTCTCTGTTTTTTTTTGTTTTTTTTGTGAGGAGCGGAGGGGAGCAGTTCACTTTCACTCCCTCTGTTTTCCAGAGCCTTTTGTTTCTGAACATATTCAGAATTACAAATTCACTGTTGAGTACATTTGCATCTTTCTGGTATTCATATTTGGTGGGAGGTCTGTTTCCTCTCATTTTAACGTGGCTGTACCCGTTCTATAAAGCTCATTAGAGAACACCCCTCCTCGCCCTCCTCACTCCTTCCCCACAGCCCCCCTCTTACCTCCCACGGTCTTTAAGAAAAAAGACAAAACTCTGAGTCCTCCGCATTTTTCTTTTTTTTTTGGCTGATTTTTGTTTTAGGGGGAAAAACTGTGTGAGGTGATCGAAGTCAGGAAAACTTGAAAAATAAGACGGAACTGCTGCTTTTTTGAGGGGAAACAATTCATGTGGTGCCCTGGTCTGAGCATTGATTTGGATTGAAGTTGCCAGAAGCTTTGGGCTGCTATTCAAACAGATATCCATTCCCATGTTCCCACCTGGCTGCTGGTAAGACCAGAGCCCAGCAAACCGACTCAACACTATGCAAAGTCCAATAATCAGCAGGCCCGGAGATACCACCCAGTCCAGCGCTGTAATTTTGAAACACTATTGATCGTCTTTGCAATGATGCCGATTACACAAAGCCTAAAAAAAAGCATTGTGGGGGATTGTGGATGATATAAGGACACTGTCTGAACCTGGGAAGGTAAACACCAGGGATAAATTAAGCAGTAAACTGTGATGTGTTTGTCCAGTTAACAAGTCTGAAACATAGTGACTGTGAGCCACAGTGGACCTCAGGTACAATTTACAGTTTATTCTTACATGTTACATGTAATTTAGCCCACTATACTTTATCATTTACATCCATGCGGCAACTTCAGAGGCTGAGAAATGAAACCAATACAGAAGTGCCAGAAACTGCAGTTCATCAAATGGCCACTTGAGGCTGGCTCCTAAACAGAGTCACTCCCCATAGAACCCCTCATGTTAAAATGCACAACTTTCCAGCAAAAATAAACATGTTTACAGCCTGGTACGAAATACAGTTTTGGTCTCTAAAGCAAATTCTAACGTTCATTACAACTGTACGACAGGTTAATTTTTTTTAGAACTTACCTGTGTACATTTTATTAAGGCACAAAGTTACACATATTTAATGGCAGAGCCTCTCGAATTACGTTGCAACCAGATGCTCCTACCTCTCGTCCAAATATGGTCACTTCTGGCTCCAAAAAAACAAGATGGCAACGGACAGAATGCCAAACTCGAGGCTTCAAAACAGCAGTCCACAAACCAATCCGTGACGTCACAGTAGCTACGTCTATTAATATACAGTCTATGTTTACATTATATACATATAAAGACTTCATATACCATATGTTACATATGTGCACACAGAAGTGGAAGAAGTATTTTGATCCTTTACCTAAGTGTAAGTAGAAAAAATGTATGAAAAAATATATAATTACAAATACATTTAATGCATTTCTTCAAATTATCAAGCACAGTATCAAAAGTAAAAGTACTTATTATACAGGTAGGGCCCTTTCAGATTTTTATATTATTATATACATTATATTATTGGATTACTACTGGTCATTAACCTGTGAGCAACATTTTAATGTGATTCGCTAAATGTGAAACAAAAACCCCTTTTACACTGCCTGTTCAAGGTGGGAATATTGCGCTATGCCGCCTCGCTGTGCTGTATATGAGGTATGATCGCAGAATTGGGGGACAGAGTGGTCTCACCTTTTAGCCACCATAGAGGTTAGTAACCACGTTGTTTTCACAACACGTTATGTGCATGACCCACTGTGAGAGATTTAAAAAGTAGCTGTTAGCAGTTAGCGGCTAACTCAAAGAAGAAGAACCTTATCCGCTGTGAGGGTCCTAAGGACAGAGGGATGTTGTATGCTGTAAAGCCCTGTGAGGCAAATTGTGATTTGTGATGTTGGGCTTTATAAATAAAATTGATTGAAATTGATGAACAGCAGTCGTAAATGTCCACAAATTGGGAAAGCAGAGAGATTCAGAGTTTTCCTACCCTCCCAGCAGAGGATGAGATCAGCCACCATATAACAGAGACAGTAAATAATTGTTACTGCCATGTTTGCCATTGTTATTTTGTATAAAGCACTGCCAATGCCTATGGTTTGTCACACTGGAGGCTGACGCTGTTGTGTTATGTATCACACCCATCAAACCTTTTTGATGCACACATTGGAGCAGAATGATGCTGCCATCATTTGGTTCTGAGTAAAAATCCAAAGAAGGCATAAAGAGGGGACTCTGTCGCTGCCCCATAACGCGATCTCATTGTAAAAAGGGCTATATTTTAATATACAGTTTACCAATTAATTATATTTTACAATCTGATCATGCTGTATTCTTTGTATGAAAAACCTCAAAGGTCCAGTGTGTAGGATTTAGCAGGATGTATTGGCAAATATGGAATGTAATATCATAAGTATGTTTTCTTTAGTGTGAAATCACCTAAAAATACAAACCATTGTGTTTTCGTTACCTTAGAACGAGCTGTTTATATCTACATAGAGAGTGGGTCCTTGTCTACACAGATTGCCATGTTGCATTGCCATGTTTCTACAGTAGCCCAGAATGGATTAACAAAACTCTAGCTCTAGATAGGGCCATTCTTGTTTTCCCATTTTCCAGTTTTTGCATCAGCCATCGTCGCTAGCAGCCCCGCCAAGACAAGAGCAATGAAAGCACCTTTTTTAAAATGTGAAACTGCTTTATTCAGTGATTTTGCTGGTTTTAATCGCCCGGTCCATTTGTTTTGGAGAGGAAGAGACCTCTGCGGATAATATGGCTCCTGGTAAAAAATCTCCTGAGCAATGAACACTGAAGGAATTTTAACCAGGAGAAATTTCAGCTGGTTGCAATCTGCAATCCTCACCACTAGATGTCACTAAATCCCCCTAACTCTTACACACTGTTCCTTTAATTTCCAAAGTAGCTCCAGCTGTCACATAAATACAGTAAAAAGTATACATTTTATACATTTCCCTTCAAAATGTTGTCAAGCATAAAGGTGCGTATATTGGCAATACTTAAGTAAAGTACAACTGGCTCAGAATTGTACCTGCTGTAAATACAGTAGTCGAGTAAATACACTTATTTATGTTTCACCACCACATCTACAACATGCTTACCATGAAGACTACCATGCTACCATATGATATTTTAACTGAGTGAAATTAAAGATTGTCCTGCTTCATTATTTTACATAAATACTACTCACCTGTGGCCAATTTAGAAGCTTTTACATGCTGGAGTTCACCTGACCTGCATGTTTCTGGACTGTGGGAGGAATCCGAAGCACCTGGAGGAAACCCACACAGACTCGGCAGAGAACACACAAACTGTACACAGAAAGATTTCTGTATACAGAACTCAGCCGAAGCAAAATTTGATCATTAAAAAGTTAGTCCAAAGTAAATCATGTTTTTCGTAGCTGCTAGCAATAAAAGTTACAGTGATTACCTTAACAATACTTTACACTTTGTACCAGCAGCAACAGGAAGTGGAAGCAGAGCTATAATTAGAAATAGAAATAATAGATACAGCTAGTTTAGCAAGTTATAACATCATTAGTTGTAGTTACAGTATCTTGATGCTCTGGCATTATATTGTTATTATGACTAACACTGCAGTGGCAGTAAATGATGCAAAGATAGTGAGTGAGGTTGTTTGAGAAGCAGTACAACTTCTTTCTGTGGTAGCATGAGTACGAGGAGTTAATTAACAGCAGCCCAGGAGAAAATGTTGGCATTGTGTGTTTCTGCAAACCACAGATATGTTACATTTATATGTTTCCTACGTGTGACGTAGTTCAGATTGTGTGTAGTTTCTCAACAGGAGGAGGAGGGGATGGTGGATGGTGGATGGTGAGATGGCTTCCGAGCAGCAGACAGCAGCAAACCACTGTTTGAAACCAACATATAACAAAAGCAGGTATTTCTTAACAAGAATTTGGACATTTCTCGCCATGTTGGTAGCAACCAAACATGGTATTTTTAGCCAACACATGATGTTTTCCAAACTCTAACCAACTGGGTTTTGTGCCTAAACCCAACCACACATTAACAGGCTGAGACAGTCTGTTGGTGCCTTTAAGATAAACCTGAAGACCTATTTTTATTCTCTGGTTTTTAGTTGTGTTTGACTCATTTTTCTACTCTGTATTTGATCACCTGGGTTTATAGTGTATTTAAACTTGTTTTATTTTAATTTTTTTTAACTCATCTATGCACTGTTATGTCTCTATGCTCGTTTGTGTCTGTCTTTGTTAGGTGCAAAAACCTGTTTGTTTTTCAAAGTACTATATGAATTAAATAAACTTGAAACTTAAACTAAACCACAGCATTGTCACAACATAAATTAAAATGTGCAATAATGAATAATGAAGCATAACAACAACAATTATGACTGGGCTGTAATTAACAGAAACCTTATTAAAAGTCCAATGTGTAATTTCTTGACTGCACAAATCTACAATACATTCAAATAAATGATTCAATAAGAAAATTGAGTTTTACTCCTGTCAGTACAGCAACAACCGATTTACTCGAACATTCAACTTTATTAACAAAAAAAACATTAATAACTTAATTTCTGCTTTTATGTGTTGTGTGGGTTCCACCTGTGACCCCCAACAGGATAAGCAGTTACGGAAATGAATGAATGAATGAATTAATATACACTAAAGACTGACTGACTTATTATATTATTTTCAATTTCTGCAAGTATATCCCTCTAAATCATTCACACTGGACCTTTAACTGAGTCTTGCTCAGGGGAAACCAGCAGCATCATGCCAAACAAAAGTTATAGGTAAACAATACTCAAATGCAAAATATAATAAAATATGAATTAACGGTCAGTGTTCAGTTAAAATAAAGTATATAATCCCTGACGAAGCAGTCCAGTGCTCCTGTAGCAGACCTGGCCACACCTAAACACACTGGTGAAACAAAGCATAGACAGATCTTCATACTGACTCTACCTCATTATAGCTGCTCTACACTGCTGACATGAAGTCAATCTAAATGACTTCAAATGCCTAAAACATTTTAAATTAAAATTCACATCAAATTTCTGAGCCATAACCTTGTGCAACCGTTGAGCCCTGAGCTGCTGCGTGAGCCGAGGGTGCAGGGAGGGCAGCAGGACCACTACAGACCACCGCAGCTGCCTTCAAACGCCGCTCCAGTCTGCCTCTTAAAACACTTTATTTATTCAGCACTGAAGCTATACCATAAACTTTCCCCCCCACCTCCTCCTCCCTCCTCCTCCTCCTCCTCTGAATCTTTTTTATTTATTTTTTTATTTCTCCAGCGGTTTAAAATTGATCCTTGAGTCTAAATAGCAGCAGCTTTAAATACTTGCGTGGATTTAATTTGAATTAGGACCATTGCAGCGTGATTTTCTGTTTTGTATGAATAGCAGAGGAACATTCATTGTGTTTGGTTTCTGGAATATTCTCTCTGCCTCACATCAGGTAGCAGAGAGAGATGGGCTGCGTGTGTGTGCGTGTGTGTGTGTGTGCATGTGTGTGTGTTTGTGAGTGCGTTTATGTATGTGTGCTTTGTATGCATGTGTATTTGTGCGTACGTGTGTCCATGAGCAAGCCTGTGTGTGTGTGTGTGTGTGTGTGTGTGTGTGTGTGTTGTGCACGTGTGTGTGTGTGCGTGTGTGTGTGTGTGCAGGCGCATGTGTGCGAGGCTGCTGCCATGCCTACGAGATGGGGGATGGTAGCAGCACAGCCAGCTATTTTTCTTTCTTTCTCTCCTGAACATCAAGTTTGGTCTCCCATCAGCCTCGTCCTCTACAGAAAATGGTTGTTGGTTAAAGATGTGGTGCAAACGTCTATTGATAAACCAACATGTTTGACACGTGATTATTGATTAACTCAGTGTGGTACAGATGTGTATTGATCTCTAAAAATATAATACATGTTGATTGACCAAAATACGGTGCATAAAAAGATCCAGTGAGCCAAGCAGCATGGATACAGATGTTTTCTAAGTGACTAAGACGTACATGAATCTTAAGGTATGAGTGGTGCAGATGTTTCTTGACTAAAATATGATGCAGATTTTAATTGACAAATGATTAGCACGCGGTTGAGAGACACAGATGTTTCATTCTTAAAAAGCAGAATGTTTCATGACTGAGAAAAATATTGGATATTCAGCTTTTTATTGGCCCCGGATGATTGACACTAATTGCCTGTTTCACCTCTTCCACACAGTTCTCATCCTCCTCACTGTACTTGTATGTTCTTAGTCTGTTGAAATGCTACACAGTGATTTCCTCAAACTACCTGCTTGTAAAATTAAGCTTAACTCGGGTTCAGCTTTTTAGGTTTGATTTTGCTCAAAATTTGTTGTTTTAATTTGTTCGTTGTTTCTTTTACAGTTAGTTAGACGGATACCAGATGGTGATTGGTTTTGATGACGGAACCATGTTTGGATAAATGAGCGCTGATGGAATAGCAGATAACGAACCTGTGAACACTATTATAGTGCCAATAAGAGACAGAATGTGAATAAAAAAACATATTACTCCGACTTGATTTGCAGCTGCTGAAATGAAAACATGAAACAGCAGCATTGTCAGCGTTAACAACCGTCCCTGCGTCAGTATTTGTGTAATTCCATCCCCATCAGAGTTAATTTAACACTTTCAGATAGTTCTGAACAGTCTCCAAGCCGCAGCCGCTCTGTAAATGCATCAGCAACACTCAGAATAATTGTCACTGAACAATCAACACTTTGAGATCCGTTGTGTGGAGAGGGAACACTGGGAGGTGCTTCCCCTGTTTTCTCATTTTGTTGTCTGGGAAAAAGTTTTGCACCTGAAGTATTGTGATGCCATGCCACAGAGTGGGCGAGCTAATGAGCTGGCTGGTCCAGCCAAAACCCAAACTGAACCTGAAATCCCTTCAGCAAATGTTTGTGCCACATTGTGGTGCAAAACCCACAAACACTGGAGCCCTGTGTGTCCAAACACAGCAACTCCACACAGAGATGGGCCCATTTATTTCTACATCACTGCTCTTTATAATCACTTTATCTAAAAATAAGGTTATCCTGACTTTTAAAGGAAACTTCACCCACAAAATGACCATTTATATATCAGTTTCTTCATGCCATGATATTGTTCCAGTGGCCCAAAATTCCAAAGCCCAATTAATCCAAAATACATCCCACTGAACTGAAAGCCCATTTCTCCAACAGCCCGTTTTCCCAAAAACAAATGCCCATTGCTCCAAAGTTTCTCCAAAAATACACACCCCTTGTGGACAGTTTCACTTTCCCAGAGGCGTTTGAACCACAGATCCCGCGTGTTTTTCACTGACCCTTTGCTACATTTTCCTGCTCTGTTTGAGCCAGCGATCCCGAGTATCTTTGTGCCACTAAACGTGGGTGTTTTAGACCAAAAACATGATCTACTCCTAACCATAACCTACTAGTTTTTGTGCCTAAGCATAACCACACATTCACCTCAGCGTTGTTGATAAATGTACATATTTATAATTTACAAAAATATATAATGCGAACATTATATGGTGATTGGGTTGTCTAACCACTGGGAGTGTGTATTTTTTGGAAATGCGACTTATGGAGCAATGGACGTCTATTTTAGAGAAAACAAGCTGTCAAAGAAATGGGCTTTCATTCCAATGGGACATTTTCCAGACTAATTGGGCGTCTGAATTTAGGGTTGTCGGAACAATGACCAGTCCCCCCACTTTCATCACGTGTAACCTTGAATCCTGTAGAAAAGATTATGTTTCTTGCATGCCACCATGGTGAACAATGAATCCAAAAAAGGTGAACGTTCTTCATAAATTATAGTAAACAGTGTCAGGACTTAACAACAGAACAAAACTTTATCAAAACATCTGTTAACAAATTCTCACACAACTTGTCCGAGTCTCGTTCATCCAGTCATATGCTCAGTACCTCTGAAACACATGCATTTTTCACCAAAACAATACAATTTGAAATGCGTCTGGATACGAGCTCCGCCCTCTCAGTGTGTCTGGGTAACTGACGTGTTTTAGATCGGAACAGTTTTGTGAAAATGCATGTGTTTGTGAAGTGCCAAGTGGCAACCTCCAAGGCTGCAAAATTAAGCCACTGCGGATGTTCCAAACATTGCAGTTCCTTAAATGGCAGCTTTAGGCTGAAGCCAGTCAATCCCCATAGACACCCATGTTACAATGCCCAAATTTACAGCAAAAATAAACCTGTTTATACCCTGGTAGCTAATTTCCCCCTTCATGACAACTCTGCCGGGGGCAAATTTTTATATAACTCACCTGTTTATATTTTATTAAGACTTAAAGTTGCACATAATTAAGGGCAGACCACTTTGATTGACAGGCTGTCTGCAGATAGTGTCCTTTTCTTCGTGAGATCCATCCCTCTTGTCCAAATATGGTCACATCTGGCTCCAAAAAAAACAAGATGGCAACGGCCAAAATGCCGAACTTGGGGCTTCAAAACGGGAGTCCACAAATACTGAGCATGAGTGGATAAATGAGACTTATATTATACTGCTCAAGTTGTGTGAAGGTTTTGATATAGTTTTGTTGCTGGTAATTGTGGACCCTGGTTGCCTTTTTCTTGATTATTCGTTCACCGTGGAGGGGTGTGAAGAAAAACAAAGTTTACTTCGTGAATTCAGCATAACACGTGGTGAGTAATTGATATACAAATGGTCATTTTGTGGGTGAAGTATTCCTTTAATGCTCACAGGTTGGATAATTAGGATCCTGCTATGTGCACATTGGCAGCCACTGGGGCTAACCTCTGCACGACCCCTCTCTGTCTGAGGAATGTTGGCCGCCATTCGCGCTAACATCTCGCTCACCAACCGTTGGTCGGCACCAGCGACTGCAGGAGACGACCAAGGGGCATTTTGTCTGCACTTGGCAGTTGGCGCAGCTTCCTCACTAAGAAAACATATCCAAAACATCTGCAGCAGAGTGAGCAGAGAGAGGAGAGGGGAAGGAGGTTGATGGGGGAGGAGGGGGGGGAGGGGAGGGGGGGGGGGGNTACGTCTGCGCTGCAAATCTGACGAGGACTTTTGAAAGGCTAAATCCCAAAGAGAGCGCTGCTGCCTCGGCTTGCTGCACTACAAACAGCCAGAGCTGAGACAGGCTGGGCTTTTTCACTGGAGGTGCTCCACGAGAGAGAAGAAAAAATAATTATATTGATAACCTCTGTATGCTATACCTGACAAACGTTGCAGATGGAAAATATTTACAATGCAAAAAGTGCAGGAATATTTCATATGTTAAGTGTCGGTGTTATTATTTGAAACGTTTTCATGGTGTAAATGCTGCCTTGGCTTCAGCATTTCATGGAGAGGCGCTCATTGAAGGTTGCGGTTGTGTGTATGTGTGTGTCTGTCTCTACATGGTTCTCTTTTTTTTTCTGCTCCACCATTTCCACAATTTTTTCCACCACTGTCATGGTGTATTTGGGGGTGGAGAATAACATTTAGTTTGAGAAAAAAAAAAAAAATCTCATTTACAATTAGGGTGTGTGTTTACACATTACACCACACATCACCTCCTGCATGAATGTTATTTTTCTGGATTATATTTCCTTGTTGAGGCGAGCGGGGGGAGAAAAAAGTAAGAATTGTGTTTATTATTAGGTCCAAGCCACAGTGAACACTATAATTGCCTCTTATTCAAAGATGCCCGACTAGCCAAGCTCTCCCACGTTTTGTTTGACAGTGAAGAAACAGGACGGAGTCTTGTCTGTGAACAATTCAATCCTGCAGCAACACCGGTTTACAATCTGTGTGATTGCTAATCCCATTGGAACACTGGAGGTAATCTACACATGAAGGTGGTGGGATCTCTCTGGCTGGAGATCCCCGTCCAGACTTGGTGCACATGCCGCGACCACAGAAAATGGGATTGGGTCTTATCCCTTCCTTTGCTCAGCTAAATCTCATCAACAACAGAGAAACGTCATAATCCCTGAGCTCACACTGCACCTTCCATAACTGTGATTATATATGTAGAATTTGAAAAAACGCATCAGCAAAAACACATTTCCCTGCTCTGCTGCATGTTGTGTACATGTGCAGGCTCGATGCAGTTGTTTTTTCCTGAGTAAATACAACCCTGTTGGAGGCATGAATCATACTCAGCATTGCTGGGCAACATGATTCATCAGACCTCTGTCATTTTGTCCTGAAACTACACAATCTCTAAAACCAAATGGGCCACATTTAGAGACGTTTTGAATTGCAAAAAAACATCATTTATAAAAACCAAATTAAGGGTTAAAGGTCATTTCTTTTTGCTCCCGTGCCATTATGCCTGCTCATTCTTCTAATACAAACATGTTTTCACCCACTCTCTTCATTTACAGCCAAACTTGTTTGCAGCCACTCTCTTTAATTTACATGAAACATGAAATAGTTCCCTGCTCGCTGGAATGGTGATTACAGCATCCGACTGAATCCTTTCCTCAGTGTTTACTCTCCATCGCCTACAGACTCCAACGTGTGGCGCAGGGACACCGATAGATGGAGCTGTGGGTTTGAGGAGGAATGAAAGAGGAGGTGGAGGATGGAGGAGGAGGGAGAAGGGAGGGAGGAGGGGGGGTGACTTTCTCAAGACTTGAAGTTGAGACAGAAGTGTGGAAAAGCCACTGTTTCTAAATCTACGGGGCAACTCATTAGCAGCACTGTACCCACTGATGTCCCGGCGTTCGTAACCGTGTGTGTTTACATTTTGCCAGAGTGTAATGGAGGCTTTTGTGCTACGCAGACTATCACCGCGTGTCCCCGAAGACTGTGTCGCCATTAAGTTAATGATGGCTTCTTGATGATTCAGGGGGAAAATAAGTGTTTTTCTAAGGTAGTGGTCACTTTACTTAAAGGGATGAGGAGACGTCTCTGGAAACACACTCTTGGGACCACTGTGTTTGTGTGTGTGTGTGTGTGTGTGTGTGTGTGTGTGCTGATTTGCAGCACGTGTTAGTGTGCATGCTCGTGTGTGTGTGTGTGTGTGTGTGTCTGTCAGGTTTCCTGCTGCGCGGTGCGGCTGGGAGCCCTAGCGAGGGTAAAATTCCATTCTCTCGGCGGAGCAGCATTCTGCATGAGCCAATTCCCAGGAGACACTGCTCTGCATGTCCTCCAGACAGCCAAGCTGAGGCACAGGCTCAGGCTCGCTTATTAACTGACCTGAGGGGGGGCGGCGGCGGTGGTGGTGGTGGTGGTGGTGGTGGAGGAGGAGGAGGAGGGAGGGAGAGGAGGGAGGAGGAANTGTGTGTGTGTGCTGGCGTGCATGTGTGTGTGTCGGAGGCAGAACTGGTTGAAAATATTAACTCTTCACTCGCCGAGCTGCAAAAATTCAGCATAAGGAAAAGAAGAGTGTGGATGTCTAACAAGCTGTGTGCATGTACCCTTGTATCCAGCACAAGGGCGTGTTACCACCTTGCTGCAAAGCCTGGTTAATCACTTTAAATATGTAGTTTGTCTGTTACTGAACTTGCGAGGATGCAAGTTTACCAGCTGTGTGTGTGTTGTCTCCAATATTTCCTCCAGCATCTTTGTCTGTTTCTGGTCATTTCGTTATGGCTTCATGTTGTGTCACTTCGCCGCCAGAGTTCAGGATATTGGCACAAATAGGATTTTAAACTCCACTTTTGCACACACACTGGCTCTTACTGAAATAGAACTACTTCCTGTATTAATCTATTTACACTAATTCGTCATCCCTGTGTGCAAATATTAGTTTGTAGTTTTGTGTGTCTTCCCGTAATTGCTTGACACGACTGTAAGACTCATTTGTCACCGGTATGAGGAAATAGCATAATTGAAAAGTGCTTTTCAATTACAATTTGTTTAACTTAAATAATGAAATAAAATATGGTGCTTCAAAGTTTTACTTCCTTTTTTTTAATATTATTCCATCCAGCAGTGAAGAGGAAAGAGAGAGAGAGAGGGAGAGGGAAAAAAAAATCACTCACGGCAAAATGCAAATGAGCCTGGAAGCTATTACGATGCTAATGAGATTCCACCATAGAAGTTGCTGCTCCGGCATCCGGGGTATATTTCATCCATATTTGGAAAACAATTGTGTGCTCAAAATAGGGGACACACTTTTCCCAGTGTTCACAGTTGAGTTAGTTTTCACTTTGTCCACAACAAGCTGGAATCTGGTCAGAGCTGGACAGGAGAGGGCTTCACTGACTTTACTAAGCTGCAGCTAAAGCAGCAGACTACAGTGGTTTGTCTTACCACTGTTCTGCTCTATTTTTAGCACTTCATCTGTCTCATGATTGCTTGTCAATCACCAACAAGCTCCTTTTATTAATATCACAATCAAACTCGTCCTCCTGCCTTCAAAACATCACAAACATCCTGCATGTTGGCGCATGTTTTCACCCAAAAAAACACAAATGAGTGTGATTGTTTACACCAGCAGCTGCTACATCAAACACAGCCCCAACTTTATATTTCCACGCTCCGCTGTGAAACAGGATAAGACGTGTTCTGGGTTCTTCCGAACAGGAGCAGCATCGGAGCGTTCAGGTGCAAAACCTGTAGCACGGCTGCTAGAGGTGTGTAGTTTGTGCGCTAAAGGCAGGCAGGTAGGTAGGTAGGGAGATAGGGTACGTTACCATAGTAACACCGAGAGGGAACCCAGCAGAAGCAGAGTGTCTATATGTGTCCTGACCCATTTCCATTCTCATCCACAAGTGTTTTGTCTCCCTCACCTTGCAGTTTCACAACTAAAAGCACCTCTTCTTCATCCTTGATGCATTTTCTGCATTTAACAAATGGCCGAGGCTTGAAACATTCAGCAAACGCGCCGGATACAGCATTACAAACTCTCAAGGTATATTTGGTTTCCTATTCAGTTCAGTTCAGTTGAATTCAATTCCATTCAACTTTGTTGTCCCTGAGGATAAAAAAGGCCAGTATGAACAGGAGTAAAACATAAGTACACAAAAGTATGGAAAAGAAAGTGGAGGATACTTAAGTCATAAATTAAGAACGTTTTCATCTATTGAACTGCGCTGAAAACAACACACCTACACACGGAGACCACAGACTACAGTTAAATTAATTAATAGCTGATTTTTCCATTTGGTGGAATAAACCTGCTGTAAAGAGAACTGAAAACATAAATGTGGCGACGAAGGTCAGAACAGAAAACAGAGGAGAAATTATTATTCTGGTCAGTTCAGTAAAACATTGTTAACATGTAAAACAGCATCAGCTGGCCAGGCATCATTCTAAAGATAGTGGAGTGTTGTACATGATCTGTACATGTACTGTGATCTGTACTGGTTTAGTTATTATAGATATAACAAAAGAAATACCTGACTTATTTCACAGTGTGCCACAGGTGAGTTTAAAACATGACTGATCAGGTTCAAAGTGATTGCTGCTGCTGAAGTTCAAACTAGTACAGTACGTGCTGAGTGACATTTCCATCACAGTCAGTACCTTTTTTTACTTTTTAAACAAGTTATGTTTTGTGTGGTTAGTCCTAAAAACATTAAATGGCTAAGGCTGTCGTTATTCTATAACTTCCTTAGTGTCAACAAATCTCGTTAGCACATTGATGACAAAATCTGATGTTTAAGGAACAAATCATATTTGCTGTGCGCTAGCAAACAATAACGCAAACAATTCCAAACCATTTGTGCCAAAGAACTTAAAGGCTAAAAATAAATAATCTTAATATAATTAGTTTTTTTCGGTCTGACTCCGTCTTGACTTTTAGCCGTTTTCAAAAGGGAAACACAAAAATGTGAAATGCACAATCTAGAGCCAGTGTTAGGTTTGTCCATTCTGGGCTACAGTAGACACAGCATGGTGGACTCTGGAAGAGGATCAGTATGTATAGCTGCAGCTGGAGCAGCTCCATGATCAGTCCCCTTTGCCCCTTAGTCTGGAAGCAAAAGCCTTGAAGAAAATGCTAACTTAGCATTTAGCTAGCTATGAAGTGTTATGTTAAAGGAGGGGCAGTTAAGGTTAGGGTAGGGAAAACCTGGTCCCATTATGAAGTCGTCAAAATGCGGCACTTAGGCCATGTTTCCATGAAAACGATCCACTGAAAACAGAATCGTTTCTCATTTTCGTTTTGAAAACAGTTCCACGTTTAGACAACAACATTTTGATAACAATCGCCGTGCACACGGATCTGCAAAAATGACCACTGCAGTATACATGCCAGGCCAGTAGTTGGCGGTGTGACGCTTACGCTTCCTTCTACAGAGCGGCGATGTATAAACAAACAAAATGGCAACCTCACAAACGTTTGTCTGGACGGATGACGAGGTGGAGTTGCTACAGTAAATCTACACTATCATGAGGAAGCATTGATAAATTCAACAGGGTGAGCAGCACAAGCAGGGCTCGGGAGTCTGCCATTGTTGTGATGGTTGACTTTCTCGCACATGCCTAGTGACTGGAAGCGTAATGCGCTTGTGCAAAAAGTCTCAGCATTTTCTTCAGAGGAACTGCATATTGCAAGTTTACATGACAATGGAGACGGTGCCATTTCCAAAGAATTGCACTCTGGAACCTGTTTTCAAAACATTGTGTTTTCAGACACCCAAAACGCTGCCGTTGTGTCAACGATCGGCCAAAACAAGGCGGGACAACAATGAATGTTAAGGCGGTGAAAGTGAAAGTGTTCTTTTTTCCTAAACCCAACCATGTGCATGTGTAAGCTTAAGGTAACCATGTGTGTTTACTGAAGAAGAGTATTTTGAAAGAACACAATGCATGTAACAGGCAGAACTTCACACGGCGTCCCAGAGCATCAACAACCGACACACCCATGGTACTGTCATATCTTGACGTGGAAAGTTCATGACCAAATGTTGATATGGATGGAGTGAGAATGTGTTGGTGAGGGTTACATCTTGTCACTCATAAGGTGAATCATGTCTTCATATTTAGAATGAATTAAAAAGTGGATTACTGCTATGTTTGGCCTCATATTTTTTAACTACAACGTGGTGCAGCAGGGTTCAAACAACCGTCATGTTGCTGGGTTTGTCTTGTACTCGTGGTGGGCGCAGTTTGTAGGGATGTGTTCTGTAGTCTGCAAAAGGAATATGGCTGCAGCTCTAGGTATCTTGGAGAGGACTGGCTTCGTATGTAGATATAAATGGCTCATTCTAAGGTAAGGAAAACACAATGATTGCTCGTTTCATGCACTGATAAAAACATCATTCTGAATATAATATTCCATTTACGCCAATACATCCCCCCAAAATCTTAAATTTATTTGATTTTAGATGCAAGTTTTAAATGCTGTTTGTGTTTTTTGTGTGTTTTTAGTGTCTGTGAGGAGAGCTGCTGTGGTGTGAAGACTGAAATCTCGTCAGTCTGGTCAGTCTATTCACAGAGAGACAGTCTGCCATCTAACCTCACATGAAGGTCCTGTTTACAATCATCTGCACAATACAACCAAGTTCATATTGAAATCTGTTAAATGAGCTGTTCACTTCAATGTACTGTATAGCAGCCACACTCGAGTGGTAAGCGCTCTAGGCAAGCAACCAAATCCTGTTAGAAATGTCAATTGAAAAGGTCTTGAGATATTAAAAATGTAGTTTTTAATTAAAGGTTTATTAATAGATTTTTCAAACTTTTTTTTTAATTACCCGACCGGATGCCTGAGGCGTTTGGATTACAACTTTTATCTCACTCGATTCAGACTGCCTCTCCCCATTCAGCCATTTTGGATTAAAAGTCAGACTTCATAAATGCTGTTCATTAATTCCCAGTGCGGGCAGTTAATGTGAGATTCGGTTGCAACGTTACGGCTGGTCTGAGTGTCTGTTTATTTTTAGATTCTTGTGGCTACTTTGCAGCCCAGGCCTAATCTGTCACGGAGGAGAACATGGAGGAAATCTTAATCGCTGTGCCAAAAAAAGATTTTCAATGCACTCTGGTGTGTCTGGTTGGGAAATTTAACATGTTAGTGACACATACTGTCACAGTAAATGATGTTATTGACACGTGCAGCATGGAACATAGTGTAAAATTGTTGAAATAAATTAGAGCCCGTCTGTTTGCATCCACTGTCCATTATGCAAACTGCAATTTTAAGCAACTAGTATGCAGACTGAGCACGAGTGTGTTCAGAAAGAGATATTTTCTGATTTTAGATTAATGAATGCATTTAAAATGTGTTCATGTTCATTTGATAATAAATATACAAGCAATCAAATCAAATCAAAATTAATTATGGGTAATTTGTGAGATTTGATGATGCATAATCTGATCATTACATAGTTTCACCCCAATTAAAAACACGCAGGTGGATACAGCGAGCTCAGGTATATTCTCTGAATGGCTACCAAACCATTGTAGGAAAAGCAGAAACTGAAGTAAAAAATAGATTGATCGTTGGTGCAGAGACATTGATGGATTATCTTTTGACAATGATTAGTGTGTTAAGTACTTTGACTTCTTTGATCGTCTGAATTTAGGTGGCGTTCTTTACGTGTAGTGATTAGCAAAAGCCAGTATGGATTCTCAAACTTCTGGTGAAAATGCAAAATGCTTCACTTATTGTGCAGACGGTGCTTTATCTTCTTCAAAGACCTACTGAACAATGAGTGATAAGAAACACAGGATTACCAGCTGATTCACTGGACGTCATTTGGTTTGGTAATTTAATTAGCTGCAGATTTGTTTGTAAATTTGGACCACTGACGTACAGTATTGACTCAGGCTGATCCTTTATCAGCTAATTTTTGTTCCCATGTCAGAATCAAACTTTCAAACATTTAGGCCTATTGTTTTAGTCAACATTGTGCTCACATGGTAGCCTGATGCCAACAGACCACATCGCAAAATAAACAAACATGGCACCACACCAGTAAGGTAAGACAACACGTTTACATGTTGTTTTCTATATGTTCTCTGACATTTATCCTAACGATATGAGGCGGCCTTTGTGGAGAAAAAGCTTGTTTAGTGGACTAACTTTGCACTTGAAGGTTGCCCGTTCACTTACGTTTTAACAGGTCTGACGCTACTATGCGCCCCGGCTGTATCTGTAACTATTATTTCTATGTCACTAGTTACTTGAAACAAATTTAGGACGATAGGAGACAGGTTGAAATAAACCGAAATTTCCCTTTAACTGACAGAAAGACAACCCAGGCTCTCAAAAATTGATAAACAAAAAAAGACATATTTCAAAGCCTTTATGATGGTGGCTACATCATTAAAGGAGCCAACATGTTTCAGCCACTTTAGGTCTTCATCAGGGCTTTAAAAACAAACAAGTGTGTGGCCTCACCTGTATTGTAGCAGGAACAAATAGGAGACAATTACATGACCCACATAATAACATGACAGGTGAAACAAATTGAAAATAATGAATACACAAAATAAAAACATGTACACATTTTAGATGGAAGATATAAATCCATGTAGGATTCAAACATAGGCTGTGGGGAAACTAGAGAAGCAGATAGAGAACAGAGACAAGTCAGAAACTTGTGAAGTCTATGTCCTCACTGAGACCAGCAGATCCAAGAAGCTTCCCTTTGACTGAGTTTCTGTTTTTCCTCATGATTTAACACAGTTTAACAAAGATCTGAATAACTTGCAGCCATCTTGGTTGTTTTTTTAAAAGCCTCAACGGTGCTTCTCTATTCTAAGCTAGGTTTATGTTCCCGGCATGAGGGTGCATGAGCCACAAATGACATCACACTGAATTCTGCGTAAAGCACGAAGGCTCTGAAAGTTGTTAGTCATCATCTGGGCGACAAATGGTTTTTTGAGTGGGGGGTGTAATGTAATAGTACTATTTAATGCAGTCTAAGGTGTGAAGATACGTAAGTGACGTCAACACAGGAAGTGATGGGTGCGGGGCCGGGCCCTCATTGTTGTGTATGCTCCAGGTTTAGTACATGTGCAGCTGAGTCAAGTAGTCCAGTGTTATGTATTACATCACAGGGGGAGACCAGACGTTCCTAAAAAAAGTTGTGTTTTATCAAATGAGCACAAACTAAAACAACCATATGAATACTGGTTAAAGAGGAACTTGGAGGTGATAGAGCACATATACACATTGCGCACAGGGTGGCAGGTCGGGGGGGTTATAGGGGCCCAACAGCAAGTTTTTGCCCCAGAGTCCCTTAATGGCTTAATCCAGCCATGGTTACGATCAAAAAATGATTTTTAAAATGCACATTCACATGCAAAAACTTATTACTCATATTTTTGTTTCCATATTGTTGCTGTGCCATGTGTCTTTTCTGATACCACCACTGAATCTAACATTTTCAGATCGTACACAGTATCTCTACAGTAACAACCGTCCATTATCGACCAACCGCTGTGCACATGTTACTGAATTACATGATAAATCTGAAACATGTTTGGGCCTGTCAACCTTCAGAGTGACACTGTGTATGTGGCGTCTCCGCTGCAGCAGACAAAGCAGCCATTATTCTCCCTCTACCGTCCTTTAATCACAAATTATGCCATTTGGTGCATAACTAGCCAGGTACTAAGATTCTGTCATTAGCAGCATTGACCGCAGGCAGCACGATCAATACAATATTATGAAATCATGCTACACATGAAATGGACTGTTTACAAGTGCAGCTGTGGTGTTCCGCATTGTTAACCCTTAGAGTTCAGATATGACACGGCTTAGGAGAAAGAATATTTAACTTTTTTAAACACCAGATCTTAATTATGTTCAAGCCAAAGTCAGCTGATGTTTTATTTTTGATTCAAGACAAAAATATCCAGATTTTAAATTTAACTTATTTCTTTTTTTACAGAATCATGAAATCAGCTACTGTATTTAAAAAAAAAAAAAAAAAAAAAAGCTGATATTGAGTGTTTCCAATGCTTGAGTCAGCCTGCTGCAAGAACACTAATATTTCTGAGTGCTGATAACACTGAAGATGTTTGCCCATAAGCTGAAATGGACTCTCAAATCTCCTCTATATTCAGGATTTAACTGTGCACACTGAAGAGTCAAAACAAGACTTAAACCAATATTTATGATCAGTATGGCAACATGTTTTCTTAAATACTAAATAGTGCTGATATATCTCAGACAGTGTTGTTATTCTGGTCAATATATTAGGCCCATTCATTCAGATCAGCTGCTGTAACTGGTGTAAGTTGTTCCATGCATCTGAACCAGAGACTGGATGAATAATTAATGTAGCTACTGTGACGTCACCCATTGGTTTGTAGGCTTTAAAGCCTCATGCTCAGCATTTTGGCTGTTGCCATCTTGGTTTTTTTGGAGCCAGAAGTGACCATATTTGGATGAGAGCTTCAAGCTGTGGAGGAGCGAGGGGTAGATGTAGTGATGCCTCACAGACAGCCTGTCACTCAAGCAGGCCTTGGGCCTTAAGAAAATGTAAACAGGGGAGTTATAAAAGAAAAATCACCCCCTGTACAGGTATCATGAATGTTGAAATCAGCCATAGAGACCAAAACCGTTTTTTGTAACAGGCTGTAAACATGTTTATTTCTGCTGTAAAGTTTGGCATTTCAACATGAGGGTCTGTGGGGATTTACTTTGTTTTGGAGCCAGCCTCAAGGGGCCATTCAGGGAACTGCAGTTTTTGGCACTCCTGCGTTGGCTTCATTCCTCAGCCTCGGAGGCTGCAGCTTCATCTGAACTCATCTGAACACTGTGCTTTACTACGGGGATCAATCAGCTTTGGCAAGTTCATATAATTGAAACCAAGGGCATGAGCTCTGTTTTAAGATAGAATACATATGCAGGGCCAGACCGAGTGCATTTGGTGCCCTAGGCAACCCAAATTACCGTGGGGGGGGTTCTGTCACTAATAATTTGGGAACATCACAAACTAATTCCTGCATTTGGTGAATTTTTATGCGTCAAATTTGTGACTTTTCTGCATCAATTTTTAATTTAATCAAAATAACTGTCCTCTGCTACTTTAATGTTTTTACTGGGGGCTAAATGCACGTTCTTAATTTTGAGGGGGACATGTCCCCTGCATCTCTTCCAAAATCTATACCTGTGACAGACAGTGTCATAATTCTAGTCATTATCTGTATATTCAGGTCAGGTGTTGTAACTGTAACTGAAGCGATTCATGCATCTGAACACTGTACTTTACTACAGGCAGTGTCTTGCGGCGTCAGAAGCCAACAATAAAAGGCGATGTTTAACGTTGATGATGATACATAGCTGGTTGCTGTTATAGTTGAACGGCACCCGGCAGCT
Organism: Epinephelus moara; assembly: GCF_006386435.1. NCBI lineage: Eukaryota > Metazoa > Chordata > Actinopteri > Perciformes > Serranidae > Epinephelus > Epinephelus moara. The sequence goes on from NC_065509.1 coordinate 36,710,367, forward strand.
TGGGGGAAACATGGCGAGACAAGGACGAAAGTAAAGGTGGCGAAAGTCCAACGGGGGCAGGCTAAAGGGGTGGTGGATGGGTCAAACAAACACCGCCTTCAACCCAAGAGAGCGGTGTATGTGTCCCGTAAGATTTGAAAGCCAAACCCTGTTCCTTTTTCCTAAACCTAACCATGTGCTTTTGTTGTTAAAGGAAGAAAAACATCAACCCGCTGTGTTGTACTGACATAGGAAGTTTATTTTGAAAGAGACTTTATATACATGTTAAATTTCCTGTGAAAACAGAAGTGTATTTTGAAAACAGACACTGCATGTTACTGCCAGAACTTGACATGCTGTCCCAGAACGTCAACAACCAACACACCCAGGGTACCTTGCACGTCGTACGTGGACAGTATATGACCAAACGTCGATATGTGACGAGGTCGGAGTGAGAATGTGTTGTGTCATTTATGGCAAGTTCATGTTTCATATCACTAAAACATCCGATATGCTGAAAATATGATGCTGATTCCACCAAGAATTAAAAGTGTATCTCTATTTTTTTTTGTCACACTTTGTGAACACTGAATATGAAGTCAAACACTTTATGGTTTCAGTATAAATACATGTAAACTAAAACACTGCATGACTCTGGACTAGAATACACACAAAGAAACACACATGCACATGCACACGGAGATCTTACTTGAACTTTGCAAGAGTGCAAAACTGAGTGTAGGTCTTGAGGGAACAGGAAACGACTTCCCTCCTCCCCCTTCAATTCTGCCCCCCCTCCCCTGTTCCTCCCCCTCCTCCGCTCCTCTCCTCCTCCCTCCTCCTCCTCCTCCTCCAGCACCACGCTATAGCAGCGAACTAGGCAGGCCAACTTGCAGAGTGCAGCTCAGCCTCGACAGCGGCTGCTTCCTACTGGGGGTCTTCGGAGAGCATCGCACTCCAATGTGCGCTGCTGTGCCCGCTGGATGTTGAAATCGCGCCGTGCGCCTCGCCAGGAGCCACCATGTCCAACCCAACCCACGACCCGTTCTACTCGTCTCCGTTCGGACCCTTCTACAGGAGACACTCGCCCTACATGGTCCAGCCCGAGTATCGGATCTACGAGATGAACAAGCGGCTGCAAGCGCGCACAGAGGTGAGCCGACCGGAGGTAGCTGCTGCACGGTCCCGTTTAGGTTTGCGGTACCGGCGGGAGGGTAGCGGGGCTGTGGAGGTCCGGTGCGGGGAGGAAGGGAAGGGATGTAGAGGGCTGGAGGGAGAGACACAGAGACGGGCTCGGGTCGGTATAAAGGTCTGTCAATCAGGAGGTGTGGATGTGATGCCAAAGTGCCAAACATTCCTGAGGTGAAAGTAAACAGGCTCCGGTGTGTAGACTATACGCTGCAAGAAATATCATCTCATGTCATCTGTTTTAACGGGATAAATATGTGGAGGAGATGATTTCACGTGGCCAATTAAGTTGTTTAAATTCATGACTTGTGGTGGCACCTAGTGTCATGTGAGTTGAGTGATCCACCTGAAGTAACGTTAACAACAATTCAAAATCAGGTGAAACTGCACCGCAGACATGGAATTTAAAGATTATAATTAAGATTTTAACACTCATTCCTTCACTGATATTAACACTTTTCCTGCAGTGTGACATTAATACAGAAAGTTATTTATAACATAACACATTAAGCATGTCTGAGCGACTGTCCAAGTCTAACCAGGCTGCACAGACTGAGGCAAAGTAGCCTTTTCACGTGAATTTAATTAATTTGCATACATTTACATATCACCCCTTTTTTAAATACATATTTGCATATTAAAAAACTGCAACAGCTCAAGACCAGGGAGAGGGTAGAGAGTTTGCCCACTGTGTACTCTTAGGTGTTTGTGGTGTAACAATGTGTCCCATGATTCATCACTGTTTCCGTGGATGAAGTTCTCCCTGTGAAAGTGACCCAGCTGATTGCAAAGTGAGGTGATCGCAGTTGTAATTGCACGAGGAATGAGTTAATTTCATGTCAGTTTGCTGATGCTTCAGCTATAGTTGGTGCGCTCAGCGAACGTGGCGTACACACTGTGTCATTCAGAACTAAACCTTTGGTGATCCCACTGTGAATTATACAGCAGGCATCTGTCTTCAGCATCTGTTCTGTGATCTCAAATGTGTAAATCTGCAGATAAAAAGTTCATCTAACATGTCAAGCTCTCCTCCAGAGGCGTCTTTAGGGGAATAGAAAGCAGCAAAAAGCACTAGAAAGAACATTTTGGCAGCCTAAGTGTCCACTTTGTGAACTGTGAATGTCAGGGATGCAGCTAAGGATTATTTTCATTGTTCCTCAGTTGATTAATTAGTCACTTGATCTATAGATCAGCATAAAATGTCCACATGACCTCTTAGAAATGTCTCGCTTTGTCCGACCCGCAGTCAGAAACCAAAAGATATTCACTTTACTATCACAGCAGAATAAGAAAACTAGAAAATATTAAAAACTAAGAAGCTGGATTCAGTGATTGTTGTCATTTTTACTTAAAAATCGCTTTAAAAAGAATAATTTTTCCAAAAAAATGTGCCAGTTAATTCACCACGAATCAACTGATCAATAATAGTTTTATCTCCAGATATCAAATTCTTTAAATAATGTGACTTGTGGTTGCTGTCGGAGGCTTTAAGGCTGGAATATGATCCCCGCTGAGACACTGACAACTGAGGTGTTTAGGATAAATGCATCATAATGAAATGATTGGATGTGAAATTGTTGCAGTCAATTTATAAATCTGGTTTTAGAGGCACGCAGACTCCGGCTGAGTTACTGCAGCAGCTCGCAGAATGATGCTGACTTTCCTAAAGAGGAACTTGCAACTTTAAGCAGACCAAGGCAATGTTGCTGAGATGCAACGGCCCGGTCTGATGCATTATTCATACGGAGTGGTCCAAGCCCCAGTGGACCTCAACTCCCGTACCACACATGCACCAAGACACCAAGAACAATCACCGCACACACATGCACAAACTCACAAGCATGCACATGCACAGGACAAATGCATGTGTGTATACACAGCACAAATGGATCTCATGATTCGAGCACACAAACACACGTCAGACACACATCAGTTTAAACCATTACCTTCATCTCCTCAGACTAAATTATATAATTGCATAATAATATAATTAGTTTTTTTGTTCCCGTTGGTGTTCATGGCATCTTCTTTCTCCTCCTCATCTTTTTTTCTCCCTGTCTTCAGTGGCAGGAGTGTATAATACGTCTTCTCTTTAGCGATGTGGTTATTGTTTGATTAAAATGCAGGTGGTGAATATAATGAGGAAGAAGTAGTGTCCTATAGCGGGAAATAAATGCATCGAGTTTTTTTGTGATTTGTTTGCGTCCAGATGTGCCATACAGCTCAGTTCAGGCTTTTAACGAAATTATATAGCAATTATCCTCGTGGATGCAAAACTGTAGCCAGCAATTTACACAAACCTATCGCATGTGAGAAAATATTTGAGGAAAAAGGTAAAGAGATGACAGAAATCTGCCTGTAAAGAGCTCCGTATGTGATGTGTAATTGTCTGTTTCACTCTAACTGAAACAGAGATGGACGCTGTGTTTAAAAAATATTGTGTATGCCTCATGAAACAGGCTGTTTACTTCCTGTAAAGCGAGGTTAGCTGCTGCTGGTCCCTTAATGATGATGCCTGCCTGAAGGGGTCATTCTGCCGCTCGGTCCGTCTCCTGTAAGATGAGTTTAACATTCAACTCACATTTAGAAACAAGACCATGTCGGTATCAGCGCGGGGTCAGGGTGATGTTGTTACAGAAAAGGAAGTTTGGAATGTTACAGGAAAAAAAACAACAAAATCTGTATTCTATTAGAAGAAAATAGCTGAATTGTCCTGGTGGATAGTTTCTTGAATATTTCATCAAGCTTTTGCTGCAGCTGTGGCAGATCGACATCCTTCTGTGTTTGATATAAGCGGCTGGCAGTGAACTGATGGAAGTAGCAGTTTGATTAACTCTGTTTAAATATACGACAGTCTTTACTGTTGTGTTTTGTCGACACTGGCTTCATTCTCTCAGACCTCACTGCTGTTTATGTAGAAATAATAACAATAACTGCAAAACCTTTTCCATCAGATATTATTTTTCTGTTCTTGCTCTTATTAAAGTGATGTAGAAATGTATTGAAGTGGTGCAGAAATGAGCTTAAATCATTATAAATGTACCAAAAAAGGAATTATTTCTAGGTTTACATATTATTTTCACTAAGCATTAATAGCTGTTTATTCATGTTTTTGCTAAAGTCATTCACAGACAAAGAAAAGTACAGTATGTTATCCTGCAACAGGCATGGGATTTAAACAGTAGGGTAACTGTCTTCGGAAAATATCACGGTTTCAGGGTACACGGTATAACACAATTATCATTATCAGTTACAGTGACCCTTAAAGGAATTAAGCGAGGCAGTGCCTTATGAAGATCTTTGTTGGATTGAAACGTTGCACAATCAAAATTGCTGGGAGCTTTTAATACAGTGCGTGGATCTCCTGCTTGATTCTTCCCTTAATTTGATGTTTTGATCAGCACCTGTAAAAGTTCTTTGGATATGCGTAGCCTCTGCTCTGCTTGTCACTGCTTGGTTCAGCTTTGTATTTATTGAAACTTGAAACCATTTTGTTAATGGACATATGTTTAAAACGTCTGACAGGCAGACGACGAGAAAAGGAGAGTGGCTTTTTTCAAAAGTACATTTTTATACACCATAGATAAACAAATGTACATGGTATGATAACCATCAATGGTATATCTTAAAACTGGTGTAATGCTGCAGTCCTACTACATAGTGCTGTTGCATATGTATGCAGAGAGATGTATCCCCCTTAGACATCAAGTACAACAAGTGAACATATTTGGGATTTAATAGTGCTACACTGGGTGTGACTTTATACCCGTAGTGACGATAACCGTGTCATTTAAAAATTGAATATTGATATAATGTTAATAATATACATTTGATAATATTGTGTTAATCAGCGCCTCTTAAATCATTTCAGTTTCTTTTTGTTCTGGCTTTGTCTCCTTCCCTCAGCGTCTGGTTGTCTTTTCACTGTCCATTAGGTGTCATTACTCTTTTTGTACACTTTTGTACAGTCATGGTTACAGACTTTCGCCACCTCCTTATACTCGTATTTTGAGTCGAATTAATTTGCCAAAAAAGAGACGAAAAGATTCACAATAAAGTTAGAGATTAATTTGACTGATAGCTTTTTGTTTTTTTTCAAATTTTCTATAGATATCACGATAATGAAGCTCAGAACATGACATTTCAGAAAACACAACGACATTTCACAAAATATTTCACAAAACATGATGAAATTTCACAAAACATAGCATTGTGGAAAAAATGACAATATTTTGGAAAACAGCAACGTTGCGTAAAAAACATTTCTGAAAACAATATTTCACAAAACAAATTTCTCGAAACACAACTTTACAGAAAACACTACACTATTTCACAAAACGCAGCGACATTTTAGAAAACACAACAACAGTTCACAAAACCTGTCATTTCAGAAAACAACATCCAGAAATACTTGAAATAGTGTAGTGTATAACATGTTGTGTTTTCTGAAATGATGTGTTTTGACCCTCAAGGCTACCACACTGTACAGTCCTAGAGCTGCATATAAAGAACTGTCCACACCAACAACAATGAAAACACATTGTATTTAACATCAGCTTGTTTGACAGCTGACCCAGAAATAATGCATCATATTCTGAAACATGTCATCAGTTTGAAATCATGTTCATAATCGCTTCTGTGTGTCAAGGTGATAAAACAACATGAAGTATGTTTTGGACGTGTCATTATGAGCAGGGGCTTTTATTGTTGTTAAAGACTGTACATTAAACATACAACATGTGAGACAGAGGGTGTGTTAAACCGATCCAAAGAATATATAATAGTGGATTCTTGTGTTGGATTTTAGTGTGGAGACACATATTAAAGCTTTTCTTTGACTGCAGTTTGTTGCTTTATTTTGTTGATCCAGTCAAAATGATTTCAAGCTTTGCGAAAAGCAGTCTTGTCAGAATTATCACCCAAGTAAAGATGCTTAACATCGTGAAAGGACTGCCATTGTTAGGGATAAGAATGGCTCCGAGCGTACTTAACATCGTGCTTGCTGGCAGGCCGTCGAAGCAGAATGACTCACTATAGTTTGCATTCCCGTCGCTCTGAGTAGTTTTTAAACGGGGGAACTGACTAAGCCTCAGTATGACACCACCTTTTTAGAAAAGTGTTGAAGGAGTCGACTGAAGTCAGTCTTCTGTTAGAAATTCTTCCATTTGTCTTATTCATGAGTGTGCTTTTGAATTTGCTTGGCTGGTGGTGCAACTGCTGCTCACACTGGCAGGCGCAGGACTCAAGGACTTGACACTTGGAGGAGACTTACTTACCCCCAGAGGAAGCTATAGTCTGAACGCGTATAAGTGACATCCATAGGCTTTATGCAGTGAATCCTCTGGGAGTGAAATAACAGGTAGGAAGAATTAGACAGAGACATGTTATTCTCTTTTTATTATTTTGATTTAATATCTTGTACTTTCACAGTATTGTGGCACGGACTCGAACTTTGAGTGGACAGTGTTTACAGCATCTTCTGAAACATTTTAAAAGCCGACGAAATGAACTGTACCAGGAAAAATCCATCCGCAGATGCTCTTGTGCCATTATAGACAGTTAAGACTCAATTTTGGTGATGTTTGGTGCATTAGTGATGTTCTTTTACGGTGTTTTATTGTTTAGTTTCAGGTGTACACATTCTCTCATCTATATGTCTGTTTCCCATAACCTGCCAGAAAGAGGAAGACATGAGGTGTTTGCTTTGAGCTGTGAGGTGTAGGTGGATGTGAAGAGAGCTGCAGCAGGTTATTTTCATTATCCATTAATCTCTAGTTTCTCAAACGACTTTCCCAATTAATAGATCAATGGGTTAGCCAATAAAATCTAATTTTAGACATTAGTGAAAAATATTCATCCCAGTTTTGTGCGTCCAAGGTGTTTTCTTCTGATGTCTTGTTTCTCTGACCAACAGTCCAAAACTATTCAGTGAACAATGGTAGAAAACAGAGATGTAAATTGTAAATCCTCACATTGGAGAAGCTGCAACCAAAGAATGGTTAGAGCTTTGTGGTCAATTACATGAATGATTAATTGATTATCAAAGTAGTGGACTAATCTAATAATCCAACACGTCCTCGTTCGCAAACAACAGAATAGGTCGTTTGGCAACGACTCCCAAAAAGACATACATGACCAACCCAGTCTCACTCCGAAGTCGTTGAAATCAAAAGAAGCCATCCTTTAACATTTGCATGATATGTGGCCGGTTGCCGTTATAGTTTAATGGTGTCAGGGGGACACGCAGTGGAACAAGAATGAAAGTTAAGATGGCCAAAATCCAAGAAGGGTGGGTTGGATGGGTGGTGGATGAGTCCAACAAACACTGAGTCTCACTTGGGAGAGTGGTGTTCGTGTTACGTAAGATTTTAAAGCCAAACCTGTTCTTTTTTCCAAAACCCAACCACATGCGTTAATAGTTGGAGGAAAAGAAAAACTATGTAGTGGGTTTATTTTGAAAGCAAATGGTAAATTTCCAGTGAAAACGGAATGTATTTTGAAAGAAGACAATGCATGTAACAGGCAGAACTTGACACTGCATCCCAGAATGTCAACAACGGGTACTTTTCACATCGTATCATGACCAAACGTCGATATGTGACGAGGTCAGAGTGAGAATGTGTTTACATGACCGTTGGAGAGTGCCAGCGACAGGTGCACATGCTCACATTTTCATTGGTTAGGTTTAGGAAAAGATCATGTTTTGGTTTTTAAAAAAAGTATGTTCGTAACGTAACTTAAAGGTCCAGTGTGTAGGATTAAGTGGCATCTTGCAGTGAGGAGGCAGAACTGAAACTTCTCCAGTGTGCAAAGCATGGAGGAGAACTACAGAAAACACGAGGACACCTATGGCCTTATCAGGAGCCAGTGTTTGGTTTGCCCATTCTTGGCTACAAGAAACAACATGGCAGACCCTGTGGAAGGAGACCCACTCCATATGTAGATACAAATAGCTCATTTTAAAGTTACAAAAACACAGTTATTCTTATTTTCAGGTGATTATAAAGTAATGAAAACATATTTATTAGTAGAGAGTATGAGTAAGTACATGGGGTATACCCACCTCTTTTTCTGTCCGTTTTCAGTATACCCATTTATCAGCCCAAAAGCCATTAGAATATATAGGAGAGTATACCCACTTCCCCCTTGGTAACCTACCCATCTACCTGATAGTACACCCACCGCATCAACCTCCGCTATGCCACTGGTAATTATGAATGTTACATTCTCTTTCTGCCCACACAATGGACCTTAAAAGTATGTTTAAAAATTAATTTATGTATGTAAGTTAAAATAAGTCAGTGTTCATTCTTGGTTTCACACATAATACAAACAGCTGTCTCCTGGGTGAAAGTCTTGTGTGTGTTTGACTTTGGTCCAGGAACTCTGCTTAGCCTTGCAGTAATGTTTTTTAAGTGGACACTTTCCCGATTATCGTTACATCTGTAAAATGTCTAAAAAAATACAGAAATTTTTCATGATCGCAGTTTCCTAAAGCCCAAAGTGACGTCCTTAAATCACTTGTCATGTCAACAAACAAACACTCCAGAATTAATCAAATTTTTATTTTCAGTTTTGGCTTACAACGACTATGAAAAGAAGATAATCGAGATAAAATGATTACTGTGCAGCATTCAGTCTTACAACAATTCTCTTGTTTTGTCTTGTGTTAAAAGTCCAGTGCACCTCTTTCCTTTACAGCGCTGTGTTTTCACTGCTCCCTAAAAGCCCAAACTCACTCTCAGCCAGGCTGTGCCATGTCTACCTCACCTCCAGCCTTTTTTAGCTGAATGAATTAAATATATATGTGTTCGAAGTTCAAGAAAATCCACTAATAAAATATATTTTTTTAAGTTAATGAAATGCATAATGTTTCCAAAGTCTATAAGTGGTAAATAATCGAGATCTCATTTGACCAAAATAACCATAATTCTGAGTCCAGCAGCTCCAACATAAAGTGAAGAAAAGCAGCACATCTTCACTACTGAGAGGAATTGTTTGGTATTTTTCAAATGAAATATGATTAATAGTTGTGTTTTCTTTTAATCCATTAATCAACTAATTGTCTCAGCTTTACCACAGTGATGATGATGTATGATAAACTGAAAAAAAGATGATGATTTATCTGATTTAACACTCAGTTTTCACAGTGGATGGACATGTCTGACATGATCTCATGCTGTTTGAGGCTTGTTAACAAATGGTCTTATTTTTAGTTGAAACTCTTTAAAACACACTGAAGGTTTGTTTTCTGCTTCTTCTCAGTAACAGCCTTCTCACCTGCCGTGCACCTTAGAAGCTCACATGAAAATAAAAGGAATAAAACCCTAACGACACAACAAGTACTGTGTGCTTGCCTGGGATCAGCGCTCACCTTTGAACTGATAACTGTGCTGCAGCTTAAACAGTCCTGCTCCTGTGATGACTCGGGGTCTGTTTCTATCCCAACCTTATTACCTGCTCCATTCATACTTATTACCTGCCTGGCTGTATTTCTGCAGCGCGCTGACTGCTATCCCATTACCTTCATTTTACACAATGTGAACCCGCTGTGACCTGGCAATCTAAACAGGCTTTGATGTGGATTTGATGCCATGCATACGGTGTGACCACATTGTTTCTGTGCTGTCACTCTGGGGGCACTGGCCCCGCCGTACGGAGGCAGCTGCGGTGATTTGTGGGGGAATTTGACACTTAAGCGTATGCAAATGAGGCGGCGGATTAACATTCAGAGGAGGAGCTTGGTCGACCTCAGCCGGTGTAAGGCCATTAGCATAGAAGACATTAATATTCAGCAGAAGAGAGCGGGGACACAGAATAACACTGTAAGTAAAACTACAACACAGAGGGTGAAACAGAAGGAAAACAAAAGCATTTTAATGGAGGCGCCATAATAATACCCACAGGGCTGCGTTCAGGAACCTCTGCTGCTGCTGCTGCTGCTGACAGTGGGTCTAATGGTCACACTCTCCCTCAGTGGATAGACGTGCAATCAGTAACAGTGATTGGCAGGCCATTCATTGGATTCTTGTGTCTATTGCACATAGTTAGTCTCATTCTCATTATTCAAATGGGCCCACAGACCTGACTCGTTGGCTTGACTGTGGAACTGGAGGAACTGGAGTGTTCATTATGGCAAAATCCCTTGTTCCTGTCAGGGGCAAAGTGGATCTGTTCCCATCAGCACGACGTGTCAGATTGACATGAATAGGCTTATGATGTAGAGGTCAAGTTGGCACTGAGCTGTAAGGTTCACAGAGGGATTAAAGATGAGCCACCGAGACGCACAAAGGAAGTTTTTAGTTCTCAAGATGTTAAAACGGCGAACAATCATTCTGATCATTGATTAGCTGAAGATTAATTTCTCAATTAATGTCTGGTTTGTAAAGTGCGGAAGAGTTTTAGGGCCAAGCATAAGTTAAAATAGCAGAAAAGATGGATTTTTTTATTTTGCATTTTAAAAAAATGAAGTCAAAAATGTTGAACTAGCAGTATTAGTCCCAGACATAAGTAAAATAAATCAGAGGAGGAAGATTTTATGTCCTTTTTTTCCCCTTCTTTTTTGCATGTTGAGAATAGAGTTGAAGTTTAAGTATTAGTGCCAGACATAAATCCGAGGAGAAAGTTGGGTTTCAAAATGTTGAGAATAAAGTCAAACTAGTAGTATTTGTGCCAGGAATAAAAAGATAGAAATTTGTTTATTTATTTATTTATTTTGCATGTCGAGAATGTTGAAATGCAGAAAAGTTTTAGTATTAGTGCCAGACAAAAGTAAAAAATAAATCACAGGAGAAAGTTTGCTTTTTTCGCATTTTGCATTTTGAAAATGATGTCAAAATGTTGAGAATAAAGTCGATCCAGCAGTATTAGTGCCAGGAATAGAAATAAATAAATAAATCAGAGAAGAAAGGTTTTTTGTTTGTTTGTTTGTTTTTCTTTATTTTGAAAATGAAGAAAAATGTTGAGAAGAAAATTGAACTTTCAGTATTAGTGCCAGGTATATGTGAAAATAAATCAGAGGGGGATTTTCTTTTATTTATTTATTTTGCATGTTGAGAATGAAGTTGAAATGTTGAAAAGTTTTAGTATTAGCACCAGACAAAAGTTAAAATAAATCACAGAAGATAGTAGTTTTTTTTTTTTTTTTCAATAAAGTCAAAATGTTGAGAGTAAAGTTGAGCTTTCAGTCGTAGTGCCAGGTATATGTGAAAATATACTACCTCCTCTAGTCTATCAAATTGTGTCTTGTGATACAACATATCCTCTGTGCACTGCATGTAACCACTGATACCCCTGCATCTGTCCACTATCAGCTTTTTCAGTTCGCTTGGACTTGGCAAAGTTTGTTGTTTCTCCTTCTGAACAGACACGTTTTAGGCACAATCTCTTTGAAGTCCTAATACTTATGACCACACTGTGTTTATGTGCTTGAAGAGAAATTACTATAAATGATTCTGAAGTATAATTTCTCTAATTGATCTACACAAGCCATTTTGTAGAGGTAGCCATCTGCACTAAGGCAACCGCTGAGGCTGAAAAATGAAGCCGACGCGAAAGTGCCAAAAAATTGCAGTTCTTTGAATGGCGACTTGAGGCTGGCTCCAAAACAGTGTTAATGCCTATAGATCTCATGTTAAAATGCCAAACTTTACAGCAGATATAAGCATGTTTATAGTCCAGTTTGGTCTCCATAGCTAATTTCAACATTCATAACAACTGTACAGGAGGTGAATTTTCATATAACTCCCCTGTTTACGTTTTATTAATTCCTAAAGTTACGCATATTTAAGGGTGGGGCCGCTTGAGTGACAGGCTTCTCTGTGAGACGTCCTCCACAGCTCCAACCTCCCATCCAAATGGGGTCACTTTTGGCCCAAAAACATGACCAAAATGCCAAACTCGAGGCTTCAAATGGCAGTACAAACACCATGGGTGACATGGTAGCAACGTCCATTATTTATACAGTCTATGGCTAACACTAGTAGTTTGATTTAAACTTAAAAAATCTGCCTCCTCTCTTTTTTCCTCATGCCTATCCCTAATAGTCTCATATAATAAACCATTAAAAATTGCTAAAAGTGTCCATCACAATTTCTCAGATTGTCTTCAAATTGTGTATTTCCCACCACCAACAGACCAGACCCAAGAGATTTCAGTCTATTATCATATAAGACAAAGAAAAGCAGCAACCCTCATACTGGGAAGCTTTACTTTTGCCCAAAATCGCATTTAAACAATGAAATATTAAAACTGTTGCTTATTAATTGATGATTGATTAATCCATTAAACTGACTAATTGTTTCAGCGCCACAAGACATCCATCTGAGCAACTATTTTCCATCCACATTCAATATCCTAAACAAGACCCAAAATTTCCTGTTAAAGGGATAGTGCACCCAAAAATGAAAATTCAGCCATTATCTACTCACCCATATGCCAAGGGAGGCTCAGGTGAAGTTTTAGAGTCCTCACATCCCTTGTGGAGATCCAAGGGGAGAGGGGGTAGCAACACAACTCCACCTAATGCAAGCTGACGGCGCCCCAGATTAAATCGTCCAAAAACACATAATTGAAACCACAAAATATCTCCATACTGCTCGTACGTAGTGATCCAAGTGTCCTGAAGCCATGACATAAAAAGTTGTTTGGAAAAACGTCATTTGAACTTAGCCTCATTGTAGCCTGTAGCTCTAACTGTCTCCCTGTAGACCGAGATCATGTGACATGGGCACTGCGTTCATGTGTGTTCACGTGCTTTCGCTGGTCTCGCGCGCACACGTGAGCACAGTGTACAGAGAGGCAGTCAGAGCTACAGGCTACAATGAGGCTAAAAACAGAGTTGAAATGACGTTTTTCCAAACAACTTTTTATGTTAGGGCTTCAGGACACTTGGATCACTACGGACGAGCAGTATGGAGATATTCAGGACACTTGGATCACTACGGACGAGCAGTATGGAGATATGCTGTGGTTTCAATTATGTGTTTTTGGACGTTTGAATCTGGGGCACCCAGCCTCCATTAGGTGGAGTTGTGTTGCTACCTCCTCTCCCCTTGGATCTACGCAAGTGTTGTGAGGACTCTAAAACTTCACCTGAGCCTCCCTCGGCATATGGGTGAGTAGATAATGGCTGAATTTTCATTTTTGGGTGCACTATCCCTTTGAGATTTATTTATTTGATCAGCTCAAATCTCAAACACAGGATGCAGAAGTTTATTGTTTATTTTACTAGATCACATTAGCGTCTGCTATAGCAGTTGCTAATCTTCCTGCTTGCGTTCACACATTAAACGACGTCCAAATAACGTAAATACGACTGTGACAGCAAAATAAAGCTAATACAACACAAGCAAGTCAATTACGACACAGAGCGATCAGTGATATCAATAAATGATTCAAATGACCTCAGTTTATATGAATAAGATAAATCCAACGAGTGTGACAAACAAATGCAAACTAATGACAGTGAATTATTATAACAATATATAAGATATATTAAGATGTTGATGCTGTAGTTTTCCTTTAATAACAACATCCGAACTAGAGCTAAAAAAGATTAGTCGATTAATAAATGTTGCTGCTTATTGTCTTTTTTAAAAAAAATAAAATGCATAAAACAAAACTTCCAGTGAAGTGAGAAGCATTTAAACATTTATCACCAGCATCCTAAGATGTGTAAATACTTGTGTAAAACACAGACATTTTTTACAGTGTGCGTGTGTGAAACTGGCGGAGAGTAATTACCAGAAAGGTGTTGAACATCACGGTGCCCTTATCTGAACCATTACTGTTGGATTTATCTACCATCAGGGAACCACTGCAGGTATCACTGAAAAGGCTTCTCATGTGTCACGACTGAGTTTTTAGCTGCGACCAGCGGCTCTGCAGCCCGCTCTGTCGGCTGGTCGAGCCACAAAAATTTCCACACCCTTTGAGGGCCACAGTTTTTGCATTAGGAGGCTGAAATTTGGCACGGAGGTCAAATGTGTGTGTGTGTGTGTGTGTGTGTGTGTGAAGATGTGTGATTGTGCTCATGACAAATGGCTTAAAGGGGGGATCCGTGTACATATGTGGTTGCAGCTGTTGCAAATTTGTACCTTTTTAATGATGAACAAAAGGCTTTAAAATCAGTTAATCAGTCATTAAAAACATGTTGAGTATATTGTAGGTGTGGTCAAGCTGAGTGTGTTTTTCTATTGTAGATGTTAAAGCTTGTTTCCTGTTAAAAGCAGTCGGAGTGACACTGAAAATCTTCACAGCTAATTCATTAATTAGTGGATGAGATGTAAGTATTGATCGGACAGCGCTGATTTTAACAGCACCCATTAAATTATCAAATACATTTAAATCAAAGATCATTTATGCTCCTTCCTTTTCACCAAACAACAAAACAAGCAAAACAATGGAGTCCTAAATTAGTCTATAGCATTTGTTGTTTACTTTGCCTGGACGGACTAAACAGCATTATTTATTTCTCTATCAGCCCAGTCTCTGATATGTGTTGTTATTATGATTCACAGACTTATTGACAATGAACAGACATCTGCTTTTGTGGACCCCGTAAAACATCGCTCGGAGCTCCTACATTAAAAACAAAAACATTTTATATTTTCATAATGCTGCCAGTCAGTGAAAGGACTGAATCACATTAGCTTCTGCTTCCTTTAGTTAACTCCCTGCGTGCATCCACCCTCACTAAATTAAAGAATTATGCTGCTGGAAGGTGAGCGGACAGGCTGATAGTTTTTTAAAAGAGGAAGAGGAAAAAGTAACCTTATCCTCAGATAACTGTGGTCATTACTGTTAACTAAGCTGAATGCTTTTTGCCTGTTTGTTATTTCATTCCTTATGAAGCTGCTGAAGTCACTGAATAGAGACAGAAAGGACACAACACAGTTTGAAGGAAATTCAGTTTGGGAATCCTGCACAGATTGACATCCAATTCACAAACACAGTTAAACTATATCCAGTCTTATTCCAAGTTATAGGTGACACTAATGCATGTGACCTTACACAGTCCACAATTACTAATATTAAGATACATTTATTAATCACCAAAGGGGAAACAGGTTTGACTGCCCATGCACAGAGGTGAATAAAAGAGACACAAGTCAGACCTGGAAAGACATACTGTTACACAAACAGTAATGCAGGGGTTTAAAATTCTGCTTAGAATCAACGCTATACCTACGGTGTAGGCTTTGCGTTGATGTAGAGTCTACACTGTACCCAATGCCATAGCCTGACGTGCACCTTGCCAGAAATGTAACTACAGGTCACGGTGAGGCAGATCTCCTGTCTATTTCTGTAAGCTGAAACCATTTCAGTGGAAACAAAACTAATATTTACTTTAATTTCACAGATAAGAAACAATAAATTGTGAAGACAGTAAAGCCTCCACAAAAATAGCATTTTAAGTCTTTTGTGTGATTTACCTGGCTTCATATGAGCAGAGGAAATCTGCGCTTGTTGCTAGGCTAATTTATACAATGCAAAATGCCATAGGCTTGTGCTAATAACGTTAGCACGTTGTATTTGTTTATACAACGTGTTTAGTATAAGACAGTTGTTTTGTTGGTGAACCTTGTGAGTTGAAATAGTGCCAGATTTTTTTTACATTAGCTTTGTTAAATGCTGCTGTTGTCCTTGGCTTCATATGAGTAGAGAAAAAAGTCTGCTAGTCACTAGGCTAATTTATACAATGTAAAATGCCATAGGCTTGTGCTAAAAACATTAGCATGCTGCATTTGTAGGGAAAATGTGTCCAGATAAAGACAAGTGCTTTGTCTGTGAATGCTGCAAGGAAATATGGAAATATTAGGCTTCTCTGGCTCCTCCTTGTGCTCCTTATGGCGTTTGCAAGAATCCACAACCAATCAGAGCCAGACGGAGTTTCTGTCACAGTGTCAATCACTTCTTGTGCACACATTGTGGTGCCCCCCTCCTCATGCATGCTCTCACCCTGCTAAACTCTATATCTTTAGCACACGGCTTCAGTTTTGGTTTTGAAACCTTTCAGGTCCTGTAGCTGTCTCCATCTCGGAAAAGTCACTCTGATGTTTCATCTTGTCGGGCTCAGTTTAACTCTTGCTTTTCATTGTCTGTCTAATTCTGTTTACTTGTCTTGCTTGTGTATGCCATTGTTGGGCTGTGGAGCGTGTGCAGTGATTAACACTCTGGCTCTGATTGGTTGCTTTCGCTTAGGCGCGGTGGATTCCTGCAAACAGAAGCACCGGGAGGAACCAGATTTTTTCACATTTTATCTGTCTCATGCACTACTGTCAGGATATAGTGACATATTCACTTTGGCTCTCTCTCTTCGTTAACATAGCATCGTTCTCTGTGAAGAAGATCTAAAAACCTGCTGTACACTACCTACCCAGAACCAAACAACAGGCTGTTACATTGGCCAGTTGATCAGAAACACCACTCCAAATAAATTATAATTGTTTTGAAACTTCTGGGTGTGTAAATAAGCAACAGTTGGCTAACAAGTTCACCATATCAGTGTAAAATGTGATGATATGTCAGTGTTGTGTTCACAAATTGTTTCCACTGCCCCCAAGTGGGCAAAAAAAACCCCCAAAAACAAAACAGTTGCAGTTTTAATAGAACTGATTGATTACTGATAGTATTTTAAAGTCATAGTTCTTACAATACTTTTAAAGAGTTTTAATACAAAATGCGAATAAAGTAATAATAATGATTAACGGATGGCAAATAAACTCATCCACACAGTCAATAGAGTGCAGAACAATACAGCCAAGACATTAGAAAGATACATAAACAGGATTATGATCTCCTCCAATGTTTATATTTAATATGACACATTCACACAATAGTTTCATTTCACTTTGTTGGTCCAGTAATGTCACACTCTTCATGGGATGCTCTGAGAGGATGTTCCCAAGAAAACCTCACGTAGAAATAAAAAACAAGGCCTCTGGTCAAACAATGAGCGTCAGTCACATCCAGCAGGATGCTCGGACAATAGACCCACCTTTTTCCTGGCCCTTTCCCTCGGTTCCTTCCAGGCTGCAGTGTCGCTCAGATAACAGAGGAGACAGACGGGCCTGTAGTCCGTCTATGTCCTGTTGTTCTCTTCCCCCCGATGTGGTTAGAGAGCGCGTCGTGAAGCGAAGAGGTCACAGGTTGGATCTCTGCTGCAGCCGCTGTGCTGAATTGGCCTGGAGTGAGACGCTGAAACCAGACTGGAGGAGGATTGTTTTCAATTTTCTAAATTAGTTATGTATCCTCAGATATAAAACACAGTGAATTAAACTGCAGTTCAAAACAGACTCCTACATTTTCTGCAGCTCTTTTTTTGGACACGTCCTCAGAATTAAACCATTTGAATTTACCTTTCGGAAAAATAAATCTGTGTTATGATCTGACAAAGCTTATTGTTAGGACTGGTTAGATTTAAGGGCCAAAAACTACTTGGTAAAATATAGAAAACGATGGTGTTTTGGGTCAAAATTACTACCTTGTTAAGGTTAAGGCACCTGCGTTGTCATGGTAACAATAATAACCACTAGTTAAAGGTTAAGAAATGACTGCAGGTCAATGGTTAAAAGAAACCATCATTAACTATAGGAAACAAATAGGGGTGAAAGTCCAGTCTTGTTATCTTTATACTTCATATTTTCAAAAACATTTCAAAGACTTGTTTGAAGAATTTTGTGTTTCTGGCTTTCTTAGGCTTTTTTTTTGTTTTGTTAGAAATGTTAGCCATTATCTGTCTTTGCTGGGATGTATCTCCTCCATATTTCCAATATTTGTTTTAACTGAAGCAATGACAAACTAGGGAGGATTGTCTTTGCCATATTTTTCTGGCATAATTTATCTTGCAATATTCTAAAGAGCATCAAATGAAAGGTGAAAGTCTTGGCTAAAAATAGATATGTGTTAATGGACACAAATGTTTTCTGAACTTAGGTGATTTGGGATCAGTGTTGGGCTCCTTACTCTTTTCAAAAGTAATAATATTACTTTACTTATTACTTCCTGCCAACAGTAATTTGTTACACTACTTGTTATAAAAGTTTTCAGTCACACCCCATAAAACTGGTAATTGCGTATCTCCTCCAAAATTCAGATGTGTGCCTTTGTGTGAATGTCAGGGTCACCAAAAGTGAGTGCAGCTGAGGCTAGAGAGTGTCTATTGTCACCTTTCCTCCGGACAAAATTAAAGTAATGAGAATATTTCCGTTGCTAAGGTAAAGGTTTCCATCTTCCAAACCAGCTTGCTGCTTTGTGGCGTGCCTGCGCAATGTGACGATGATGAAAATGAGTCTGTCGATGTGATTGTTGTATTTCAAGTCAGTAGTGATGTGACAGCAAAAGTAACTTTGTTACAAGTTGTTGTGTGCACTACTCATTACTTTCAAATCTTATATCAAAATATGCAAAAAGTAACACTTGCCCAGTATCTCTATTTATCTCTATCACAGTTTTATAATATGTTTAGTCTACAGACCATGTTTTAACTTTTGTTACTATGCAACTGAAATGTTAGGGTGACTGAGACCTTCTTGAAGAGGTGGTCTCGGTCCGGTTACAAACGAACTTGGGTGCGGTTCATTTGTGGTGAGAATGTGTTCCGACCTGGATGTGAACCAACTGCAGTCACATGACACATTGTTTGGGTTAAACGTGAGCATGTTACAGTCCTGGAGGATTATTAATGTGCACCTCCTCCTGTACTGCCTTAATATGCACATTCAGCACATCCAATGCATCAAAACATTGTTTTCTAGTTGGAGCCGCGCCTCGTTTTCAAACTGTATGGTTTGACTAAAATGAACAATGACAGCAATATAGTCCACGATGAGCAGCGCTAAAATCAACCTGCGTAGTTGTCCCTCCATTGTGACATTAGAAAGTGTCACATTTATCTTGCAAGTGTACTCTTCTTCAATGTTTGCTTTACTTCCTGGATTTTTCCCACATGGAAATTCTGACCAATCAAGAGCAGCTTTCTCGCACAAGGCATTTGATCTGGTCTGCTTGTAAATGCTGCTGTGAGAACACGATAACTTTGTAATAAAACGCAAGACAACTCTAGGTCTGATAGCACCCTTACAATCACAAAAAAACAATCACTTCTATGTTGCATTTTTGTTTCTTTGTCCTCCAAAGGACTAGAAAATAGGTGTGTGCCAACCAACTCCAGTGTCCCCTACTGACATGCAGGAACATTTGTAGTTGTCATATTCTTTATCACTGTCCCAGTTTTCCATCACCCTATATCTTTCCTTTGCAGTCTTTATTCCCTCTTCTACTCTGATCTAACTGGACATCATTTCCAAACAGTCCCACAATAAGCTGGTTGAAACAGATTTACTTTATTCCTTTAACACTGATTTGCTTTTTGGATGGCCCTTAGCTTGTAGAAATCACTGTAACTCATGCTGTGTACTTAGCTGTGAAATATTAGAATATTTCATCACTGAGCAGAAAAAAAAGTGCAGCAGCAGACACGGTGAACACGGGGGAGACACACTGTACTCCAGGTTAGTTACAGCAGGAGCCAGCCTCCTCTGCTCTGCGCTGGTTTCTGGCTGTTTCGTCATTTTGCTGATCAGCTGTTTGGCTCTGATGTGGTTTACTGTTTTTCCCTGGAGATGAACTGAAGTGAACTATCCTGAATAATGGACTACAGAATATTACTAGGCTGGACTGGTTTCATTTACTTATTTAATTTTTTATGTACATTCAGTCAGAAAACACTGAGCTTGCACGCTCTTCTTCTGCAGCCATTTCCTCCAGGCAGTATGAATATGAAGTAAAAGTCCTTCAGTCAGGCACAGGCTCTTTGCCAAAACATCCTGCGTGTAGCCAAACTCCTGCTCTACTGAAGTGTCACTGAGCAACACACGGAACACATTGAATACACTGAACTCTGGGAGCATTGTATTGATGCTGACCCCGACCTCTGGTTTGTAGTGCCCAGGTATTAACTCCACGCAGTTTAATGCAGCTCTGCATCTAAATTCAATGTGTTTGGTGGAGTTAAAATCACACCTTATTAACTGAAGATTATTATGTAGATACAACTATTGTAAAGTAAGCTTCATCATTAAACTAGAAGGGCACCTGGAGAGCACAGACCTCTGCCGCAGCCACATTTCCTAACTTGCCATGTTGAAGGTGCAACATACGACATTCAGAACATGAATTTAGCATATATAAAGGCTGAATCCAAATGTCTGGACTTCACCGTACTTGCAGACTCATGGACTTTGCGGGCGTGTTCCCGGGAAGTCTGAGAATGCTAAGGGCTGTCCAAATCTACAATTCATCCAGTCAGCAAGGGGCTTAAAGCGGACTTTCTGCAGCCTTCCAGAGAGTCCGCTTGGGCTGCAGACTTCAGCAGACCTCACTGATTTAATGGCCCACAATTCGTGCAATATGGACATGATGTGACACAGTTTTTTTTTCAGTAACAAAGCTTATGTGTGTGTAAAACAGTTACTGTAGCTTATTAAAACAATACTTGAATTGTGGAGATCGTAAATAATATTCAACAACATCATGATACAGAAATATATCTAGAAGTATTAGGCTCTAGAGGGGAATCAAAATGCACTGTATGTTTGCAGCCTACCCGACAGGTTGCCTATATATTTGTAATGCCAAATATAAAGCCTAGAAAACTGACTAAAAAACAACAAAAGAAGATCTTCTGATATATTATCTGCAGGGACAGATGAGCGGACAGAATATGACAGGACAGATCACCATGTACATGACTGTAATTGTCACACAAACGTTTCCATGGCAACGAGTAAAACAGTAGGGCTGTCAGCGGCTTGTGGTGTTTACCCTTACAGACTTAAGGATGGAGGATGTAGTTTTCCTGGTTTTTCTTTGGTTGTATTTTGTTTCTTTTTGACTTAGAGTTTTTAATTATATATTTTTTTCCCACTATGATGTAATGTTTGCTTGTGTGGACCCTAGGAAGTGTGGTTGCCACCTTGGTAGTGACTAATGGGGATCCAAATAAACAAATAAATTAATAGGCATCAGTACCATTTTAAAAATATCATTTTGGCACCACTATTGGGAAAAAACCCAAACGTCACCCAACCCTATTTCCAGCAGCCGCCATTTTGGCTTTGTGAAGTCTGAGGCTCGAGCCATGTTTAGGCAGTCATGGCTCAGGCGCATATTGTATTTGACAAAAGTGAAACATTATTTGTGTTTCCGCTCCGTGATTTGGACTTGCTCCAAAATTTAATGGGTCCTTCCTTGGCCCGTGCTACGCCCTTCAACAAAGTTTTCTTTAAAATTGGGGTCAGTAATTTTACTGTAATCCTGCTGCCAGACAACAAAGAGACAAACCAACAAACCGAACTGAAAACATGAACTCCTTGGCAGAGGTAATAATAAAGTTGTTTTGTTTTTTTTTAGTAAAAATTGAGTTTTAAAATAAATATTTTTTCTAAAGCTTTTTCCTTCATCACCTCAAAACAGCTGATACATTTCAAATTTAATGTTTTACTCTTATCTTAATGTTTAGCTTGCTCATTTAACAGTTTAAAATGAATCCAAAAGTTAGTTCATTATTAAATAATGAAGTTGGAATATACAGTTTAAAAAAACATCAAAACAAAATATATTTCATGAAAATATTGTGCAGTACTGAGAAAGCTATTGTGGTCGCATACAGGAGATCAGACTAATGAGCAACAGGTGAGGATGTGTTTAAACTATAGTGACATCACAACCTTCACTTAAACCGAACAGTATCTGAGGATGTGATGAAATCCAGTATTGATCATGGTTCTTGTTAGTGGGAGGCAGTGGGAGGCAGTGTGCCGCGTGTTGATTGTTTATTGGTCTAAATAGCTCAGCGGTGGGAAATAAAGGCTGGATGTATTAGTGTGTCCAAGTCAGAGGCTGAAACCTCACCTTCCTTTGGATTTTAATTTCTCCTGGGTGCTGTAAATAATTTAACTTTGTCATTCATGCATTTTGCTGTTGTTTTATTTATTTTCATCCTTATTGATGTTTGTTGTCACTTAACATGGTGCCCTAATCTTGTGTCTCTGCTGGTGCATATTGACTTATTTTTGTTTGTCTTCACTGAGGTGAGACGCTTTTTAAGCTGCTCGCGTGTTTATCGAACCTGTGCGCATTTCACTTTCTTTCTTTTTTTAATTTTTTATTATGTGTCGAGCTGGAACTAATGATTGTGTGATTTTTATTTTGATTACTCGTTTAATGTGTAAAATGCCAGAGTACAAAGTTATATCTTCAAATAGCCCTGTTTTGTCTGTCTAACAGTCCAAAACGCAAAGATATTGAATTTACAATCATATAAAACAGAGAAAAGCTGCAAATCCTCTAATCCAGTGTTTGACAAACTGGAGGTCAAGGTCACAAGATAAATCTGAGGGGTCACCAGATGATTAATAAGTTGGGGAAAGAAGATCATAATATTATTCAGCTACATGAAATTACGTCTGTTTGTATTTAAAAACAAAAAAAAGAAATGTATGTTTTCTTTTCTTGTTAAGTATGATATATATTTTGCTACTGGAATTATTCAGCGTAAACAATCTGAAAATCACTTTGTGCTTGCTTAAAATGCTCACACCTCACAGAAACAGTGAGTTAATTATCTTTTTAATGGGTCACAATCCACATAGAGTTGTACAGATATTAATTTTTAGGAAGTTATCTGAGGCCTTCAGTCAGTCAGTGTGTGTCTTGATCAAGGGCACTTCAGCAGGACAGTGATATTATTGCTGTTGAGGGGATCAGTCCTGCAACCTTCTGGGTGAAAGCCAGTAGTGGAGAGTGCATCCTACAGTCATTGCAGCAGATCCTCTTCATGCATGTTTCCTACATTAACACGGACAAACGACTTCTGTGTATTAACCTCGACCTTAAATCTATATTCTAACACCAACAGTGGTTTCTGACCACTGCTCGTAACTTCTGACACTAAGGAAAGAGTGAGAGTGGGACCGGTGCCTAAACAAATTGGCAGACATGCAATTAAACGTGGGAACTTCTTCACTGACTTCATTTGTATTAGAAAGTTCATTCCTGGTGAGAGTGCAGCGGCTGTTCAAGGGCAATGACTTTTTCCCCCTCCTGCTGCATTCATTTCTCCTCATTTGCATAATGCTTGGCTGGTGGCTGTAAGGTGGCCAAATGCAGCAACATGTAAGGTTGCATTATATGAAAAAACACTTAAGACCCAAGAGGATAAACCTGCGCTGATATCAAACATTAGTGTGCACTGACTCTGGCGTGATTAAAGTGGTGTTGTCCATGTAGTCCAAAGGAGTGGCTCTTGTACTTCGTCATGCTAAGGACACCTTAATAGAAACAGTGCCTGCATGTGTGGTTAAGTTTTGTTCCTGGGACCACCGTGTCTGGGGATTTATTTTGTGCACAATTCATACTGCACTGATGAAAAAACACTCATTTTCATTATCTTTTTTATATTATTTATTTATTTATTTCTTAAGTTCCAGTGTGTAGGATTCAGAGACATCTATTGGCAGAAATGGTATCTAATATCAATAACTGTGTTTTCAACAGTTTATAATCATCCAAAAATAAGAATTGAAAATCATTTTGTTTTCATTACCTTAGCAGACTCCTCTCCACCAAGTCTGCCATGTTGTTTCTACAGTAGCCCAGAATAGACAAACCAAACATCTCTCTAGATAGGGCCATTCACGTTTTCCCTTTGACCACTACAGTTTTCTGACATGCTTGGCACATGGGAGAGGTTGCTGTTGGTTTCAATCTGCAACCTCACCACTAGGTGCCACTAAATCCTCCATACTCAACGTATCCTCA
Organism: Epinephelus moara; assembly: GCF_006386435.1. Lineage (NCBI taxonomy): Eukaryota > Metazoa > Chordata > Actinopteri > Perciformes > Serranidae > Epinephelus > Epinephelus moara. The sequence continues at coordinate 36,734,358 of NC_065509.1, forward strand.
TACAACAGTTCTTACAGTTTCTTACAAAAATGCGTATACTACGGTTCATTTGACATTTAACAAATTAGCGCCCCACAAACATTACATTACATACTTAGCGTGAAATTATGTACTTAACAAACTTAATGTAAAGTTATGTAGGCTAGGTTTACGCATGTAAAGTTACATTGGTTAGGTCTAGGAAAAAGAAATGTGGTGGGACGTCGTCATGATACGTACTTAATGTAAAGTTACAAACTTAACATTAAGATATGTACTTAACATAAAGTTATGTAGTTTAGGTTTAGGAAGAGAAACATGGTTGGGCATCATCTTGTTACATTCGTAACATCAAGTTACGTACTTAACATAAAGTTGTTGTGTGGTTTATAAAAAGAAACAAACTGGAGTGTTATGATGTTACCTACTTAATGTAAAGTTATGTACCTAACATAAAGGTCCACAGATTAGATTTAGAAAGAGAAACATAGTTGGGCATCATCTTGTTACATTCTTAACATAAAGTTACATAATAAATGTACGTACTTAACATAAAGTTACGTGCTTAGCATAAATTTATGCTCTTAACTTAAGCGTCAGCTTGTTACATTCTAAACGTTCACTTAGGTCCGAAATGTAAAGTCACATACTTAACAGAGTTATGTTGGTTAGGTTAAGTGTGTCGTCATGTTACGTACTTAATATAAAGTTATGTACTTAATGTAAAGTTACTTACTTAACATAAGCTTACATAGGTTAGGTTTAGGAAGAGGAACATAGTTGGGCATCATCATGTTATGTTCTTAACGTAAAGTTACGTACTTAATGTAAAGTCACATACTTAAAGGAGCTATATGTAAGAAATCTAAAGCAAATAGTCGTAAAATCCTCCTAATATGTCACATAGTCGTAAAATCCTCCTAATATGTCACAGAGACTAAGGAATAATGTTCATATAACATACTGATAGGTTAGGTTTGATACGTAGGTTTGGTTTAGCCAAGTAAAGGTCTCTAGGTTAGATTTAAGAAAAGAAACATAGTGACAACGTACCTTAAAATAATTCAAAGTTTACTTGGTTTCACACTGCTCCAAATAGGGGTCTCCCAGAGGAAAGTCCTGTGTTTGTTTGACTCATCCACTGCCCGAACCTGCCTCCTTACATGGACTTTAGATCTTTATATTACTTCTTTACTTCCGTCATGTGTTCGCAGCCTGTTGGAAATACATAAATTACTGGCTCATCATAATGTATGAATTGTGGTTAATTACTTTTCATAGGTATACGTTCGATCCATGCATGATAACAGCCTGACACACTGGACCTTAAAAGTAACTGATTATTTGTTTGATCTGTTTATTTCCAAGTAGGCGTCATCAAACTGCAGCAAAAGTATTAAATCCTCACATTTGAAACAATGACTTTACGCTTGTTAAATAACCTAAATGATCATTTATCAAAATTGCTGTCAATGGACTTGTCTATGAATCAAGTAATGTTTTAGAAACTGAATTAAATACCAAAACATTTTCAATATTCTCTTATTTGTATTAAAACTTGAATAAGCTTTTCAGATTCACTCTAAAGATGTGAATACATTTATCATGGAAATTCCAGTTGTCAGGGTGCTGCAACAACAAAGAAGATACTCACTGAAGAAGCATAAGAAGTTTGACTTGCTCTAAAATTTATTCACTTGTATATGACTTCTGTTAAAGATGTTTTATCTGTCAATGGCCTTCACCAAACAATCAAATAAAAAGCCACCTTGCTAAAGATCCTTTTGAAACATTTAAAGAGTCTTTGCTTCTGTTAAGTCGTTATGCTCCCCCATAACCTGAAGCTGTTTGAATTTTTGACAACAGTAAAACTTCCTTGGCCCACCAGTCGGCAGGGCTACATGCTATTCAGGAGCTGAATGGGGTTTCAGACATTGGTAATTCTCCAAGGTCAGGCCCCAGACACGCCTACACTCTTGGAGGCTTTTCTGCCACAAGAGGCTGGAAGCAACGGTGGAAAAAGAAAAAATACAGACTAACAAACGCTTACTTGGAAAAAATGGTTCATGTAAAACATAGAGACATTAGTGGTTTATGGACTGTTAGAAAAGATCGAGTGAGAGAGGGAGACTGTGCTTCTTTTATGTGGCTGTGTGAGGTGTGAATGCACACAATATCTATGAGGTAAATAAAGATGTATGTACTGTGCGTACAGCATGAGTACATATGCATTAGTATATTTGTGTATGGATGTGAGTGTACAGTACAAAGAGCTGTTGTGTGTTTTTACACACGGTAAAACTCCTCTTTGTGTTTTCAGTAGCCACACTCTGTCATCTGCCTATCCATCCTGTATGGACATTTCTATATGCGAGGACTTAACCCTCAGCTCTGTTGCTATTTACTGAGGATCCTCCCTATGCTGTCCCTCCAATCCTCTGGATTTCCTGTAAATCCCTGGGGCCTGGCCAGCACTGGTGATTTGTGGTTGGCTAGTGGGCAATTGACACATTGATAAATCCCCCTCAGATGGGGTGCGATCCGTTTGAATCAATAGAGCCTTATCGGCTGACGGCCGTCACGGCCGCGACCGTGTCTGTTCACCTCGGGTCCCTCAGAGTCGGCCTGATTTGTAGCATTTGACAACAAACATCGTCACGCCACGTGGTTCGTCAGAGAGTCCGCGGGCGTAAATGAAGGCAGGACGTTGTCTGTCAGTGAGCAGCTGCAGAGAGACAGAGAGAGGGAGCTGGATACAAAGAGAGTTAGACAAAAAAGTCTGATAGGATATTCAAGGACTTCTTTTTTTCATAGTAAAAATGCCTCATTTACAATTTTATAACCTGCAACCAGTGCTAGATAAAAGTAGAGCTCCTAACATTTTCTGCAAGAGTCGAGGGATTGAAATCGAAGACATCCACAGCACCATGAGCCTTCAGTGCGGCTTCTTCAGCTTCAGCCAGAGGATTCATATGGCTTGTGTCCACTGGCCAGGCTTTAGCTGTTCTCCGGCCTGTCTGGCTCGGATCCAGCTTCTCCTCTGTCTTTAGATCCAAGCCAAACCTTGCCGGTCCGCAGCTCAGCCAGCCACGTTTTACAACTTGGCGAGACACTGGCCAAAAGCTGCCCAAAAGCTCCAGTTTGCAGGATTAATGGTTACTGATTCTAAATGGAGCATTCCCTGCATGTGATGGAAAGTTTTGAGCAACATTTAGCTTTATTAGCTCGAGCTACTTAATGTGTATTTGATTTACAAAATAACTGATTTGCAGAAGAGCAATGAAACTGTCAAGTGCCATTTGTTTTATTGTTGTAAAACTAAATGCTGTGCATGTGGCATGAAATGTACTTGTTATTTTCAGGTTTCTAACACAGACACAAACCATATCATACGGTCGGACCCTGCTGTCAACTCTGCTGTTTGTGAAATACACCCCCTTTTTTGGGTGGTTGTAGGCCTGAGCCAAATATCAGTAGCCTGCCAAAATGAAATATATTGAGTAAGAGCTGAAGATATTATTTTGTAAAAAGGTTCAGTTTGAGGGAAAATGCTTAAAAACAGGGTGTGAAGGGCACACAGAGAAAAAGTGACAATAATAGTAAAAGTGAGGCTAATAAAGATATCATATTTGAAGTCACTGCGAGTGAAACATTGTTTAAATCTGAATGAGGGGGAGGTTAACTAACCCTCTTCTGTAAAACTGAACACCAGGGATTTTAAGGAAGACAGTATTCTGTAAAAGAAGAGAAGTGGGAGCTTAAGTAAAACACTTTTCATTAAAACTGTAAGAGGAAGCTTAATGAAGAGTCTTTAAAACAGAGTGATGGGAGCCCTCAGGATGACAGCACTCGAAGAATTTATCTCCAGCACTAAATCCAGGCAGTTCATGTCAAAATGTGGATCACGCTTTTCATGAAAGCCTCTAACCTGTTTTAGCAGCAGGGAAAGTTCAGGTTGAATACTTGTTTTGTGCTCGGCACCAGAAAATAAATGTTACCGGTGAACTTTAAGGATGAAATTTGTGGTATTCTGTGTTTTCATTGTTGTCAGCAAACCAACAGTAAATGTGTCCCATTAACAAATGCTGTGTATTCAAAGCCTGATGTCTGTGCCATTGACAGTGGTGGAGGAAGTACCAAGAAGTTAAAAGTAGTACTACCACACTAAAGAAATACTCTAGTTCAAGTTCAAGGCCAGGGAAACTCTGCAGCACCACAATGCTTCATTTATATTGGTATTGACACATTTTCCCTTTATCAAAAACTGCAGCTCCTGCAAGTAATTTATTGCTTTTAGCCCTTTGCTGTTTTGCTAATGTTTTGAATAATTATTTAGCCCTATTTTAGAAGCTGATCATATGCTCCTGTTTAAAAATCTGAATTTGCCAAATATAGATAAATGTAGTGGAGTAAGAACTACAATATTTACCTCTAAAATATAGTGGACGTATAAGATGGAAACACTTCAGACCAAGAACCTCAAAATTCTACGATAGCCTACTTAAGTATGCTACAGTATTTAGAGACTGTTCATTACTTATGAGAGAGGAGGGGGTGGTGCAAAAAAGGGAAAGTCATTTAAAAAAAATCTTACAAGCACTGGGGAAAGACTTATGTTTTTATTTTGGCTTAGGGGAGGGACATACTGTAGAACTTTAAATGACTGTATTTTGTATTTATTTTACTGCATATTGTTAACGATAATGTGCCTTCCAAACCCTCCAACAGGGTTAGAAGGTATATTCTTCTTTGAAGGTATAATCTTCAAAGTTACACAATTTATTTTTGCCAGAAACTGTAAAAAACGGAAATTATTGTTGAATTTTCAGATTTCCAATGGTCCTTGAAGCCATTATGTGGGACATACACTTCCATCAGAAAAAACAAAAACACATCTAAGCTTAAAATCGTGATATTTCATCAAAATCACTTTAGGCTATTTTACATGTCTCATTTAAATTGTTGCCAAAAATAAACTGTCTGAACTAACTAACCAGCATGCAGCACAAGCATGAACAGCCAAGGCTTTTTTTCAACTCCAGGAATTAGTCTTACACTTTTAACTTTCAAACGGTTAAAGTGTAGGTTTTTTAAAATTGATCTAATAATTTATGGTGGACAGAGAGTCATGCATTTTCGCCCAGTCACTCAGGGCGGATCATGGAAAAATATTTGTAGCTTGGGGAGGTTAAAACAAACAAACAAATAAACAAAAAAAATGAAGTCACACCCCAGCCACTCCCCTCCTCCAACAAGTTAAGAACAGTCCCTTAATAAACATTACCTGCAAACCAACCTAAAAAATAAATAAATTGAAATAAAACCCATGTAAATAACTTGTACTTTGGACAAGCATTTTTAAGTAAATTGCTGTTTCATGTTTATTAATTTCATAATTATTATGTGAAGCTAATGTTACTATTTGTTCCCTTAGTTATGGTATAACGGTTGGAGCTTTTATTTTGAAGGCGTAATGTCGGTAGCAGGCGTAAACAGCTAAAAACGTCGGAAAATGTCTATTTTGTGGTTGTTTGGCACCTTGCAAATGAGGACACAAGGTTTGTCAGTATTTCGTTTCATATTGTGTTTGATATTGAGTGATGATATCATGTTTGGTTGTAGTTGTAGTAAGTTTAAAGCAGGTGTGTGTGCGCACTAGCATAACTGCTACATTAGCTCAATGCTAATAGCTGCATCCGGTCAATTAGCATTTCTTCGGTTAGCTTTGATAACCGGAAGTGTCTAGGCGAAATAAGGGAAAGTGTGACTAACATAAGTGAGGTGAAGGTGCATTTTATTTGAGATTTATATGACATTTGAAGTTTTTTTTATCTGGAGGAGTTCAGAGTGCTCTGACAAAACACAAGGCACCTAGAGAGCAGCGTAACGATCCACGCCGTTGCCCTGGGTAACATGTTGCTTTATTGTGATCAACATGGCCACTGAAGGTTATTATGAGTAGCTAAATCTCACATACACTGTCATGCTGCTTTTGATAGCACCAAATAGGTATTAAAACACGGTTAAAATGTTTTAAAGAGTTTTTAAAGTTAAAGTAACAAACAGACGTCATTTAGAGACGGACTAATGCATTGTTTGTTTTGATCTCCTGGATGGGATTTGTAGATACTCTAAAAGATATAGAACAATGCCGGCGTTATCATTTGATACCAATACAGATGCTATTTGTCACAGGAGGTATTTTGATATCTGTGCCATGTTAGTCATATTTTCTGTCATTAAATCTAGTTCAAGGAGCAGAGTATAGAAATTAGCTTTACAGAACAAGGCCATCCATAGTTGCAGAGTGAGATTGCAAAGAGCTTCTGTGTCTGTGTGTGTGAGTGTGTGTGTGTGTGTGTGTGTGTGTGCAGAGAGAGAGAGCATGTTGTTCACCCTTCACTTGACTGTCAATCCCAGGAGCTCCCGCCCCCTCATGGTGCTGGATTATGGGTTGAACTCGATCTGAATGCGGAGTAGCACTGAAGTCTGTTTCTGTCTGTGTCTGTTTTGTCCTGGTGTGTCACTCTTCTCCGTCAGTCTCCTCTGAAATAGATGTATTCATATGAAACAGACACCACACACATGCTGGCTGTTCACACCTGCTGATTCTCACAGTATGACACAGTTAGTCAAACACACACAGACACACACGGCAGCTCATGCAGTCCGTTCCCAGTGGACAGCTGGCCAGTGATACATGCACATACTCAGAAAGATACTCTGGCATGTTTCCACATATCCATTTGTTGTACAGCGAGGGTGACTGTTCTGTCATTTGGACAATTACAGTGATTGACCTAATGGGGGCGCTATAATTACTGGTCAACATTTATAACAATACATGATGTTTTTGACACAGTTTGTCCAGTTTTTGGTGAAACTTGCACCATTGACACATTTGGCTCAGTGTTTTGGTGCTGAAGTTTTTAAGAGTAATCTGGTTGAGATGATAAGAATGATTCCAAATATTAGAAGGGTGTTACCACTTTATCAATAACAGTTTTGATTGTTAATTAATGAAGAAAAAATGCCAAACATTTGCTGCCTTATGCTTCTCAAATGTGACGACTCGCTGCTTCTTGTTGTTGCACATGATTGTAAATTTAAACTAATACATTTGGGGTTTTTAACAAGCAATTTGAAGATGTCTTATTGGGCTCTGGGGAATTGTGATTGGCATTTTTCCCACTTTTTTGACATTTTATAGACCAAACTATTTTAAACAACTTAAAAAAAAGACAGTTACAAGATTGATTAATGATGAAAACGATTATTAGTTGCAGCCATCCTGGAAAAATATTGTATCTTGTTACAGTTTTTAGGCATCATCTGTTGGGGTGATGTTTATTTGGACAAACTGTGTTATTTTCGGTAGAATTTTGGAATAAAAATATTATATTTGGATGAAAATTGAAACATGTTTGGAAACTTATACTTAATTTATTTGCATGTGATCTTTCTAGAAGGGACAAATCTTCTAAAATGCCTCATAATTGTTAAAAGTCCCAGTTCAGTCTGTAGTTCACAGTTCAGCTGATTGGTTTGGCATCCAAAAGACCTCCCTGCTAACTCATGACCACGTATTGATTGAGCAGCAGGATGAAGGTCCAGGTTTAGGACCACATCCCTTCCTCTTTGCAACAGACTCGCGGTGTTTGAGACACGTTGACCTGCGAGGCGCCCTGGTCGCTGCTTATTGGGCTTGACACTGCTCGATGGTGACATCGCTAATTGTCAACATCTGGAAAGTGCTTGCCATCCCTCAGCCCTGCACAGAATGAAACGTAGTGATCTGTCATAACGTGTCAGAGGAAATTAGCATCAGTCGAACGTCAGTGGGTGGAGGGGCAAGGGAGAGGGAGGAGAGGGGGTCGTCCCGCCGACATTATGTGAGGTTTTTGGAAGGAGGGGGAGAAGGGTAAACGGCTGTTAGGAGGGTCATTTCAGGGCAAAGAGATTTACATTGATGTGTTTCCTCTCAGAGTCTACTTTTACTGCTGCCTCTGTTGCTCTTTACAGCTATCAGCACGAGTACTACAACTACTGCCATTATTACCACTTCTAAATTTACAGTCAGGCATACTACTAGTATGCCTGAAGTACTAATAGCCTACTGCTAGTGTTACAACTACCACCACCACTACAAATAAATAATAATAACATGTACAATCAATATACTGTTGTTACTGTTGTGATGCTGGTACTACAGCTACTAATACTACTTGTAGTGTTATCACTACTACTACAGCAGTTACTACTACTGTTGTTTCTATTACCACCTCCACTTTAGCTGCTACTCATAGCCTAATGATAGTGCTACAACCACTACTACTATTACTACTAAGAATAAAAAAAATTATAATATATACAATTACTTTCACTATTGTTACTGTTGTAATGCTGATACTACAGCTACTAATACTACTTTTAGTGTTATCGCCACTACTACTACTACTACTACTACTACTACTACAGCAAATACTACTATTGTTGTTTCTAGTACCACCTCCACTTTAGCTGCTACTTATAGCCTAATGCTAGTGTTACAACCACTACTACTACTACTACTAATACAAATAATATATACTATTACTATTGCTGTTGTTACTATTGTGATGTGATGTCTACAGCTACTAATGCTACTGCTAGTATTAACCACTACCACTACAGCAATTACTACTTCTATTATTACCATTACCACTTCTGCTTTAGCCTCTACTAATAGCCTACTGCTGGTACAGTTGCAACCAAAATGTCTACTACTACTACTACTACTACTACTACTACAGCAAATACTACTATTGTTGTTTCTAGTACCACCTCCACTTTAGCTGCTGCTAATAGCCTAATGCTAGTGTTATAACCACTACTACTACTACTACTACTATACTACAGATAATAAAATATGCAATAACTATTATTGTTGTTACTATTGTGTAATAAAATATGCAATAACTATTATTGTTGTTACTATTGTGATGTTTCTCTATAGCTAGTAATACTACTACTAGTGTGACCACCACCACCACCACCACTACTACTACTACTATACTACAGATAATAAAATATGCAATAACTATTATTGTTGTTACTATTGTGATGTTTCTCTATAGCTAGTAATACTACTACTAGTGTGACCACCACCACCACTACTACTACTACTACTACTACTACTACTACTACATCAATTACTATTTCTATTGTTACCATTATCACTGCTGCTTTAGCCACTACCAATAGCACACTGCTAGTAAGCAGCAACCAAAAAGTCTAGTACTACTACAGCAATTACTACTACTATTGTTACTATTACCACTTCCACCTAAGCTGCTACTAATAGCCTAATGCTAGTGTTGCAACCACCACCACTACTATTACTACTACTACTACTACTACTAATAATAATAATAATAAAATAATAATATAATTATTGTTACTATTGTGATGTTTTCTCTACAGCTACAAATACCACAACATCAGTTACTGTTTCTATTGTTACTATCACTTCTGCTTTAGCTGCTACTAATAGCCTAATGCTAATACGGTTACAACCAAAAAGTCTACTACTACTACTAGTATTAATACTTATCCTACCGTGGTTTCATCTCCGCTTACTATGACCACATCTAGGCTACAAGCACTGTTTCACTACAGCCACTGCTGCTATTTTTATTGTTACCGATATGACCAGTACTGCAACAGGTGCCAAAACTGTCTGTATTGCTGGAATTACAGCCCAAACTGCTGATACTTTAACTGCAACTATTGCTGTACCTATTATCCTTGCTATTAGGTTACTACTATGGTTGCTACTACCACTACCATTACTTCTACTAATGATACTACCACAATAATGGCATTCAAGTGTGTGCATTATTTGACAGTTTAAGTAAATCACTTGTATTTTTTGATACATGAAGACAAATACCCGTAAAAACATACAAATCCACCGCCACCACCCCCACTACTACAAATAATGATGATGATAATAATAGCAATGACATGTATAATAATGATAGGAATATAACGTTGAAGGTGAAAGTTAAAGCTCACCTGCTGTAGAAAGTAGAAGCAGCAGTGAATTTTAAAGCTGTTGGACCTCGCCTTGTAATTCAGACTTGTAGGAGCCTCAGGCAGGGCTCTCCCAAAGTCCAGGCTTAAGAAAAGTAAAGGGTGTTACCAGGCTTTGGCTTTACATCGACCTGTATGTGAGGCTTAGACCAGCAGCCAGCATTGAGATCACTTTTTTGAACCTGATTTATAGACTCATTTTTATATTCCTTTTATTCCTTCATGTAGCTGTTAGCCTTTTGTTCTTATCCTTCCATGTTGTGATGTCTTTTTACGGCCCTGTCATAATTTGTTTTATGCATCTAATGTGTTTGACTGGTTTACAGTTTGTACTTGAACCCTTTGGTAAACTCAAATGTAATAACGGTAATTTAAAAAAAGGCTCATAAAATTAATTTTAATGAAAAGCAACAAACGAGCCAATGTACAATAAAGGGAATACTTGCCCTGCTGACTTCATATACCAAAAAAAAAAAAAAACTGTTCTTTTTTTTTATCTTGTCTCGTAGAAAAGCCGGCATGGTCACAATATCTTTGTCTTATCAGAATGAATCAATATTGAATTTATGTAAAAAAAATGCAGCAGCACAAGAGCAACAACCTGGATAAAGGAAATTCACTGGGTTATTAAATAATAACCCAAACTGAAATAACCCGCGGTCCTTCAGAGGACAAAGAGATACCTTTAGTGACATGCTTTTATATGCTGAATATTCTGTATATTTAAAGATATTTCATGAATGAAAGATAATTATTCTTTAGAAAAACATAGTGTTGATTAAGCCTGAGGAAGCCCTGCTCATGTCTAACTGTTGTATTCTTTTTGTCCTTTAACAGGAAAGTGACAGTTTGTGGTGGGACGCCTTCGCTACAGAGTTTTTTGAGGAGGACGCCACTCTCACGCTCTCCTTCTGCCTCGAAGATGGACCAAAGAGATACAGTAAGAGTCCTTTGATATTGCACCAATCACCAGTAATGCCATAATTATGTTACTTAATTCTAAACTAGTCTTTTAGTTCAGTTTAAACTTATTATTCTTTAAGTAAGTTTATTTTCTGTGTTTTATGTTAAATTGGAATAACTGTCCAACGGCTGGTTTGTGCGTTTATGATGTTTCAATCTACAAAACCTTCACCAGGCATCTATTTTTTTTCCACTTCCTATTGAAGTCACACTGCCCTCCCACGCATCTGTCGTACATTCTGTTCTGAGGAGATTTTTGTTGTATTGTATGTTTATATGTCATAAATTCTGGCATCCCGCTTTCTTGAAAGGGTCTTAAACCGGCAACCTCCTGGTAACATGCCCATGTCTGTCAGTGTTAGGGTTGCTGGTGTCTCAATAAGACTGTCACAGATGTTTAGTAGCTGAAAAGGACAAACCACCATAATGTAGCAGGGCTGAATTTTAGAAAAAACAAACAACCCTCATACTCAGAAACCTCAATCTGTGGTGTTCAATCATCCCACAGACTGTTTTTTTGATGAAATGGGGGCAAATGTTATTTGGTATTTACACTTTGCTTCAACCTGCTTTGTCTACTTCCACTTAAGTTATTGATTTCCCACATTTCCCAAAATGCCTTTTGAACAACTCTAAGAAGCAAAACGTAAAGTGTTAACCTAAAAAGAAAAGATCTATACAACTGAGTCAAACATTTCTGCATGGTGCTGTACTGCGTCTGCTGTCACTGAGAAAATTGGTATCTCTCCCTCTTCTAACAATAGTTTTTTCTCTGTGTGTGATTGCTGAACATTGGTGCAACATCACACGTAACTACTGGTAACCTCTTTCTGACAATTTCATCACAGGGCCTTTATTGTGGCCTGTGCTTTTTAAATAAAGATGTAAATGTAAACCACAGTCTTGAAAATAGGCAAATTATTGGGTATATCTGTATTGAAACGCTTCACAAAACATCTGCTTTCGTGCGCACTCATAATGGCGGTTCTTTATGACAAGTGTGTCGCTATCTTGGCAGTCTTTACCAAGAGGAGTGCAGAACAACCTGATACCATATCTGTATTGTAAATGTTTTATTTTCTGTACAGTTGAGGAGTTGGAGGGTACAAGTTGTAAAAGCTGTGTTTATTTTCTGCATAGACAGTGTAATGTGACTTGCAGTGTGAGTATGTTAAGGCTTGGATGGACGCAAATCTCTGTTGTTGAATTATAAGAAAACAAAAGAGCTGGTGTGTTACAATATATTTGACTCTTAGGCAAAAAGTCAATTGCACAACAATGTATACATGAAAACCTAAGAGGAGAAGTCAACTACGACTTCCAAGGAGCATTTCAGTGACAAACATTCAGTCAGATACTTTAAAATGTATTGTGATACTAATGTTGATGATAACATGATATAACATTTAGCAGTTTAAATCAGGTCATTTTTTAATTCTGTGTCGTTTTGGTTTAAGTCAGCAAATTGCACGTAGGGCTCGGACATATGGAGAAAATAAAATAGCTTTTTATTTTTTACCTTATACCTTGATACTGATATTGTACGGTTAACTATTGGTGAGCCAACTACTAAACCAAGCTAACGGAATAAAACATGATTTCTTAGAAACTCTATATACATTATTAAAACTGCAAGCCACCACGGTAGCCTATAGTATCCTCATGTTATCAAGGAGATGCCCTTGTTTCTGTGTTAAAGAATATTGACGATATCAGTGAAAGAAAACTTTCAAATGGGAATTAATAAGGTGGGGCTGCTGAGAGTTAGATGGGAAGATTAATAACTCTTTCATGTCTCTAAGTTAAGTATGAAGCTGGAGCCAGGAGGCAATTAGCTTAGCTTAGTATAGAGACTGGAAAGCAAAGGATACAGCTAGCCTGTCTCTGTGCAAAGTTTAAAAATACTTCTTAAGCACATTAATTAACGTTAAGAGAGATGTAAAAATTACATCATGATTGTGTTTTAGAGGGAGCACAGAAGTCAGGGGCAGTTAAAAGTGTTTGTCAGGAAATAGTTCCACCACATAACCCTCCTAATCCACAAGTTGTTAATGACCAAGCTTTAGAGGTGTTCGTAGGAATATGTTTTAACTTAAGAGAGTCTGGCTAGCTGTTTCTAGTGTTTTTTCCCAGTCTTTTGCCATTTTAAAGTCAGTTTTGCACGCCCAGGACTTTCGTTCACGATAATACTGGTATAAAATATGAAAAATTCATATCGTGATACTCCACGATACTTCGACTTGTTGACATATTGACGTCACACTGTTACCCATGGCAACAACAAGCATGGTTAAAAGCAAAATTATTCGTGACTCCGCGGTGGTTCCAAAAAGAGGAGCAGCTTCAGCAGTGTGGAATAAACTGTGGTGTCCTGAATGTTTTATCAGTGTGGAATAAACTGTGGTGTCCTGAATGTTTTATGCACAGCCCCGGACTTCTCAGACTCTTTTAGTGACTTACCGCTCAGAGCGAACTCATTCAGCGGCTCCTCTGGCAGCAGCACAGCATCTCTACCTCTCCTCTTGCTGTGCGCACACGGGAGTCGGTGTCGTCAAGTCACTTTGTCATAAGCCTTCTGTAATGTAAACCTACGTGACGCTCGCGACTCAACAAAAATCATAACAGCCTGTCACAGGTTACAGCGTGATGATTAGAGGAGAAATGGCAGAGCTTAAAGGTCCAGGTGGAAAAAACACAACTCAATGATTTAGGATTTTACTAAAAGAAGGAAATCACCTGTTGATTTATATATATAGATCACAGGGTACATTTGTTTGTATTTGGGAGCTGTTTAAATGTGTAATTTGTGGTGATTTTGTTGAACTATTAATGTTGTATACAGAATCTGAATCTCACTCTGAGCTACTGTTGTTGTTCACAAACTAAAGAAATGAGAATTTTCTTTATTTATTTTGGTACTGAATACTGTAAAACTTTATCACTTATTTTGTTGCAATTCTAAGAATAAAATATGTTTTTTTGATAATTTGTCATATTGTCAGGAATATTGTTATTGCAAAAATACCCTGAAATGACATAATTTTAGGGCCATATCGCCCACCCCAGGTTCAGATAACAGACAGATGTTAATTACTGAGCTTTAGAGATGTTGGTAGTCATGTTTTTGAATTACAGTTTGAGCCAGGCTAGCTGTTTCCCCTTGTTTCCAGTCTTAATGCTAAGCTAAGCTAACCGCCTCCTGGCTCTAGCTCCATACTGAATGCACAGGCATGAGTACAACAACACTTCATTCTGTTCACCCAAGTTAGAAACACCAAGACAGCAGCAGCAGTATGTGGTCTACAGCAGCAAATGACAGAGCAGAGGCTGTTATTGAGTTTGTGATATTGTCCCCTTCATCTCATCTGCATAGGTTCGTGTTTTGATATCTGAAACATATTGAATATCACACAGACATAGATAAGGACGTGGTGCTCTGAAATGAGCAGATGTGTGTGGTGTCTGCTGTGTTTGTGTGTTAGTGTTAGTGTGTGTGTGTGATTCAGCTCAGTCATGGAGTCGGACGAGAGAGAGAGAGAGAGAGGGAGTGGAGGATTGTTGTGAGCCGGTCCTCGGTTTGCTTTTCAAATGTAAAAATAAAAATCCCCAGTGGTGTCGAGACGGTAACCCTGTTCCCCCGGGAACGGGAGGCTTAACACCATGGCGATGATGACTCACCGTCAGTCGCAAGCCTTCCTCGATTCACATTCAGGTGCGCTAAGTTACACACATTCACACACACGCACAAACACACAAACATCATCCAGGAAAAATCCACCACCCTCATATGTACCCAGCTACCGATTTGACTCAAAGAAAAACTAAGACTGACACCTTCTTTAAGTGATGTTGTCTGACTGTGTTCACACTGGCAGCATTATATGTAGAGAGCAGCAGATCAATGTATCATACAGCAGTGATTGTTATATGAGTTCCAGTTAGCCATGGTTCAGGGCTCAGTAATGTCATTAATTTTAGCTGCAGCCACCAAACAATGTGCAATGATTCAGCAGGTAGGAGGACCTCAGTGTCTTGCTCAAGGTTACTTAAAAGTTTGTGAGGAGAATGATCTGTTGGTTAACTCACCATAAATGATGATAGCGTAGACACAAAATCATCCCTAGTGCACTACTGCCTTCATTTCAGAAGTGAGAAAATGAGGAGTCATAAAAGGAATTATTTTTAAATGCTTATTTACATCTTGTATTTTTTGTTTTTATATCAAATGATGGTTTAAAACCAGTTTGGTTTACTTTGATATGTACTATATTTTAAGTTATGTCAGCACCCTATGCTAATTTTGTTCAGCTATCTGCCAATTCTCAATGATTCAGTTAATTTAGTCCAAAAAAACATTAGAAAAATGTGAAAAAATCCCATTTCCAAGTTTCTAAAAGCCCAAGCTGACGTTTTCATATTGCTTTATCTCTGTTGCCGAGTCCAAAACCCAAAAATATTTCATTTACTCTCATAGAAAACCAGCAAATATTCACAAATGATTAAGTAAATCAAGTGAATTGTTGGCATTTGTGCGAAAAAGATTTACATTATAGTTCCCAATTCATTTTCTGTTGATTGATCTGATACTTAAAAGTAAAAAATGATTGAAACTGAAATCCATTTTATAACTGCATATCAGCAAAAAGATTTAACCTCATAAATACTGAATTCTTCAGTGTTTCATTTACTGTTTGGTTTGTGTTTGAGATACAAACACGACTGCATACGGTTTTTTACTTCATAATGGGAACAGATGCTTATGCTTAAAATGCTCATTTCACTGTCAACTCATATCTAAATGAATGTATTCAAAAAATGTAAAGAAAACTAGAATACATTTAAATTAAATTCTATGAAGCAAAGTCAGTTGAGCAGACTGGGCGAATGTGAACCATATATAATATGAAAATTATGCACCATAAGCTGTAAGGGTTTTTTCTATACTGTGCCTATAGAGTGTGAACATGGTGGTGACAAAAAGCACAAGACGAATAATGTATGCAAATGTAAATATATACTAATATGTGTCTCAGCATTTTTACCGGAGTGTTAGACAGTTGGAGTATTTGAATATGTTGTTTTTTAGGTACAACTCTACCTTTTCTCCCTGAAGCTTTTTTCCTTCACCTTTTCTATTACACAAAATCATTCTTGTGGCAAGGAAATTTCTGTCCTGTGTGTTATCAGGGGGCTTTGGACTCCTGCATCCTTTGTTTTTGTGATTTTACTGTCGGCAGTCCAGAAATTTAAGCTCACTCTGCTCATTGTTAGTCGCTCTGTCCAAGAGCATCAGCTAACTGCCTAACATATAAAATGTAAATGTGACCGCCAGTGGCCTTACTCTGAAATAATCTTTGCTTGCAGCCCCATAAAAAGAGCTTATATGTATGTAGTTGTGGCCACGCAGGTCAGTACAACACTGACCAGTGGAGATGTGAGGGTGTGGGAGGTGGAGAGTGGTTAGCAGCGGTCATCCATACATGTTGGAAGAGTTACAACAAAAGGTTGTAGAATTTTTCAGTGGAATTAAGTCTCTTCAGACAGTTTGTTGGAGTTGGACATAGTGTTTACCAAACTTCTCAGTATGCTGCGGTATGGATTTTATGTGAATCCTAAGGGTAATTGTGCTTAATGTTATAGAGCTTATTTTAGCTCCACAGTATCACACATTTGTCCTGGCATTTCTAAACTAAAGAGGAAACATTTCTGTTGTTAAAGATCAAACGTACTAAGCTAATAAAAAGGGCAAGTCTTTATATTTGTGTTTTATAACACAGCCACAGCATTAAAAAAACATATTTGAGGTTATTTGTTTGTTAAATATCCCATTAAAGCAATCATTTAATTTCCCTCAGAGACACTTTCTGTGTAGCGTATGGAGGTATAAGTGTAAGAACTCCAATCCTCGTTCAAACTGAATCATATTTTTTGAGTCATACAGCAGCTTATACGATAATTACAAGGAAACAATCATGTCACTCCAGTCTGAGGTGCTCTAATTTCATAACGTTCAGCAGAGGAAAAATAAGAAAAGCCAATTTGCCTAATCTGTTTTTTTATTGCACGGACCTGTGTTAAGGTGTTTTGTAACTCGTCTCCAGCTGGCGTTCATTGTGGCCTCTCAGAGGAAACAGATCATATTGGAAATGTCTGCGTGTTAATTGTTGGAGGATGAACACTAATGCATTTATGTCCTCCATGAGCCTCAGATTCTTTATGCTGAAATCTGTTCTGATCCTCAACGAGGGCTGATCAATTAGTCGATAGTGAGAAAGCTCAACATTAACTTTGTCAGTTTTGATAATTGATGAATATGTTAGAAATTTATCAAGCAAAAATGCAAACTATTTGCTCTGTCCTGCTTCTCAAAATATGCGGATGTGCTGCTTTTCTGTTATATAATGAGTTTTTGACTGTTAGTAGGACAAAACATGCTCACGCTCAGACAAATTATTATGGGAATTTTTTACTATTTCCTGCTATTTTTCAGACAAAATGATCGACACAACCACATGCCGCATAACATAAACATAAAGTTTTAGTTAAATAGATGTCTAGTATGTCAATATATATCGCGTGAATTTGCCACAGCTCATGAAAATTGGGGATTCAAGTCTTTTGCACTTAAGCAGAAGACGGAAGCATGGCTGTTAAAAGGGAAAAGAACATCTTCCCAGCTAGAGTATATTTTTCCATTGATTGTGTGATTCAAACCAGCAACCTTATTGGCACAACCCTGTTTCTCTAACCCCCATTAGTCCTACTCTTGCTTTTAATGATAAATCCACCTCACTGTGGCTTCAGACTGTATCTCATGTAGTGCTGGAACAATCAGTAGATTAAACAATTAGTTTTCAACAGAAAATGAGTCAATAAATTGAGAACTGATTAAACGTTTGACTCAATTATCAAGCAGAAATGCCAATCACTCACTGATTCTCACATGGGAGGATTTTTCTGTTTTCCTGTTTCTGTTTAAAATAATTGTAAACAGAATATCTTTTCAATTTGAAGGCGCCGCTTCGGGCTCAGGAAACTGTGATGCGCAATTTTCACTGCTTTCTCACATTTTTACTGAATGATTATTTGATTAATCAAGAAATAATCAACAGATTAATTGATGATTAACACGACTATTGGTTGCAACCTTATTCTCAAACTCAGGGCATTTTTCGTTGGCTGCTGTGGCTAATGTATCCCCAAATTTAACAGTAATTTTACTGCTCTACCCGCTAACTAGAGGCTTAAAGATAGAAAACCCTCAAATGACAGTTTGGTGAAATGGCAGCGATTTGACAGTCTTAAGAGCCAGAGCATGTGGCTGCTGTCTGAATAATTCCCCACCCTGTGTCACTAATGAAAAGCAAACTTCACCGGATCGTCTGTTGTGTCTAATTGTAATCTACATGTATCAGTAACAATAACCATGTCAGAAGACGACATAAGCAGCTTATCCAGACAGATTGCATTATTTCTTGTGACGCCTTGTTCTCGCAAAGATCTAAAGAGCACTAAATGTGAGCTGTGAGAATTTGTAGTTCCCAGTATGTCATAACATTTTACAGTGTCTTTGGAAATAAAACTTATTAAAGCTCCGCATTGCGATGACAGTATATTGCTTTAATAAAAGTTAATATTTTTAATGTGTGCATCATGTTTCATCTTTGGAGGGAGAGTGTTTTGGTGCATTTTTGTGTACCCCAACAACAATTCTCAATTGTAAAACAATTCTCCATCGGTGCAGGCCAATTATTGTTTTCTTCGCCGAATATTCAGAAACTCTAATTACACCCCCAATTGCCATGGCCTTAACATTCGCCCCAGTACCTTGTCTGGCTCTGCAATCTATGAGGCATCTGATGAAAGCTGCACTCCATGATGCAATCAAAGAGCAAGGCTCATTTTAGAAGTAGTTCAAACAAGAGAGGGAAAACTCTGCATGTTTAGTGGGCTGATTCAGGGCAAACTGCGAAAGTGATTCACAACACATTTACAATTCATCTAGTTATTCTTGCATTGCAGCACGCAATAATTGCAGCGATAAAATGACCACAGCTAATAATCTTTAAGCAAGCATGAGGACATAATGAGGAGGAAGAAAACACGGGGAAAGTGCTTTAATACGTGTGAAGGGATGAACCAAGCTGCCTCTGCCATGAAGTAAGCTTAACAAGGGACTCACTTGGTGCTATGAATTAAATCATGGAGTTTTTAATCAATAAACACATTATGTTCTGTATCTTCTTCTTAGGCCAGTCCTGCATGTACCAGCAACATAATAATGAGTCATAGTTTAGTTTGTTTGTATCTGAAAATGTTGTTATTAACAGCAAAACATTACTTTTTTAACAGATTTAAGTCCAATTATACACATGGCATTTTGAATTGTCAGATTATTAATGCTTGATTCTTGTATTTAGAAAAATAAATGTCAGGAGATTACTAACCATACAATATATGTACCGTAAAATGAAAACAATGGACTAAAAGGGGCTAAAAAGCTGCACAGAGCTGCAGGATTGCATGATCATTTTTGTTGTTACATCAGCACAAATGCGCCTTTCACATCACATGTAGTCATTTGACTTCACATTAATAAAAAATGATTGATGCAGCTTTAATGAATTTGATTAAGTCCCCAGTTGTGAAATAAGATACACTACAAAGCCCTTAAGCTTGTTCCTACAGGCATCTCAGTGTCACTTATGTTCGCTGTACTATGGATATGATTTTGTAACAACGTTGATGGCCAGTCTTAGTCAAGGATGCTACATATCTTATAGATATTACCAGCTATGGATTTGACATCAATCTGGATCGATATCAACAATTCAATATTATCGTGGATACATATAGTCTTTAAGATACGCCTTTATTTTGAAATTCCCATAGCATATTTCCATAGCTAGTGGCCGAGCACCACTAGCACTGTACCCGTTGACTGGGGTTTTGGAGTATCCCATTTCCGTTTGAGCATGTAAACACCATATACCGTTTATGAGAAAGCCGTATATGCTAGCTGGAGTACGAAAGAAACCAGGACCAGTGTTTCAAAGCAGGATTTTTGTGCACAATCTTCTATATGCCAATGTCACGGTGTGTCTTAGCTGGTCTTTGTAATCATATATAGTTGCTGTTTTGCGTTTTTATGATTCATTTGTAGCATTTATTAACATACTTTTGGGCTTTTCTTTGTAGTACTCTTATTTTGTGTTTGATATCGCTTGTTTTAGAGCTGTACATTTTTGTTTTGTATTTGTGTTCTATGTTTTCTGTAACTTATGTTGCTGCCTGTCTTGGCCAGGACACTCCTGAAAAAGATTTTTAATCAAGAGGTTTTTCTGGATAAATAAAGGTAAAATAAACAAAATAAAATATGGGTTATTCGTGTCCATGTAATCACACTCATTGAGGATATTCACTGATATCGTCTTATATTGATCCCAGGCCCCTGAATTGAATCAAATCAAAATCATGTCGTGGTAGACTTTGGGATGTAAGCAAATATATGGTTAAAGAATCGGTTTAATATCGTATGATGATGAAACTTGTGATTTACACCCCTGTTCCCAGCCAGTCTCAGCTGAGTATTAAACCCAGTGCGCCTCGGCCCTTAACATCATCCAAACGATGTTTACAGACCGAGTTAATACAGTGTTTGTGTGAAAGAGCCTGAATGGAGGTCTGAGATAGAAGGATAAGTCTAGTGCTGAGATCTGACTCCCTTTCTGTTGAATAAAAGATTGACAGCGGAGGGTTGGGAAGGGCTTGTTGGAGGGAGGCTGTGTTATTGAATTGGGTGGTGGAATGAAGAGAAAGAGAGGTGGAGTCCCAAATGAAGGTATGGGAGTGGTGCAGTATCGGGCCTGCCTGTCTGTTTGTGTATGTTCACATGTGTGTATCTGTGCCTCTGTATCTTATTGTGAGTGTGTTTTCTCTGTTTGAGGGGTGGCAAATGTTTGTGTGTGAATGTGCATGTGTAAGTGAATGTGTGTGTGTGTGTTGCTGTGAGAGTTAAAGGGGGATGTCGATGCTTCTGTGGAGGGGGTTGTTTTGAAAGGAGGAGGGGAGGGGGGGGGGTAGTGGTGGCGGCGGCGGTGGTGTGCGAGGCTGCTTTACAGAGAGATGGATAGGATGGATTGAAGGTGTAGAGCGGTGATTGGCAGGCGGGATGATGCGGCCCTGGCTCAGCTGCAGCGCTGAGATGTAGGCTGCTGCTGATTGACAGTCGGGGCCGAGCCTGGGAACCACAGCGCTGGATCGGCCGCAAAGAGAGACAGAGAGAGAAAGAGAGGAGACGTTATAGATTTAAACCAAAATATGTAGCCACAACATTTTGCTGTGTGTTCTGTTCCTGGATAGTTCGACACTGCCACCTATTGTAAACTAGGCTTGTGGTGTTTTCATGAGATTTCTGTGTGCTAATGGAGCTGATATGTGTTAACTATGTTGGCCAAAGGAAGAACAACGAAGAGAGAAATGCAGAG
Organism: Epinephelus moara; assembly: GCF_006386435.1. Lineage (NCBI taxonomy): Eukaryota > Metazoa > Chordata > Actinopteri > Perciformes > Serranidae > Epinephelus > Epinephelus moara. The sequence continues at coordinate 36,755,861 of NC_065509.1, forward strand.
TAGAAGAAAGATGACTGAAAGGCAGCAAACCTTTCAGAGAAACAAACAATGAGTCATAAGGAAAGCACAGGGAGGGGGAGGAAATCTATTAAATGTATGTGAGCAGGCAAAATAATGTAAGTGGTCTGCAGTATCTGAATAACAAACATCTACTTTAGCCTGAGGCTGCAACTTCTGTGTTATATTCATTGATTAGTTTTATATTTTTTCATTAATTGATACATTTTTTAGTCTGTAAAATGCGGAAACCAGTGAGAAATGCCCGTCACAGCTTCCCAGAGCCAAAGGTGATGACTTTAAATCGTCCTGTTGTTCAAATGAATCCTGAAATTAAATTCCAGAGGCCAGAGTCAGTTTGCCATTTGCCAGTTTTTGCTTGATTATCAAACCAGTCAAACTAGATTAATCATATCAATTATCAAAATTATTATTTCGTGTCAATCTACCAGTAAATGAAACGCCAAACTTTTACAGCACCACATCATTCTTTGTGAGATTATTGTCAGTGAATTTGCAAAGTGTGTAAAATACTGGACCTTCTTTTTTAAGGAGGAAGGGCCTTGAGTTCTTTTATTGGTGTTCTTGGAAACCAGAAAAAGTTCAAAAGTGTTTGGAGAGGCTGATTGCTGAGGTCGTGCGAGGTGTTTGACTTCATCTTGGTGTCCACGAAGCTGCTTTTAACTAAGTTAATTACTTTCTCCCGTTGCTTTGTGATCTAAGTTTTGTGTCTCTAACCCTGTGTTATGCAACGTTGTGCTCTGTCCTTGGATACAGGCAGTTTCTGAATGACAGCAGAGCTGTAAATACCAGCTTTGTGAAGCTCACAGCACACAGGGTTTTGATGAGGCTGTGAGACAGTCTGAGGTGCTCATTTCATTCTGTGGGAACACAAAAAAAGTCTTTGTCCGTCTCCATCAGTGAGTTTTGACCCAGAGGTCCACGCAGGACAGAACCACCGTCTGTTCGCTCCTGTAGGATTTCCGACCATTACCGCCTACTCCCGCTGATCCACGATACCACTCCGGTAGCTTGCAACAAAGCTTTCCTCTGATATCCTGTCAGCCCCATCCTGCAGGGAACATAAGATGCATGTAGCCCTGAAAGATTTTTTTTTCCTAAATGTAAAGAAACGACATTACAACTATTTAATGAACGAACAATAAGCCTGAATGCTTCCCCTTAAATGTAAAAAAAGCTTCAGCTTGAGACATTAAGAAATAGAAGTGGATTCAAAAGTTGAGGATTGTGTTGCTGTTGCTCTGATAGTTTATGTAGTTTCCCATAGCAACCAATACAAACAAGATGCTGGAAGGTCAGATGTCAGAGAATCAGTGTTTCTGTTCCTATTTACAGATCTGATTTGGATGAGAGATGGCAAGTTCATAATGGTATTCATGTTTTAAGAAAATGTATTGCATCTAAGAACAGATAAATCTAGAATATGAGATATTTGGTACTGTGATTATTAATGTATGTGTATTATTGTTAATGATGCAGAATACAGTGCTTATTTTAAAATTACACTACAAAAAGTTAAGCAATAAAGAATATTTAAGTAAATTACATAATCGGATTTAAGACCTTTACAGCTACAACACCATAGTTTATTATTACTAACAAAACAAGACAGCATGATTGTAACCAGAAACCGAAATCTGAATAAAGACTAATAAAGTAATTCACTTTACATTTTGTCCAAAATGTCGAGACAAAGTAAGTCAACTAAAAGACATTGAAGTTAAGCGACCACTCTGACTTTACCTGCGTTTACGGCAAGACTTTGCCTTTACATGCATAGTTAAATCAAATACAACTAGTCTCTGCTATTGGAAAAAGAGACGACTGGTTGCTCTGTATATACAAATATAATATATAAAAACCTTGTGTCGGGTGCTCGTGGAGAACAGGAAACAACAGAATCGAGAGAAAGGCAATCCATGCAGAGAAACCTAATCAAAGAGAAGCTTTTTGGATCCATCAGCTGGATGTTTTAAAGTATCATGGTCTCAATGATGATATAGACTTTGTTGTATGTGATTTGTCATTGTTCTCTACAAGCCTTGCCATTTTTCTCACAACCTATGGGTTAATATAGGTGTGTATGTACTTATTTTGTCTGGATATCTTATCTTATGTCACTGTGTTTTTATCACCTTGTTATTTTTTGATTAGCGTCTATTTGTTTCACCTGTCGTGCCCTTATATGGGTCATGTGATGGCCTCTGATTGGTTCCTGCCACTATATAGGTGGGGCCTTACCTGTGTTGTATGTTTTTAAAGCCCTGACGAAGACCTGCAGTGGTTGAAACATGTTGGCTCTTTTGATGATTTGGCCACTACAATGAAGGCTTTTTAATATTTCCTTGTCATTCTATATTTTTTCGGAGTGCCTGGATTGCCTTGTAGTCTCTGCTATTTTTATGTATCCTGCTTCCACAAGCATAATGCTGCGTTCACATGGAATCATGCAAAACCTTCTGGACAGCAAGGGAAAAACAAATAAACAGTCTGAGGAAATGGCAGGACGATAACACAAAACATACATGTTGATATGTTGCGATAGTGATGCCATATTGTTTACAAAGAATGGAATAAAATGTATTAAATACATGTATTTTTTGTTTATTATTTGATTTTTCCAGTAGTATCTAGTATTTGTGCAGATTGCTCATGTTTTCTCCTTGACCGAGGGAGCTATGTCATATCCGGTGGTTAGTTCCGTTCCAAAGGACGGCAAAAAGTTAAAATATTTTAACTATGAACGGCAATTCCATCTAACATTACTGTTGCCGTCATTTTCTGTTGGCCTCGTCTATTCTACTATCCTGCTCTCGTGTACTAAAACGATAACCTGTTTGCTGTTTTTTGTCTCCCTGATTCCATGTGAAAGCAGCATAATAGTAAAATCATGCTGCACCCACTACATTATTGTTGTTTCCAGTAAGACACGAGAGATCCCAGTCCTGTTGCGGCCCTCTATTTTGACTTGAGACCACCGTTCCAGTTGACTAAAGCAGTCTGTCTGTTTGCTATTTGTTTGCACTTAATCAAATTGGCCATTAAATCTTAAAAAAGTAAACATTGAGTGTTTTTAAAAAAAATATCAAGGGAATCAATTCTAATTGCTTGTTGTTTTTGTCATTTTAAAAAACTTTATGACTGCAGCTTCTGCCCGATGGCAATTAAGACATTGAGTTTGGCCAGTTGATTGTTTAGTCAGTGCCAGAACATTTAGAGTTTTACTATTTCTGTCTGTTTTTCACCCGGCGATAAGCCCGTTATCGTTGCCTCTCTGCGACTGGCCTCTTCTCCTCTCTGTGTGTGGTTTGTGCAACCAATCAGATCGGGTGCCACCAGTCTGAGTTAGAGTTGAGTAAGGTGAACATGTTGGTAGCCACTTCACACTACCAAGAAAATAGTAGAACAGAATGTTTATTTCATCATAGGAGCTAGATATCTAGGGTTGAAAATGATTAATCAATCTCCCACCGTGTCCTGGCTGGCAATTTGTGAGTGAGCCAGATCAAGCCAGCACCAACAATTATCAGAAGCAGTGGCTCGATTCCCATGACAAGAGGCAGTAGCACCTTGTCTGTATGTAGCTGACAACCCCCTATCAGGTCTTATTAACGTATTGGCAAGACAAAGAAAGGAGACATGTTCCTGCCATATGACTTCCTCTTTTGGTTTATGTTTTCTTTCCTCTCCTCTTCCTTGTTACAGCTTGTAAACTATCAAGTCAATATTATGAGAGCTTAACACGTACTGCACATACAGGAGCTGTGTAGAATTGTCTCAGTCATTTTTTAAGTGTAGTCATTATCAGTAATAAAATGAATTTTGTTTTTGTTAGAGTTAAATATTTTAGTATTATTAATATTTCAAATGAGTCACTTTCCTCCAAGTGTGCAGAGTTTGTGAAAACATTCTGGCTCTGAGTCTCTGTGCTAAGTGGATATCGAATATCACACCATGATATACTGTAACTTTCAGCCTCAAATTAGTGCTGTAACTGAAAAAAAAAGGATGCAATTAAAATTATTAGAAGTCACCATCAAAGGGAACTTGGAGTAAGCAAGAGAGGAGGCTTGGGCAGTATCCGTTTTTTCCTACCTTCCATCCTGACATGTCACCAAGGTATACAGAATGTAACGGTACTTGTGTGTGACGCTCACTGTGCCCCCACCCACACACACACTTCCGCCACCCCCCACTGCATCCCACTACTTCACAAGCTCTCTTACCTTTTTCAGCATATATAGATGAAAAATATAAACTCACAAAATGAAAATGAAAACTATTCTTCATCTGTTTTCCTATTAAACAGTAAAACAACCATACACCTTGTGATTTCAAGTTTCTCTTTCACTGAACTAATGCCTGGTTCACACTACACAATATCAGCCTGACTAAAGCCTGACGCAGCTTTGTACGGTGTCGGCTCGGATCATGAACGACAATGAGTGTTGTGCGCGATAATTCATCGTTTCATCTCGGGTAGTGTGTCAAAGACAACTATTGCCATGTCCTGGATGCGTCACGATGTCCTGATGGAAAGTCTAGCATGTTTGATCACAGCCGTCACTTTGACCAATAGAAACAGAGCGATCTGCTGCTGTGGTCAACTGTATGTACACAATCCCCCAGCCTTGTAGATATTTCATCTAGGGATGTTAACACAACAGAGGAAAAAGGGAAAAATTATGTTGTGAAACAGCAGAAGCACTAATGCAACCTGGTGAGTACTGCCATTAGCATCAGGCTAGCAAAGAATGTTCTGTCTACATAATGGAGGATATAAAATCATAAAATATAAAAATAGTGGCTTTTACTTACCACAACTGACTGCAGAGGCTACCAGCTTCATCTGAAACAGACTACATTAGAAACAGGTTGTTATTTTTACCACTGTATTTTTCTATTTTTATTTTTAATTTGCTCCCATTAGTCCTGTTAATTTTAATGCACCGTGCCGTCATTTCAAACTCAACACTTCCTGTATTTGCTAAAATTAAAAGCCACCTTAGAATTTTGGTTGAGAGAATCTCTTCATTTTCTAAAGAGTATTTTATTGTGAAATATTTGCAGGAACTTGTTGTGGAGGATTCAGTGACTGTCATAGTTCAGTCATTGGTCAGTCATCTAGTTAGTCCACTGTTTCAACAGTCGGTAACTCTGGTTTGGTCAAAATTAAATCAGTTAGATGTGAAAATATGCTGTTTTCCCCCTCTCTCTGCTGTTGTCTGTTTACAATCCTGTCTTGTTGATACCACCACATGCAGTCATAGGTGTAGATTTCATGAGGGATGCAAGGAACTTTTATTGTGACTAAAATTAAGGACATTTCCCCAGAATGCAGGATATAGGACCCCAACCCTGTTTCATATGTGTGTCGCCCCATGTTGAAACGAAACCTGCGCCCTTGCTTGCAGTCGCCATCTTTCTTAGTTAAGCTGCTTGTTCCACCAGGCGACACTGACCTCTAGTGGTGCGTGCTGTTCACTACAATACATCACCTCAATACAGCATCTCCATATCAGTTTAATAGAAACCGGAGCGTCTGGATTCTTGGTGGTATTAAGAATCGTACCTTTGGGATTTCTAAATACCCTGGTATACTGTAGTACATGAAACCCCTCAAGCCTATAAGCAAGAGACAAAGACAGAATGATAGGAGTGAACTCTGACCTTATTATTCACTTCTCTAAATCAACCTCTTGCAGTCATGCCAATCAATAATAGAGGCTCAAGTTGATGTGAATCCAGTTTTGATTTCTGTTATTCTCCTGGCGATCTTTTAATGTAGTATGTGTGAATCTGTGGGTGTAAGCACAGTGTGCATTTTATCTGAGAGTCTGATGAAAATATACAGCAGCAGGCGTGAGCAGTGGCTTTGTTGCACTGTTTGACCAGAGAAGAAAGAGATAGGCCTTTTAAAGACATAATGTGGTTCTTCTGATGCTGCCGGGAATCGTAGCCTTTTCTTTCTAAAACAATATCCAATATCTAAAATAATTGACGCCTACTCTTGCACAAAAAGCCTGCTGGCATGAAAGTAAAGCACATTAGGAGGTACCTGCAATTCATTTTTAACAAAACAAAACAGAGGACTCTCTCCTTAAAAATATTATTGTGTGCCATTACTATTTTCTTCTGTGCCATTACTTCACTTGCGCCAAGTCAATTTTGTTTATTGAGTGCTGTCAACAAAATCCTGACAACAAAGGATGTGAAGGACAAATAGAACATTAAAAGAACAGACTTCACAGTTTGTTTGTATGAGTGTGGAATAAAGTGTTGAAATAAAAATAATAGTCTAATTTTGGAAAATGGTATGTTAACTTTTTCTACATTTATCTGAAAGGGACTTGAACCCGACCTAGTTTCTCAGTAATATCCGAGAGGTCCTTTCCTTATTGGGATTATGGGCATGACAGTGAAGCAGTGAGCTATGACGTTTAGCCGCTGGCAGGAGGCCTCATAATTTACCATAAAAAATGTCCTATTAAGTGTTCTGGACTTTCTTTTTAACAATACATGACTAATGGCGAAAAACTTTCCTTCACAGTAAGCTCAGAATTTATAACACATTAGCTCATCAGTTGCCAAAAGAGTAAGCATGGCAACTAGAGGAAAAAAAGACCTTGAAAAACAACTTGGCATGCCTTTTAACAGGGTCGTCATCAGGCCTGCGCTAATATGTCAGCCTCAAAACTGAATCTGGGTGTCTTAAGACAAGCTTTAAGTTGATGTAGCACATCATCTGTGTGGGCATATTGGAAGTTAGGAGTGACAAGTACAGTCGGTTGCATAACTTGGCTGTCAGATTGTAGTGGTGTGATGCTGGTGCACTAAATTATGAATAGGATATCATAAATCAGTGGAAAACGTTATGATGAGACTAGATATTGTCTTAGATTTTTGAATATTATTGAAAGTATTGTCTGTTCCTGGTTTCTAAAGGCTGCATTACAGTAAAGTTAGATTTTTTTTCAACCTACCATACTTTACTTACCCACTTTGCCATTACATTTGATTATTTATTAAAAATCTCATTGTGTGATTAAGTTGTTTTATTTTAAAAACATTAATCTACTTATTTAAAGAATAGCTGCTGAGGCATGTACTATAGCTTAACCCAAACTGGATTTATGAGGCTGATACTGATATCGATATTTGTGATTTAAAAACAAAACAAAACAGAGAACAACTTTTAAAATATTTTTTTAAAATATTTATTTAAAAACCCTATGTCTTTTTCATACAATATTTTATTTTATTTTACTGTACTTTATTTTATTGTATTCTATTTTATTTCATTTTGTTTTTAAGTTTATGAGTAAGATACTTGGTGGAATATTTTACAGCTTACAAATAAACTTGCTTGCACTCTAACATTGATAGACAAACCAAGTGATAGTGACTGTTTCTAAATTAATTAGTTTGGCAATACTTCAGTGCAATTTGTCATTTATCGGCTGGCATATACACTGATACTGATATATATTTGAAGTAAACCAATACAGTACTGAAAGCCCCAGGAAGTGCGGTGCAAAGTGCAGTACAGCATAAACAGTGCAAAACAGAGATGATGAGCAGTACCAATTTTTACTTGGAACCTATTTCATTACGTATAAATCAGTTCTTTAGTCGTAGATATGGTTCAGTGGGTCTATAGGCAGAGGAAACTACACATACGCACAGCTCCTATAATATGGTATCATGTGTAGAATAGAGTCTATATACAGACTATGTGCAGAGTGGTCCGTCGGGTTGGTTTCCAGGTGGCCTGGATCAGGGTGGGAACCATTGTATGCAGCTAACAGGAAGTAGGGAACAGCTATCGGAGGGCACCAGCTGTCCGTGAGGATGGGCAGGTCCCCTGACTTCCTGTTTCTCAACACTCCGTTTGCCCCGGAGCAAAACAAAACCAGCTTCCCCTTCCAGTTTGAGAAACAATAGACGTCGCAAACAGCCGTCCTCCACTACGTCTATTCCTCCTTCCTCACCTTTTCTCCATCTTTTTCTCTCCCACAATCTTCCATCTGTCTTTTCCTTTCGCTCTCCATTCTGCTCTCAACTTCTTTCTTTTTCTTTCTTTTGTGTCCTCGTCATTCTTTCTTTCCTTGCATCTTCTATGACATTATCCTCTCCATCTCCTCTTCACTGCACTTTCTCTGCCTCAACCTCCTTCTTTCCTTTATCATTTTTCTTCCATCCAGTGGTTGTATATGTACAGTATGTGTGTGTATGTAAGTATGTACAGTCTGCCTTGTTGTATATGATTGTTGCATGGTGGTTAGATGGTAAATGTCAGTGTGACAGTTTGTACAGGCAGCATGTTTATTCCATTTGTCCGATTCAAAAAGGTTTGAAAATATTGTGTGCACATGGTGAACAGGGGAGAGCTAATAACTAGATACTTATTTTGTTAAGAAATATTTTGTCCATTCAAAATGTACAACTTGGGAAGAATAATCCAAATTCTGTGTAACACAATGTGCTTTTTCAGGGGAAAATGAAATCTGTTTCCTCCGAAGAGAAAAATACTGCAGTCTCTTCAGAATTTGGAAATTGCAGCCTCCGCTATTTGGATTTTGTTTCCAAATCATTGTGAACCCACATTTTGTAATAAATGAAATAAACCTGAAATTACATTTCAAGTATCCTGGGAAAGTCGTCCCATGAGGCCTCTTAGGGGACACATCTGCGATTTGTTTTGCTGAAATGGAATTTGTGAATGTTTGCTACAAGTCATGATGACAAACATGCAGTTCATGAAAAAATGAGGAGTGAAGTGCAACATGAGCTTTTAACAGTAGAACATTCCAGAAAGGTCAACAAGACGAGAGAGAGGGGGGAGACAGAGAGGGAGGGGGTTTTATTAATAATGAATAGCATTTTCATCCACACACTGGAGAGTAGTAGAAGAATTCCACCTGGAAAACATGCAGTGTATGCATACGGCACACACACACACACACACACACACACACACATGCACACACTGGCATGTGCACATATAAGCGAGACTGAAACACAACACACAAACAGTGAGGCAGTGAAAGAGTGTAAGCATACACATATGCCTCTGCAAACATGCACAAACACTCAGAATCACAGAGAGGGCACACCTGGTCTCAAATACAAAGAGGCCGTAGAAAAAGTGTTATTGGCATATGTACCAAAACACACATACAGTGTGTACTCACACACACACACACACACACACACACACACACACACACACACAGACGCAGAAGAGCACATTCACAGTGCAAAGTTATTGACACATGGAGAAATCCATATTTATATATAATACAGTGGTGGAGACCCATCAGTCTCCATAGTCTATGAAAGGGCCTGCACCGCTTTACTTAAGGTATTAAATGTTTATGTGGTGCTTTTTCGTCCCTCAATAACCCTTCTCACACACACACACTCACATACACACACTGACAATAGCAAGAACAGCTTCCCAAATCAGACGAGAAATTCAAGTCAAAGTGACATGAAAAATGACGTTTTCATCTCCTTTGGTAAATATGCTTTTGACAATAAATGGCACAGAAATAACAAGAGTTGTTCTTATAGTACCAACACTAGTGACCTTTTGCTGTTTTCTAACTAAAATCTGTGGTGCACTGACAACATTAAGTACCAGTACAACACCTTAAAAGGAACAGTGTGTGAGATGTAGGGGGATTTAGTGCCATCTAGTGGTGAGGATTGCAGATTACAACCGGCTGAAACTTCTTCTGGTTAGATTTCTTTCAGTGCTCATTGTTCAGGATGTTTTTAGCAGGAGCCAAATAATCAGCAGAGGTCTCTTAATCTCTAAAATAAATGGAGCAAGTGATTAAAAACTACTGTAAACATAGTAAAAAACACTAAATAAAGCAGTTTAAAGTTACAAACTAGTATTTCTCTGACAGACATTCAGGCGGTTTTTACTGTAAGCTGAATGATTAGCCAAGGTCTCCTCTTCTTTAAAACAAACAGACCCAGGGATTTAAACCAGGAAAAAAATACATAATCAGGCAATTTCATGTTAAAAAAAAGTGTTTTTCAATACTCTTGTCAGGGGCTTCTTGTGAGGGGCTTCTTACTATAGTGGCCGATAATAAAAATACAAAAACGTTTTGGCATATCCACCCTAGGCTACTGTAGAAACATGGTGGTGCTACATAGTCTCACCACTAGACAATCAGAGATCTCCGCCTTCTGATAGTCTGGGGACACTCCTTTCTAAAGTGTGTTTAACACACCGGCGAAAACAGCCGGCAACAAAGCAACGCCTCTTGCATTTTTGAAAAGGACACGCCCTCCCGGAAATGTGTGCTCCCCCTTTTCTCGTCTGCAAGGCAACAAACACACAGAGAGCTTGAAAATGGATGCCGAGAGATTTAACGACGTTTTATCAAACGTGTGCTCAGTCCACAAGATTGTGGAAATGAAGGACTTACAGCGACTTGAGCCATTTTGTACCGCTACACGTGTTTCTAGTCGGACTATGTTTACGAGCACAAGAGTTCAGCGAGCCACCAAAGGACCAAAGGAGTTTTTTTAAACTCTGAAATTGTATCCGCCCATCTAAACACAAAATCAGGGAGAAAGTCATCAGTCTTTAGTTAAGCAAAGCATCTAAAGACTGACTTGTGAGTCTAGGTGCTACATGGCGATCTTTGGCGATCTGTCCTATGTAGATAAAAATGTCTCATTCTAAGATAACATAAACACAAAGATTCTTACTTTCAGGTGATTATACACTAAAAAAATAGATTTAATATATTCAATTACTGCCAATATATCCTTAAACCCCTCACACTGGACCTTTAAACAAATAATAATAATCATAATGATAATAATAATACATGTATTTTATAGGGCTTTCACCTACAGCACATACGGTAAATAATTTGGTTGCCTAAATTCAGGCTTCAGTTGCCACAAGCAGATACTGTAGAGAAACCAAATAAAAAAGTATTGGCAATGAACATTGTACAGAACGTTGGGCAGGGCTATATTTCAATATTATTTTGATATTGTGACATGAGACTAGATATTGTCGTAGGTCATGGATATCGTTATATCCTCAGCGTTATCTTTTCCTTGTTTTAAAGGCTGTATTACTGTAAAGTGATGTAATTATCTGAACTCACATACAGTTCTAGCTGCTCTATTATTTACCTTTAACCAGTTAGTGATTATATCCCATTACTGATGATTATTTTTATACATCTCAACGTGTAAATATTTTGTGAAAGCACCAATGGTCAACCCTACAGTATCATTGCAATATTGATATTTAGGTTGAAAATATAATAGTAAAATATTTGGTTAAAATAAAGTGATATTTGATATTTCCATAACTCCCAGTCCTACTTTAGCATGTATGTGTTGTTGACTGTGTTGACAGAAAATTTAATCTGGTCGGCATTCCATTTTTTTCTGATGCAAAAATGAATTTAATATTGAACATGTTTTTTAGAAGTCACCCATGTGCAGTGTGGTACCTTGTTTATTTTTTTAGGCTGCAGTCGATCCTGGTGGGTAGAATTGATTCTTTTTAAGAAGTATAAACCCCTCTACCCATAACCTGCCCCTCCCTCAGGTGAGCTGCTGAGAGCCTAGCAGGTATCGCTGCCTCTTTTAGATCAGAGCTCGATTATCAGAGGCCAAACAGCGCAAAGCGATGCTCATTACCATTGATTCTGGCTCACCAGGAGTCTGAGTCACACTCAGGCAGTGTGTGCGTGTGTGTGTGTGTGTGTGTGTGTGTGTGTGCGCGTGTGTGTGTAATAGTGTAAGAGTGTGTATGTGGCTTTGTTTGTGTGAGCTGTTAATTCACTCTATGAGGATCCCGTGATCAAGTGTTTGGCGTCTGGTTGAGCACTCAACGTCATGCAGTGTGTGACAATATTCCACCTTCACAATATGTGCGACTGGAGTTTAACTTATGGCTGAAATGACGTATCTCACCACTGAGTTCTGGCATTTTTGCGGCGTGCAGTGGTGGTGTCTTTGTCTCCTCCTCCTCTGCGTGTTGTGTCCTCCCTGCGGAGCTGCGCCCTGGGGGGCGGTGCGGCTGGGGGAGGGGGGGGCGGCCCCTGTTGAATTATGGATGGAGGTGAAGAGGGGATGAGGGCTGGCCTCGAGGGGACATACCCCCCTCCATCCCCAACACTTCCGACTCTCCCCTCACCCCTCCCCCATCCTCTCTTTTCCCTCCTGCTTCCCTCTCTGCCCAAACAGTCACCATCCACGCGTGGCGTGAGGTTTGATGAGGGTGACTGGAGATGTGTCTCTCTCTCCCTTTCTGTCTTTCTGCTTTGCTGTTTCTCTTTCTCTCTTGTTACACTTTCGTCCTTATCTCTCTCTTCCTCTCCCTCCCAGATTTCTGCTGGGAAAGTCAAAATGATAGAGGTCCGTTCAGCCGAAACTGGTCTGCAGATGTTGAGAAAATGAGACAAAGACATACAGTATCTTGATTTTCTTACTCTGTGAATCACCAGCAGTATTCGTCTCTTGGCTTTTGATGATTATTTCCGTCTCTCAGAACCTGGAAAATACTGCCTGAGGTTTGATTGATAGATACACAATAAACTCAAATACTCCAAATATTAATTTGAGTCGCTTTTTGCTTGTTTTACCGTATCCTGTTTTGTTACCGTTGCAGTACATTTTGTCAAATTAACTAAACAACACTGAGCTGTAAAAGACATAAGGTCCATCTTGGAAGTGATGACTGTGGTGCTGAAGTCACATCATAATGCCTGTGACATTCTGTAGCATCGTTGTCTGCACAGAGAAGACTGTTTACTGTTGATTTTTTTCCAGCGGTGCACTCATCTCTCCGCTTGTTAGCTCTAAGACTAGGGAGAAAATTCTGGTCCACCTTGTTCCAACTGTACGGCATTTCTCACTGCAAGAAGTCGCATATATTTTTAAGCCAGTAATCTCAGAATGAAGGAGATCTGTCCAACTGCAAAAGAACGTCTGCATCACAAGTATTCAAACAGCTGCACGCCTGAATGACACAAAGCTGCTTTTAGCATTTATGCAGAGTCACAAAATGTTAATTCAGAATGTATCGTATCTGTAAAATGTCCACCAGCAACATATTTCCATTGTTTCACCCAACATTTCCACAGCCAAATATTAGGGCTGGGCAATATGAAGATATCATATCGTTATCAAGGTATGAGACCATATATCATCTTAGATTTTGGATATCGTATTGTGATATGGCACAAATGTTTTTTTTCCCCTCGTTTTACAAGCTGCATTACAGCAGATTTATGTAAATGTGTCAACTTATCAGACTTTTTTATTTGTTTTAACGCTTCCATGAGGCGTTATATCGACATTATTGATGATTATTGAACAAAAATCTCAACGTGTTAATATTTTCTGCAAAAAAACAAACCAAAACAACACAAAATAATGCAATAGTCATCTCTATTTTGTCTCCCAGTCCTAGCATTAATGAATTGCTTTCGAGGAGATTTAAAATTATCGAGATATATATCGTGTATCGAGATATAGCCTAAAATATTGTGATATAATATTAAGGATATATCGCCCAGCTAAATATGATTACCGTTTAATGACCTAAAAGCACTTGGATAAGGTCACGGAGTCATGGTCTGGGTTGAGCGTTCATAAGGCATCGCTGACCTGAAGCACGACAGGATGTGTTTGCTTTTTTAATTATAAACCAAAACTATTTCGTCGTCCTCAACAGTTTGAATTATATGAATAAAAGGATGTCAGCTTTGTGAATGAACAAGCAAATCTCAGTTCAGTTCCATTCAATTTTATTATTACAGCCCAATACCGCAAATCACAATTTGCCTCAGGGGGCTTTACAACATACAACTCCCTCTGCCCTTGGACCCTTGCAGCAGATAAGGAAACATCCCCCTGAAAAAGTCTTTATTCGGAAACAAAAAAATCTCAAACAAAATCCACTCGTTTCACATCTAGAAAATCTGCTTGCTTTGAGTTTAAGGCCATTTTCAAGATTGGACTCGCACTCATGGCTGGCCTCCAAGAGGAGTCTTGATATTTTTTTGGCCTTTTAATAAACAATACTATACAGAAGGAGTAAATAATAAGGCACACAGGCAATTTGGACACAAGAACATGCTAAAAAAAATATGCTGTGTGGGTAAGGCGCTTGAGAAAATGTACGCTAGGCTTTACTTTTTTGATTCACCAAATCATTCCTCGCTATTCGATCATTTAAGAGAGACAGAAATGTTTTTTTGCCTGTCTTTAGTCAAGCTTTGATCCATTTTGGTCCTGCCTTTTGGTTGTTAAAGTGTTGATTGTCTTGAAATTGAAGCTAAACTCATTGCTGGAGTGTGATAACAGAACATAAAAGCATACATGCTACAGATTTTTTTCTTCTCTTTTTATGAACTATACTGAGGCGTTGCTATGATTATACTTTTCTTTCTTCTTCTTTGAGTGACAATAACTTTGATAACAGGGGACCTCTAAAACTCAGCATCACAGTATTAAACGCGGACCGCTCCTCTCTCTGCCACCCGGCAGCTTTCCCTTTTTGAAATGTAATTTTGAACTACGTGAACAGTGGTTTCCTCCATCTGAAATGTAGCGGCGTCTTAATGATGTGCTTTGGGCTCGTGCGTTTGGACAATTGTGCAAAAGGGGTTTTAATGAAATCTATTATTGTTTTTCATTGCAGGGGCAGTGGGGGAAGTGTTTACCTCACAAAATAGAAAACAGCAGCCCCCAAAATGACGAGAGAGAGAAAGAGAGAGAGAGAGAGAGAGAGAGAGAGAGAGAGAGATTGAATTAAAGTTTTATGACTGATGAATATTTCATGTTCTGGGCAGTGATTCCCACATTCTGCTGTGTGTTTGTACGAGTGTGTGTGTGTGTGTGCATGTCTGCGTGTGTGTGTACATTTTAGTGCACGGGCCCCAGTATGTGTATATGTGACTGTGCCTCCAGAATACATGCTGGGTGTTTTAACCCCTTTCTCACTGTTTTAGGACACTGCTGTGTACAGTAAGCCGCTTTGTTGCCAATATGTAAAGTCACAGTGGCTTTGGTCGGATATTATAAGGAACAGATTCAGGTTTCAGACTAATTACAGTTCTCACATATGCACATTAGAAGAGTTGATGGTTGCTGTAATCATTCCTCTTCTCTATAACGTCCATTTCTTCCCAGTGCAAATACAGCTTAAAAGATTTACAGTCAAAAAATAATTCTTAAAGTGAGAAATAAAGAGTGTTTCTTCATCCTGGTAGGCACATGTAAGTTTGGGTTTGTGTCAAACCTTGGTGACTGACAAGCAAGTTCCAGGACGTATGTATGTCTCTGCCACAGCTCAGCAAAGACGGGATTTTGTTTTAAAACAACTGCAATTTTTTAAGATAAACACCTAATGCGGCTCAAGCTGGTATGAATCTACCTTGATTTATATTTCAGACAATCAGATTGCACCAGTTAATATACCGCACAACACTAGATGGATGTATTGCACATAATCAGAAACAGCTCCTACAATAATTTGATTAATTGTCAATGAAAGCAATTTTTTATTATCTATTAATTTTTTTTCTTTCTCTGTTTCCAGCATGTCGTGTTGATGTTTCTTCCATTACAGTAAACAGATTATTTTGGGATTTGGGACTGTACTTTGGACAAAGCAATGCATTTAATGATGTGACCTCCAGCTTTGAGAAATCATTTTTTTTTTTTTTTTTACAATTTTCAAATTTTCACAACATTTTATAGACCAAATTAATTGAGTTTATAATCAATAATAATGAAAGTTAACGGTAATATTGAAAATAGGGCTGTAGTCAACCAAAGAAAATTTTAGTTGACAGAAATTCTACCTACTCTTCAACTAATCGATTGGTCGATGGGGGGAAAAAGTCTGCACATTATCCATTAATTGACTAAATTGCCCACAGTGACCGGTGGCGTTGAGTGTCTACCAACATATTTTTTGAATGGTAGCGTAACATATTTGCATTATGCTACAAACGCCAGTGTTGTGATGAGGCGTTGAGCATCTGTTCTGCACTGAGTGCTGAATGTATGTATTTCTTTGCAGCCACAGAGAGTTGAAACATGTTCAACTTTGGGCCATTACATTGGGTAAAACCAAAAATGCTGCGCTCGTCACTGTAACCCAGCCATCTCATCACAGTGGAGGAAGCACAGGACAAAAATCACAAAGATCAACCGTTATATCTTACATGTACGAGGGCTGAGCAACAACAATGGAGGACCAATTAATACGGAACCACACAGACCAACCACTCTCCCCACGCCTTTCCTTCAACTAGAGCAAGTACTCCTCCTTGTGCCAACATTTTACTTAAATCCGTATCATAGCAACCAGACGCAGTCAAAGCATCTCAGCTGAAAAGCAGTGCACCTCTGAAGCACTCTAGCACTCCCAGCTGGGCATTTTCAGAAGACTGCCTGGCATTTTCAGCTGTATAAAAAACACTTTGGTGGACACATAGCCTTAATATGAAAGTAACACGAGCATTGTCCTAACAATGAGATTTTTGTCAGATGAGCATTTCAGCCAATCAAACAACCAACTGACCAGAGCGTGTCAGCCCTAAATGAAAATAATCAATAGCTGCAGCCCTATCATCAGGCCACATTGTTCTGTAGTTATATTTACCACAGTCATTTTGTTTACATTCTTTTAGATTATTTTATTCCCTTTGTGATAAAAGAGCAGTGGTTCCTAATCTTTTTGGCCTGTAACCGCTAAAATAAAGCTATGTTTACTTGGGACCTTTCATCACATGTTGCATGCCTTTAGCCAGAAATTTGCCAGAAGTTGTCTTGGCTTTTTTTTCTGTTAATCATTTTGTGACCCTTTTTTATGATCCCTTGTGGTTTTCAACTGCCATGTTGGGTTCTACTGATAAAGAGTGAGGATGGGAAGGGCTTCCTTATTTCATTACTGAATATAAGAATATTGTTGCATTGTTTCATTCACATTCTGGTAAGCAAAGGACTTGCAGTGGGTCTTTGCTAGATGTGTGTTTCTGAAAAGGAGATGATCCCTGAGCTGTTAATTCTTTGCATGTGAGTACGGCATTAAGGTAGAGTTTATAAAATCTGAACCTTTAAAAATCATGAGCATGTTGTCATTTACATCTCTGCTTGTGTTCTCTGTGAAGCTCTTAGCGACAGTCCTGTTTGTCGGAGGCTTGACAGTCAGTTAACTCGAGTTGACTTAATCAGTTTGCCAATGATCAAATACCCCTCCCCGTTGACCTAGTAATGGTAGCTCATGATGGTATTTAGATAGAGATATGAGTCGATGAAGACAGACATTTGTTTGCCAAGTAGTGTAGGCTCTTCTCAACCATCGATTAGGCTCGCAGTCAATATGTCAGCTTGGTTTTCATCCATGCATCTCTCCTCTCACCGATCATCAACAGTAGCTTACACGAGGGGTTATAATCGATTTTAATAGTATTTTTAGCTTAGTTTATTGATTACAACACATACTGTAGGTCTAAGCAAGCACTGGTTTGTACACACGTCACAGACTGAAGGAAAATCAATATTACCTATCTGAGTCTGTTGATCTACCAAGTTTTTCAGGGCCATAATCTGTTTGCTTTACTGTAACCTTATGTATATGTTATAAGGTTACAGAGACCGTTCAGTAACTGGAAAGTCAGAGATTATCCCCGAGAGAGACACCAAATCCCTGCTCAGTCATTTTAACCACTTGGGACTGCAGTCAGTCGAAGAGAGAGAGAGAGAGAGAGAGAGAGAGAGAGAGAGAGAGAGAGAGAGATAAATGTTTTAAAATGTTTAAAAAAAAAAATAGAGCAGAAGTGTTAAGAATCAAGATTTAGTCCACTGGGAAAACATATGCTTCAAACAGTACGGCACTGTCAACACATTAGCTTCTGCCAGTGATCCCAAATGTCTGTTTGTATTTGCTCTTCATTTGGCATGACGTGATGTGACATGACATAATACTGTAAACACAGAGCTAATAACTTAAAAAAAAACATAACACAAAGAGGGGGTTATTACAAAAAAGATGACTTCAACATGACACGTTCTGGATGTCTGTTCAAAAAACTGTCCTGTTAAGACTCAGTCTCCCATTAAGTGTTGATTTGTTACAGTGAAATACATTTAATCCTACAGATCATCCTGTAACTGCACAGTCTCCCATTATCACTGCTTCTGATCATATATAGATATTAAATTATTGTGTGTGTATAGACATTTTGATAAGTACTTAATATCTTTATGATGTACTGGGTGGGTTGTTTTGTGATATGTATTAGTTGATCACCTGACTATGACTTGAATATGGCCATTTGCTTGATGAAGACCAATACTGTTGAGACAAGGGATGTCTGGATTAACTAGTATTGCTGTAACTGTGGTTGCATAATGTCACAGTTTGACAACTGTAAGAACTGAAGGAGCTACTAGGGCTGTACCCGACTCCAAGAATTATGTTGGTTGAATCAGATTCTGTCGTTTAAATGAATATTTGACGATTCGTTTTTTTTTTCCATCTAATGTTTTAAAGTTTGAACGGGTCCAACTGGACGCTCGTGTGACAGCGGCATTCATGTAATATGGTAAACAAGCTAATGGCGCTAACCACAGATGTGAAATATGCAACAACATTTTTGCCGATACTAAACGTCAAACAAAAGCAAGAGACTGTTTTGCAGTAAGTATCTGTGAGCTGTTAATTCACCCCTTCCAAGCAGAAGAAAGCCTTATGGTGCAAAGTTTCTCCTCCTCCGTGCCTTAGCAACACGTCCGCAGCTGTCTGTACCAAAAAGTAGTGTGAAAGTCAAGAGCACTCACTCCGCAACAAAATATGGTGACCAAATCGCCCCCTGTGCACAGCACACTGCTCGACTTGAAGCAATCTCAGTCAGCTGAGGGGTCTCGGACTTAGGATCCGAATCTCCGACTCACAAGGGGCAGCACTACAAGCTACGATATTTATAGTGCTCTTATTCCTGCATTGTTGCTCTGTGAAGACAAATCTAACGACCCACGTTGTTTTTGTGTGCATTAAAAATTCCTCTCACGAGTCTAAATCACGTGTGTGTTCGCCAGTTTGTTTTGTGTGTGAGAGAGTCATGCCACTAGCCTGAAGCATTAAGAAGAAGGGCTGTAAAAATGTCAGGGGGAACTGATCATACAGCCTTATACTCACCAAAAAAGCATCTTCAGTTGGCAGTGTTGAAGCATTCTGGATATCTACAAAGTGATCAGGGAGTTGTTGTAGTGGATGGATATGGAATTGTCTAATGGTGCCGTCGAAGAGTGACTACAAAGGGGTCCAGCACTTTAAATATATTCCAACACCTTTGAGATAGTTATCCACTAACTTTTGCACTAAGCTGGACCAGAACAGTTTAAACTCCCCGTTAGTTAAACGAGTTGTCGGAATATCATATTACCAACCGTGGATGACTGTGGGAGGGGCTGTCGTTATCTATCTGTCTCTTTCTCTGTAGCCTACGTCCTGTATTGCCTATTCCCATTTAACCTTTCTAAATGATTTTTTAGTAGCCAAACATTACAATATAAAAACTAACTGGATATGGTTCATAATAATCATCGTTTTATCAAAATCTGATATTGTGACATTACTCGTTGAGGACTTGCAGTTTTGGGTGTTTTAATTCAGAGTGCAGATACTTGACATTTTTCTTCAGGTACTGAGCTACTTAATTAGTCAAGTGCCAGTAATACGTCAAGTCGATTTGATTTTACAGCCCAAAATAAAAAATTTGTTCAAGAGGGCTTTACAGTCTGTGATACATAGACTCTTTATCTTTATAGCCTCAATTCACTTTAAGTCCCTGTATTTAGTATTAATAAGTATTACTACATATAACATTTAAAAAGAGGTTTTTGGTTGTAAGCAGATATAAGTATTTATTAAAGTATTTGTCAGCAGCTATAACTGTATAACGAACTATAACCATAAGTAGAGGTGGGTGTATAAACAGTGATGAATGACTATCAAGTAAAATCATGTTTTTATAGGAGAAGTTATTATTACTGACAAATATTGTCTAAAATAAATACTTGAATGTGTTCTTATAGCTGTGTATAACCATATTATAGTGTGTTGTGAACAATTTATTGAATACATCTCCAAAGGATTCATTATTTCATGAGATATATCGATACACATATTACTGTTATTTTATTCATTTTCCTCAGTTCCATTAGAAATGAATGTTCAGAAAGGGAAAAAAGACCATTGTATCTGATAGTATAGAATGATGAATAATCTAAAGCATTAGTGCTTTGGGTTTCCAGGAAGCTGCAGAGGGAACTGAACCTCTAACCTGTGAGTGCCTTGCTTTATCTATTGAGCTCCACCTGGCAACTGAAACGAGCCGGCGATTGTCTGATGAATATTTGCAGGATGCAGACATTATGGATCATACACAATTTCTCCTTGCGCTCCCCCTTCTCATTTCCATCCTTTTCTCTTCTGCACTGCGGAGAGCTGCATTTGCTGCATAATCGCCCACTGAGTATCTCCCGACTTTCTTGCCTCTTTCTTTTCTTTTTTCTTTTTTTCTTTTCACACCCCCCCACGTTTTAATTTGTCTGTACTCCACCAGCATGCGGTTTAGTCATCAGCTAGCTGGACAGGTTGGACGAACAGTGCTGACAAGTCTTGAGTGCTCCGGGTTTGACTAGTCTCGTTCCAAATTGAGATAATGCCATCGAGGAAAGAAAAAAAAAAAAAAATGACATCTTTTCTTGCAAAAATGATTGATAGCACAAAATTAGACACCAATGATTGCACTTTTCAAAGGACAGAAGTAGCTTTAATCTGTGGCTGACAAAATGATTACCCCTCCACACAGTACATGTCTATATTTTGCAGATATTGGATGATGAACCTTAAGTAATGACTTCCAGGTACTGACTTTCTTTTAGAGTAGGACTTCTCTTGTGTTTGCTGCCACACAGAGGGTGTTTAGTGACAGCCTGCCACTCTCTCCTATTATAGTTATTACTATTTATACCAGTCATGGTTCCAGTCTCTTACTCTCAACTTCATGAAAAATGGGACTGATACTTGGTGATTGATACAGCATGAAATTCTGGGGCTGCTTTGACTCAAGAACTATACAGTACTTGCTCTTTCGTGTCTCATACATAAACCTCAACTACTGGTTCGAAGCGTTTTAGTTTGAATATTTGAGGCGTTCAGCAATAAGCTCATATCTGCCCTCAGTGACTTACAGCAGGTGTATTTGTGGAAATTAAACATGGCTGTAATAATAGCCATTAAGAGGTGGCTTAAAAATCCATCTTAATTTATAACAATATAGATATATATAAACTAATAAATAACAATAAAAAAGTTGACCCTTAATTTAGGTCTTACCTATTTAAATACAAATCTTGCATTCCAATGTATTAAAGCAATAATAGGTGGTCTGTTTACCCAGGAGGGATGGAGAGGTGTTGGCATGTGCACGTATGTTTCCTGATGCATCTGTGCATGTTTACATGTATTTGTTTTTCTTCATGCATGTGGGTGTGCATATTGTTTATCAAGCTGCCTCTGTAGTCCCTAGGTGCATCATTACTGTACATGTATATGCTGTGTGTGTGTGTGTGTGTGTGTGTGTGTGTGTGTGTGTGTGTGTGTGTGTGTGTGTGTGTGTGTGTGTGTGTGTGTATATGTGCGTGTTAGTGTCAGAACGGACAACACAGATTCAGCCAACTCGCAACATGTAGCTCTCCCGCTCTCCTGTGCACCATGGATGTCAGCTTATACACACAGATATGAAACAGTTACAAGCACAGGCGGGATCACACAGACAGTTAGACATTCAGTGTGTGCATATATTAAACACACACAAACACACACACAGAATCATAGAAGAATTTACAAGAACATCTGTGCACAAACGCACATGTATACGTATAAGAACTACAACCAGGGATGTAGTTCTGCCGGAGCGTATTGGAACAATGCTTCACCACTTTTGAGGATATAGGATATTTACAGTTCACAAGATTCGGTATCATCAACATTTTTAAGTGTTATGCAACAGAGACAATAAAAACAGATGGAATGGGCAAAGTTTCCTCATTGACATTTAAGGTGTGTTGACTGACACTTGTCACCTTATGCATTGAGCATGAAAACATTCCACCTTAAGGGGACCTACACATGCCGTGTCTTTATCCCTGGACGCTACTCTTGTGCCCTTTCTGTATCAGCTTTCAAGAGCGCAGATGCACGTTGCGTCTGAGGTTGCTAAGCAACCTCAACAAGCAACATATCATAGCCTGTTTACCTGAAATCCTGAGTGCAGAGCTGATCTTCTTCCTGTCGCTCTGGCGTTGCTCTGGTGTTTGAGATTGCCTGCCGCGCATATACATTAAAAACAATGAATTTGAGGGTAAAAAAACAGGGCATGTGCACGGCCCCTAAATGTTGCCCATAGCTACCAGCAGTGGTCTTTGAACAGCACGGTGAATACAATTGTTTTTTATTATTTAGTCTCCGATTAAAGATGAAAAGGCAGCAAAACATCCTTTTTTTTTTATATTTAGAGTTAACAAATGTAAGTAAAGGTACCACCGTAGGAACAGCGGCTACACAACCTTCAAATTGAGCCACAGTTAACAGTCATAGGTGCGCTCCGGTGCATAGACGAATAGCACTATGCCCCTGACTACAACCATGTTCTCACACAAACAAGCTGCACTTGAGTCCATGTTTTCACACAAATACAAAGATTAGGGACGGGTGTCAAACCTCAATAATGTTGTTATACTGAAATCTGTCATTTAACTCCTGATTTCAATTGGGGCTACAAAATATGAGGAAAATATGTACTATGCAGTGACATTTTTAAATATCTCTGTAACAATATAACTTGCAATAAGTAAATGCGATTAAAGTATGCTCAGTTCTGCCTTAATGCTGCCTCAGTAATCTGCTAAAATACAAGAAAGTGCTTTGAACTGAATGAGAAAGAAATTATTTCTGATATTCTTTTATTGAACAAACTGAACATCAAACTGAATACAAAAGGCAACAATAAAAAAAATAACATTTTAAAGTGTAGTTTCCTACTGACACTCTCTTTCAACTAACTCAGAAAATCCCTGAGATCATTTTTAGACTTATTTTATTTCAGCAAAGTTCATGTATGGCTGCTTGTGTTCTGACATTTAATATTGGAAAAGTTTGACTTATATTATTATATTAAAACAGCAAGGTGTTCAAACTATGTTTCAATATGGTATCAATACAGAAACTCAAGTATTTCATACAACACCCAGCCCCAACTTTTAATAGTATTCATTAGAAAAAGTTTGGTGATGCTCTATATTTGTCTTCAACAAATCCCATTAAAAGACAAAAACTAACATAAAACCGATGCTGCTAACAAGTATTGTCTGTGTATCGTATTCCTCTGTGCCATAGTGTTCTGTTGTTGTCCAAGAACTATTAAAAACACATCAGTGAGCCACGCAGTTACACTGGCTGACATGTTCCTTCATTATGACGAACATGGGAACCGTAGTTTATTTTCAGTCAGCGCCACATACATCGTCCTGCTGCCGTGAATACTCATTAGTGCACCAAATGTGTATTAAATCACGGCTTAAAAGAGCCCCCAACAAATGCATTTTTTCTTCCTGTTCGAGTAACGTTTGCTAAAAGCTACAGTGCCCAGCTGTTTGAGAAAATTATTAAGCCTTTATTAAAACTGAAACGACCACATTTTAAAGATTTACTGTACGTCATCAGTTGGAACGAATGTGACAAATCATCGAGACACATTGTTGGTTTTAGTCTTTTGATGGGATTTGTTGAGAATAAAAATATAAAACAACATTTTCTGTACTTATCTCCAACATGAACACACACACACACACAGACACACACACACACACACGCATGCATATGGACATATTGTGATTGTTGGTTGGATGTGTGGGTGTGCACAGGTGTCCATAAGGGACAGATGAATGCTATGATTATAAATATTAAGAATATATTCATATTACTCTGCATATGTGTTTGAAAGTGCCTTTGAGTGTGTAGTTTTCCCTTCTGTTCTTTATATGTGTACGTGTGTGTGTGTGCCACTGTGTATACACCAGCCAGGGGCCCTTCTTTCTTCTGACGCCCTGCTCTCGCTTCGGAGCAGAAGAACCGCTCTCGCCGTCTCGCTGGCTGACGTTGCTGGCAGGAGTCCTGGGGACCGACGGGGGGAAACAATCCCAACAAAGTGGCATGAATTAATGTGACTAATTAACACCACGTTAATTATTTGTAAATTGCATGTTTGGGTACACGTTACTTGAGAGGCATATGCTGCTTGTCGTGTTCGCCCAAACAAGTGCCAGCTAATCTGTATCTCTGGAGTGCCCTGCGTCTGAAGACGGGCCAATCAGCACGGTGCAGGAAAAAGAAAGCATGAAGAAGAAGAAGAGAGTTAGAAAGCGAAAGGGAGAGGGAAGTGGGGTGAGGTGAAGAGGAAGGAAAAACAAATAGGATCGCCAACAAATATATTTCATCTCGTCTGGACTCCGAGCAAGTTTTTTTGTCGTTCTGCAGTTCTTTGTCTGAAGTTTGTTTGGCTTGTGCGCTGTTGGTGAGTGTGTCATCTGACTCCCTATTAAAAGATGAATGATAGTGTCTTTAACATGGGGCTACAACATGGGGATGATGAGGCTCCTTTTTTGGCAGTGTGCTAAATGATTATGTTTATAATTTTGTCCTTCATGACACTGTGGAGTTCGCCTGTTGTCCACACTCAGTACATCATCTGTGTTGACTTCTTTTTTAACTTTTAAAGTGCAATGCTTTTAAGTGGAGTTCTCTAACTGGTTATATAGCTGTGTACTTTTTGTTGTTTTGGATGAAAATCTGCAACAAGGCCTTCATCCACTAGTACTGTAATGATTAGTTGATTAATCACGTACTTGGTCAACAGAAAATCATTCAACAATTAGTCATTTAGGTCATTTATCAAGTGAAAACACAAACATTCAGCATCTCTGCCTCTGCCTTTCTCTGTTTTATACAATTGAATACTATTGGACTGTTGGCTGGACAAAGCATGCAATCTGAAGAGCACTATGGACTCTTTTTGGGCTGCAGCTAATGAATATTACCATTATAGATTAATCTGACAATTAGTGAAACATGCCCATCAATAGATCTGTACGCCCAAGATGACATCTTCAAATTATTTGTTTTGCCCAATAAACAGTCCAAAACATCAAAGATTAATAATTAATCAAAGCAGAGAAAAGCAGAAAAGCTAAAGGAAAATGTGACCTGCAAAATTACCATTTTTATATCAATTACTCACTGTGTGTTAGCTTTAATTTGTGAAGAAAAGTTTCCTTTCCTCACATGCCTCCACAGTGAATGGAGAATCCAAAAATGGCAAACATTCTTCATGAGTTGAAGTAAACAGGGGCTGTGTTGAACAACAATGAAACTATATCAGAACATCCGTTTACAAACTCTCACAGTCAAGTAGTGTGCGCTTGAACTGCATTTGAAACGGAGTGTTTGGGACACTACTTGGCTGTTTACAAAGCATGTGTTTAGGAATGATTGAGCATATGACTGGATAAATTAGACTCACGTTAAACTGCACATTTAAGTGTTTTTAAAAGGATGTTTTGATATAGGCCTGATCTTGTTCTGTTGCTGAGCGCGGTCCTCATTTGTTTCAGTTCAAGAAGAATGTTTGCCTTTTTTGGATTCTTTGTTCACTGTGGAAGCATGCGAGAAAAACAAAGAAAATAGTTTCCTGATGCATTCAACCTAACATAGTAAGTATTTGATGTACAAATGGTCATTTTGAGGGTGAAATACATAACAGAATGCTGTAGCTCATATTTTAACTCGGACAAATCGTAGGTCACATATTACCCCGATTCTCGCCTCCGTCCACTGGCTGCCAGTCAACTTCAGAATTGATTTTAAGATCATTTTAATAAAGCTCAACATGGTTTAGCGCTGAGTTAAATAGCTGAGCTTCTGACTACCCATGCTCCAAGTCCTGACCTGAGATCCTCAAGCCTACCCTCACTAGTCGTCCCTAGTTCAAGGCTGGTAACTAAAGGTGACCGGGCTTTTGCCATCAAGGACCCGATGCGCTGGAATTCTTTGCCTGAGGAGATCATGTCGGCTAGCACATTACCCGTTTTTTAATCATTGCCTAGATTTGTTCTTTGTGATTTGTAACTTTTGTTTTTTTCCCCCTTTGTATTGTTTTGGTGTCTTATATTTATGCACTTTGTGAAGCACTTTGTAATCTTGTTTAGATAAGTGCTATTGAAATAAATATTATCTAAAATATTATTATAATCTGAAAGTTTTTAAAATTGTAGACAGGCAGGAAGTGGTAGAAAAGTGCGTTGAAATAGATGAAAACAGAATATTGTTACAGTCAGATGTCCTTTAGCAAGACAGTAAGGCCTCTTGACTTTAAACGACTCCGCTAAGGCATTTGCCTTCAATGTAAATACTGAGCGAGGGAGCCCACAAAATATTTGAAGAGAAACACAAGACTACTGTGCTTGAAATGATCCAAAACTTGCTAGCATGGCTGCCATTACATGCTTATCTATCACTCTGTCACCCTGGGCTACGCACACTGGGTTTTATTAGGACAGTTTTGGTTGAGAAGACGCAACCAAAACTCCTGCATGGCTTGGTGAGGAAGGCAAGAAGCAGATCTGCGTATCACCTGAGCACCCAACCCCCCACCCCCCCACCCCCTGTCTCCCGCTCACTGCTGTCTCACCCTCTCTCCTGCTGTCTCTNCCCCCTCGTCTCCTCCGAGCTCCTCCGCATTAGCAGTCAGCTCCACTCCTAGACGTACTTTGTTTTTCAACCGTGGTGGAGACTGAGCGAGGGAGGGAGCGAGATACAGAAGAGAGAGAGACGAGAGGGAGAGAGGGAGAGAGCGCGCAATGCAAGCGATACAGAGAGAGAGAGAGAGGGAGAGAGAGCATCATTTACACAGTCATCCACGCCGAGCGGACCCTGCAGCTCGCCCTCCCTCCCTCCTCTTCCCTCAGCCACTGCTCACGATGCCAAACATTTTATGTGTTATTTAGTCATGCCTGACTTTATCGAATTTGAAAAACATGCCAGTCACGGGTACCCCCCCTCCCCCTCCAACCTCCCCCTTACCTCCCCCCTCCACATCCTCCTCACCCTCACCCAAACGCCAGCATCATCCTCATCTCCCTCTCCTCCTCTTCTCTCTCTTGATTCAGACTCTACCATCCAGGTCTGACCTCAAGAGCCTCTCGAGCCACTGTCTTTGGGGACATTTCACTTCTAAATGAAGTTTTATTCCCAGGCTTCTCTCCCCCACTCCCCCACCCCTATCCGCCTCCTCCTCCTCCGCACACACACACCTCCTCCTGACCACCCACCCACCCACCCTGGGGGAAGGGGAGAGAGAGAGCATAATTCTAGCCAACAGAGTGTTGACTCTAAGATGGATTATTTCTGCTTGAAATCAGAGGCCATGTGCTGCTGGATAATATGGCTGTCCCGATTTTTTTTCTTTTTCCAGCAGTGTTCTAATGATGGAGATTTGATGGGCAGCAAAATGTAGAGGAACAGAGAGACTTGTTCCACTAGGCGAGGAACGAGGAAATCCCAACATGCTCGCCTTCGTAATCCCAAAGTCGGGATTTATGGTTGTTTTGTTTTTGCTGTTATTTAACAGTCTGGTGTAGCTCGGCGAGCAGACCGGTTCACTAACGCTTAGTGGGATTAGAGGGTTGATTCCAAGGTGAACCTATGATGCAAAAAAAGAAAACAAAACAAAGACAAATCAAGTACACTCATGCAGGGCTGCCCCTTAAAAGACGAAGATTCGAATCAGACTGAGAATCTTCAAGTCGAGCAGTCGATTTTTTTGTGTGTGTTTTTTGTCAGTGTGCAGTGTACTTCTGGGGATGTTTCAGTCTCCAGATTTAGGCTGCAGAGTGAGTGCTACTCGCGTTCACACTGCTCTCTGGTACAGGCAGCTGCAGACCCAAACCCAGGGTGGGTATGAGTGAGACTGAGGAAGAGAGGCTTTGTCCAGCCAAGATCTGGGATATATCGTTATCTTCTGCTTTCTACTTAAAAGTGCTGAATTTAACCCCACAGCATCTTAATATGACACAGCCTCTGGCTTTGTTTGATATTTATTGTTGGCCAAAAATAAAATGTGGCATATGTCCGATCCATCATTAGCATAGTTAGCACACATCAGCTCAGAGGACCAACTTCACTTGTTTACTATACTGTGTGAACGTCACTGTCACAATGAACATCCCATCGTACCCTGTTTAAACTCAAACTCTATAAGGAAAAAAAGGAACAAATAGTTCAATATTTGTATTGAATTTCCAAATCCAATTCAGCTGACATGAGTCGGACACAGTCCTATACTCATGGTGTTTTAAGGGTTGCAAACAGTGTTACACAACCTTTTTACCTGACGTACCCCTACGACCCCATCAGATGAGCTCAAGTACCCCGTCATCACTTCTTGATCCAACAATGTACATTTGAACTTTTTTAAACTGGATGTTACTGAAGATTTTTAATTACATAAAAACAGATATTGTTACAATAATCTTTTTTCATTCAAGACATAGTGACCCTGAAATGGCTTGAGGTTTCAATGTGCGTTCAGACCTAGAGTTCGCTTGCTTTGGTCTGAATCAGGGACAGATTTTACTACAGAGTTGCATAATTGCCTAGAGTTGGTTCGTGTTCTCACGGCAGCATTTACAAGCGGACCAGGTAAAATGCCTTGTGTGAGAAAGCTCCTCTTGATTGGTCAGAATTTCCATGTGGGGAAAAATCCAGGAAGTAAAGCAAACGTTGAAGAAGAGTACACTTGCAAGATAAATGTGACACTTTCTAATGTCACAATGGAGGGACAACTACGCAGGTTGATTTTAGCGCTGCTCATCGTGGACTATATTGCTGTCATTGTTCATTTTAGTCAAACCATACAGTTTGAAAACTAGAAGACAATGTTTTGATGCATTGGATGTACTGAATGTGCATATTAAGGCAGTACAGGAGGAGGTGCACATTAATAATCCTCCAGGACTGTAACATGCTCATGTTTAACCCAAACAATGTGTCATGTGACTGCAGTTGGTTCAGATCCAGGTCGAAACACCTTCTCACCACAAACAAACCGCATCAGAGTTCATTTGTAACCGGACCAAGACCATCTCTTCAAGAAGGTCTCGGTCTGGTTGTTTTGGTGCACACCCGAGTGTCATTGCTGTGTTCACACCCGCGCAAACGAACCGCACTTAGGGGGCAAATTAGCTTGAGTAACTATTCAATACACTCGCAGTTGCAGGTGTAAAGATGTCAGAACTGACTCAGGTTGGTGACTCAGTCAGCTCATCATTGCTGGTAGTTTATTGGTTATTGTTACAATACAGAAGATCAGGCTCAATAAATATTCTCATCCTTCTGAACGCAAATACATGGATGTTTTTTTTTTTAGTCATTGTCATTTGTTCAAATTAGCCAAGCTTCTCCACAATCTTTCCTTGTACCCCCGGTAACTGCAAACTGCTCCCGTGGGTACAAGTACCCCTGGTTGGGAATCACTGATTTAGGCAGTGTTCAGACCGACATTAGCCCTGCATAAAAAACTCAGCCCCCTCATTCATTTTAATGAGGCCATTCTGATGACACAGCAGGATGCCAGTGCAGAAGCAACAAAAAATAAATAAATAAAATGCAGGATCGTCCAGTAAAAAAGTTGAACCTGGCCTAAATTTGCCAGAATGAAATGTGGCAACATCCGGGAAGGTGCTGAGTTGGCAGCACATTACCGGTAGATTACTTTGTAACGTTAACAGCGTTGTTTTACTGCTTATCATGTGACAAAAACAAAACAAAAAGAGGGCCACCATGATAAGTTTGCAGAGTTACATAATCCTGCCCATAGTATTACAAACAGCTGATCAGTGTTTTGGCATTTGATAAGCCTTCAAACTCATGGATCAGTTTTTAAACAGATTGTATTTTATTGTGTCATTGGTACCTGAAGTAGCACGTCCTACCTGTCCTCACCAGCTCAGTTAAATTTCTTTAATGTCCACTGAAACATCTGTGTGATAAGTGTAGCTCATAGTTGTCTTTATATACAAGAGACATTGGTGTACTGTAAACATCATCTGTATTTTGCTGAGGTGTCTTGTAGTCTCAGTAGAGATAGTCAAGATGGCATGATTTTTAAGTGAAATTCAAAAACTCTGATGGGATGTAGTTATTTAAAAGAGGAGACATTAAAAGTTTGCACCCAAATGTTATTGTAGCACCAAATAGTTGCTGGTTCAGACGCCCTGTGCATTTGAGCGAACGAGCAGCACTTTGCCCTTCAGTAACTATTGGCCCTGCCCTTGAGCAAGTCGAGTTGCTCAAGTGGAACTGCCCGGTGATGTTTGGTTGAAGCCTGTGGTTGCAGCGCAGCTCTCAGGCATGTATGTGTGCAGCAGTGTGAAGCAGGGCGGTGCTGAAAATGAGTATCTGTGTTCAGCAGAAACCCTATAGCTTGAAAAATAAAGGCTAAAAAAAACCAGGCTCTTTAAGGAGGAATGTGCTGCTAAGATGTGGGGTTAGAGATGGTACGGGCTGCTCTGCAGATCGGGTCTGCACAGCTGCTCAACAAGTAACGGAAAAAAACAGCAATATTGAGCTCTGCAGTTTGCATTTTTTGTCCCAAGTGAAAGCTGTTTGACGCAGCTGCTCACTGTCGGTGCCGTGCAGAGTCCCTGATCTACATATTAAGTTGTGCATTGAAGACTGTCTCGCTTTATATTCTGAGTCAATCCTGTGCACATTAACATCTAATTTTTCATTTTCGCCTCACATTGTTTTCAAGTGCTGAAATAAAGCTGTGCCCACACTGCAAAATATCCATCTTAATTATTGAGTCTAATTGGACTTTTCTTTAGCGCAGAAACGATCAGTTAATTATTGATCAGTCTGTGAACAGAATAATGTTAATAAACTTTATAACAATATCTTCTTTCTTTAAAATCTTCCATAATAGCAAAACACCCCTAGGTTTATGTTAATTTCATTCAGTCAGTCATTCATTCATTCATTTTCTGTAACTTACATTCAGGGCTCGCACTCACATTCACACCTATGGCCAATTTAGAGTCGCGAATTAACCTGCATGTCTTTGGACTGTGGGAGGAAACCGGAGTACCCGGAGAAAACCCACGCTGACACAGGGAGAACATGCAAACTCCGCACGGAAGGGCTCCCCCACCCTGGGTGTGAACCCCCTCAGGAACCCTCTTGCTGTGAGGCGACAATGCTAACCACTGCACCAACATGCCGCTTCAATTATATATAATCGTCATTGGCTCTACAAAGGGTTAACTCCCTCCGTTGATTTTTTTTCTCATTAAATTAGGACTTTATCATCGTATTACTGCGACTAGCCCAAAACTATCCCCTAACCCGCTTGGATTTTTGTTCTCCTCAAGATAAATAAAGACATTTCCACCACCTTAATGTGTCTCCAAATGTTACAACTACACCCATGCCCTTTGCAGCAGTACGTGTCTTTAAAAAAGTGACACTATAATCTCTGTTTTAGAAGAAGGTGAAAAAATCTTTTGGGGTTTTCCACATGGAAATTTGGGAGATTGGTGTCATGGTATATATTGAAGTTAATAGAGCCAAAGCATCTCCAGTTGATTTTTGTCAATATGATACAACTCTGACAATCGAAGAAGCTCTAATAACCGGACTCGCTGCACTCTGGCCTGGTGGATAGAAGACGTGTAGCAGGATTTCAGGTTCTTAGTGGGATTTTCATTGACGCTGCAGAAAGTAGAGAAGCTCTGAGACAAAAGAGCCCCTGAGCTGTAAAGCTGAAGTTTAGGAGCAATGCTGTTTCTGTTAAAATGTTTTGTTTAAGATGGTTTCAGAAGCCGTGATGAGGAACCTGTGTGAAGTTTCATATAAAAGTAGGCTATTAACCAGATATACTGTTAATATTTTTATAATCGGAAGTTTAAAGCTTAGAAGGAAAGGCATTTTAGGACATGATTTCATACTTTAAAATACACCCAAGTATTCAGGAATCTGTATCTTGCATGCCATCACAGTGCATCCATAATGTAATGGGAAATGTAAGCCTCTCTCTCTCAGTATCATCCATTCTTCTCCTTGAAGCCAGCTAACACAGAGGAGATAGAAACCAGACGAAGCCTGAGGGCTATAAAACACTGAAGACACTTCTTTCTCCCTCCCTGACTCCTCCTCCTCCAGTTTTCATCATGCAGCCTGTTCATTGTCTCTTTAGGCTTCTGCAAAAAAAAAAAAAAAAGTTTGCACCGCCGAAGTTGTCCATCTTAATAATTCAGTTTAACACTAAACTTAGTCATGGAATCATATCATTCTGAAAAATATGTGAAAATACTTTCATGTGCCGTCTCACTCTTATGAGGAATATTCAAAAGTGAGAGTTATATGAAGTGTCACATCTTGGAGGGAATGGATTGAGAAGCCCAAATTCACAATATTGTCAGTTGTTTCAAGGGAGGCTTTAATCTTCAGATGGGTTAGAAAGAGTTGAATTTACCTCACTGCACTGGAAGATTTATTTGACACTTGTTTCGGGAGAAAATCAGACTCAATCTAAGAATAAAGGATTTGGGTATTTCTTGGAGGTTTCCTGAAGGCTGCCCGCTGAATCGATAGGTTCCAGGACAATCCAATAGTTTGTGTGAATCTATAATGTGCCTGTTGCATCGGGAATTCATAAATTCACCACAATCAGCTGGGCGGCAGCTGCTCCATAGTTTATATTTAGCAGCCAGTTCATTCAGATTTCTCATGATTACAGCGGCACTGCTAAAAAATATTGTAAATGATTTGTGTGGGTTTATTGTTATGCACTTATTGTTTAGTCCCATTAGGAGGCCTTTCAGCTGTTAATGAGACTGGATAAGGGAAGAATATGAATGAACGCATGCTCCTAAAAAACTGACATTGGCAGTATTACAAGCAACCAGCTGTAATGAGTACAGAGGTTAAAGGCAAATCAATAGAGAGCAGACTTAACAATCCTTCCTGTGTTTCCCAGAATGATTTTGTGTGATAGAAAAGGGGTCGGAGAGGGAGAGCAGAACATCTTTGCTCTCAAATATTTAATCAATTTCATTCATTTGAACATCTGATCAGTTTCTGCCTCCAAGGAGCTTCTGACAGCCAATAAAATATTTATCTTGATTAATGAATCTACAGCAGATGTCCTTATCAAGCAGTTTCTTTGCTATTATGATTTTCTTAGCACATAAACAAACATCACTATTTTCATTTTGGATCATGTTCTCTTTAATTTTCCATTTTATTTTAATATCTTGAATTCTATCTGATATATTTGTTCATATCTTTGTTGAATGTCCAGCATGATATCTAGTACATGTTATCTGTGCTATATTATTGTTTCATAAATACAGTGACATAGTTTTTGCATCATTAACACTAAAAACACACTCACTGTTATTAGTAGCACTTGTAACAGTTATAGTGGCATTTGTAGGTGTATTAATGGACAGTTACTGATTTAAATCATATGACTGACTGATTTATTGTCTATTTTTAGACAATATTTAACATTTGAGGAGTTTAGCTTCTTTTATTTAAGACCCAGTGAAATTAAAAATACATTTTCCCAGTTATAATTCAGTGTCCCTGTGTTAATTGTTCATTTATCTCTTTTTATATGCCCAGTAATAGTATCAAAGTACCTTTAGATCAAAACCCCTGTCTTCTCTATTTCTGTTAAACGGCTTGAAGTGTTTGATGACTCATCCTGCACTCAGAGGTGTTTACAAAAGTCATCCAATTAAATGAGATTTTGGGCAACTAGTTAGCCACAATGGTGATATAAAAACACACTTCATCATGTGTGGGTTGTAGTAATATGGAGAGTGATTGGAAGAGATGTGTGTTTGGATCAAGCAGTAACCTTTGGGGCTGAAAAATGAAGCCAATGCAGAGGTTCCAAAAACTGCAGTTCTTTGAACAGCCACATGAGGCTGGCTCCAAAAACCACTCAGTCCTCATAGGCACCCATGTTAGGGTTAGGCTGGTACAAAACACCGGTTTTGGTCTGTATAGCTAATTTCCCCATTCCTGACAGCTGGCTCCAAAAAAAACAAAAACAAGACGGCGCCGACTGTATATATAATAGATGCCACGTTAGCTACATCTATTATATATACAGTCTCTGGTTTGGGCAAAACCTTTGTTCTCTTTCCAAAACAATGTGGCTGAGGTCTAACTCATTCATCTCTTCATCGTCCTGCTCCTTTCACTAACAACAGGAAGCATGTGGAGCCAACAGCTTGTTCAGCAGCGGACTCTTGCTTTAGCTCCGTAGAGTGCTAAACCCTAAGCCCACCCATTTTTTAGCGGCCAAATCTAATGTGAAGGATCTGATTTAAATCTCTTGTAACTGTACACAGCTCAAATGTTGTGTTTCACTTAGAAATATGTCACAGTACAGGAACTAAAGACGCTGATAACTTCTGTTTTACTGGAACCTTAATTAAAAATAAATATTTTGTAGAAATACGTTTCTCAAATTAAAGGAATTGTTTGACATTATATATTTTTTCCTACCTCCCCTGTTAGAGTTTAAAGTGAAGATTCCTAGCACTCACATAAGAGTGGTATCAGTTTTCTTATCTAACTCTCAAGAAAGAAAAGGTCGAACTACTGCTTTAAGGTTTGGGGAAAAAAAGTATTGTTTTGATATTGCCACCCAAAGAATTTCAAACAATACAGTGCTTTCGTCATATGTGTGTGTTTTTTAATGAATAGTGCCAATGCTTTATGAACATCTCCTCATATGCAATTAGCTCACTCTCTCTTCTTTAGGCAGACAGAGTCAGGGACAAGTAAAGATTGTGAATTAAACTCTTCCTGGTAAGGGTGTTCCGATCATCGGCCGTCGATCATAATTGGAGGATATTCGTTCAAAAAAGTTTGATGTAAAGTAGCTTCATGGGTCTGGTGGTTCTGACAAACTGTAGCTCACACTGAGCATTGACTCTTACCATCATGGTTTACTGCTAACCTGATGTTGGCCTCACCTGCCTGTCCCAAGTGCAGACACACCGCCTTTGTGTCTCCTAAATCCCCACACACACACACCACACACTGATCTCTTCTGTTGAGGCTGTGATACACTCTGCTGTTTTCCGACAGTGTTCACATTTAGCTTTGTGTTGTCCTGTATTGTGCCCACACGACCGACATGGCATCTTTACACATACTGGCTCTTTCCTCTCTACGTTTCTAAAGCATTTGAATTGTTTTGTCTCTGCGACTGGAAACACAGGGTTGTTCAGGGGAGACCGGGGGCAACTGTGACAAATTTTGTTTTTGTTGTCGTTACTCAAAAACCTCTTGAACTATTTGGATACATATTTTTTATGTAAGTAGCTCGTATCTGTGTTCAACTTGTTAACAGTCCTAAGTTGATTTTACAAGCACTGTTAATTACAAAACTGATTGAAACACTAGATGTCAATGTCAGATGCAGGGGCAATTAGAACATCATATGGGGTATGGGAAGCATTTTAATACACCTAAATTGACATCTGCAACTGCGAGTAAATATGTGTCTAAAGCTCTTCTCACATCAGCAGATGTGCTATATATCTTACACTGGCGCAAAATAAAAGTCAGGCACTTCAGCACTCCTGCTGGACAAAAATCCTAGGGGAATCACATCAATACCAAGCTCTAAATCAAAATAGTAACAGCAGCAGTCTGTAGTTTTATACAGAATATAATAGCAGCATTTACATAAGTAGCAGTGGTGGCCTTTGAAATTGTGTAATAACTACTTAAGTAGTAATGGCAGTAGGCCTACTACAAGTAGCAGCATCATTATAGTATATTACTGTGGTGGTGGCAGTATGTAATTATGTCGTCTTCTTCTCTATCACTCTACATTAGTCTACATTTATTTACATATTTTTCACTATATGTTTGTACTTTGTCTTGTATGTGGTTCTGCACCTGTTGTTGTGTCTTGTTATTTGCACCTTTTGTTCATTCGTTCATTCTTTTGTTTTGCAGCAGAAACATTTTCATTCCTCCATGTACTGCACTGAAAATAGATGGATGACAATAAAGTCTCTATTATCTTATCTAATCTCTGAGCCCGCTGTCTCCCTCCAGATCATTCCACATTTGCTCTCCATCTATATTTAGCAGCCCTGTCCTCTCTTCTGTCTCTCCGCAGCGATCGGCCGGACGTTGATACCCCGTTACTTCAGCACGGTGTTTGAGGGTGGGGTCACCGAGCTCCACTACATCCTCAAACACTCCAAGGAGTCCTTCCACAACTCCTGCATCACCCTGGACTGTGATCAGTGCACCATGGTCACCCAGCACGGGAAGCCAATGTTTACAAAGGTAACACCTGACCCCTGAGCTTCTCCCACCATGAATAATTGATCACAAGCTGTGATAATAGAGCAGGCCGAGGTGTTTAACTGGTTAAAGATCAAATCCATTTGACACTCTTTGATTCTTTTTTTTTTTTTCCCTTCCCTGTTTCATTTTGTCCCAGTGTTTTCAAGTCATACGTGGTCGAGAGATCTTTCTTTTATATGCTGCATGAATAACAAAATTATACATTAACTGCTAAGTTTGCATACGTTTAAATGTTTACCCCTGATTTCTGAAGGACAATTCAGATAACTTTACAGATCTTTTACCTAAAGAAAAGTAGCACCTATAAGCAAAAATTGTACAAAATTGTCAGCATCAAAATATATTTTAAGTCCCACAAGTAAAGTAATTATTACACTGAAAGGCCCATTTCAGAATAATAAATATTATATTATTGGCTTGTATTTAATAATGCATTAATGTGTTCATCACTTTAATGTTGAAGCTGCTAAAGGTGGAGCTAATTTTAATTACTTTTATTTTTAACTTTTATTAACAGATAATAATGTATTAGCTGATTTATATTTTGTCTTAAAAAATCTAAGTATGCAATGTTGATAGAGTTATTAAATAAAAGTAGTGGAGTAAAAAGTACAGTAGTACATCTGAGATGTAGTGGAGTAGAATAAAGTAGTGTAAAATGAAAATACTCCAGTGAAGTACCTCAGAAATCTACTGAAGTACAGTACTTGAATAAAAGTTTGTAGTTACATTTCACTGCTGTTAGAAAGTACCTTAAAACTAAATAAACCTTTTCAGTCAGTAAATTATGTGTACTTTATCATACTATCAGTTCATTTCGACCCCATTCGTGGTGTTTATAACATAACACAGTGTGTGATGTGAGGTTTTGAATTTGTGACAGGGTGTGTGTTAAGCTGCTCTTTGGAGAACTAAAACCTCAATAAACTATCAACAAATTAGGACTTCATGCAGTATATTATGTCTTAAACGATGGGTTCACAATTTTCTAAGTCTGTCTAAAAACAGTGGCCCGTTATTAACAGCTGTGAACGTTTCTCCCGCTCATACTGCCCGTTAAGAGAACTCCTTCCTAACGCGCTTCCAATCTAACCCTTGGATTCCATCAGGCACGGCTGGGGGCATTCTGTCTCTGACGAGACGGCCAGAGCTGATCGCGGCCACTCTAGACAATGCTTGTGATTCCACCAGACGCACTGCAGAAGTCCCAGAAGTGTCCCAGAAGCAGCTCTCCGCTCTGCTCCACTAAAAATACGCGTCTAGTCTATTTTTGACAGAGTGTCGACGCAGCTGCACAGAGCAAATCAAGACGGGCAGGAAGTGAGACGGCTACAGCCGGTCAATTTTCAGAATAAAGACCCTTTAAATATAAATATAAATGGGGAAAAATAACGGGGAGTAGTGTATTTATTACAACTAAAACATAGCCGCAAATGTTTGATCCATGTCGTTCATAACCGGACTTTTAATGGTATTAACTTTGTCTTTGGCTACAGCACAACAAAGTAGGAAATAACAAGAATAAATACAATTTAACCAGACAAAAAAAGAACCATTTAACCATGTCGTCTACTTAACTTACTTGTAGTGAAAGCACAAGGAAAATTCCTCCAACAAAACTGAGTCTCAGCGCCTGGTGGAATCCAGGCGTGAGAGATAGGGGAAAATATCTCCATCCTACAGTCACTTTACATCGTAAGGGCACAAGGAAAATATCTCTTCAGAGCCAGTATGGATGGACAGTGAGGATGATTACAGCAACTTGAGAAATTGTGAACCTATTCTTCAAGATTACATCTCACAAAAAAGCCTAACTGCAATCATACTGAATGTTACTGCATGTTGAATTCAAGCTTTAAAATACCTAAGCTGAAAAAATGCACCCTACCCGTATTTCCCTGTGACCAAATATATGCACCAGAGTTCAGCATTAATGCAGGGAAAAGTCAAACATAGTCATATTTACCCTCTTTACTTATCAGCAGTTGGCCCTCTCCCAGACCCCCAAAAATCCACTGGCATTTCTCATGTTAAAGATGTCGGCAGATTGTTAAGCCCTCAGGTACTCCAAAGGCAAAGCTGAAGGGACATGAATAAGATCTTTGAAGAGTATGGTTTGGTTTGCAGTATGAGTGAAGTGCAGACAGAAGCTGGGGAAACACAAATTGCGCAGGTGAGATAATCCAAACCTGACACCAAGGTCTACTGAAAGCACTAAAGCTGAGCTCATCTGCTTTTGTCTTTGGGGAGAGAATCCCCCTGTGAGCTGGAGTGAATATCTGCTTCACCACAGTCTGATCCAGATGGCTAGCTGACTCTTAGTGTTCTTCTGCTGACTGTCTAAATGAATCTGAGGCCAGATACCTTGTCAGCGCCGAGCAGCCGAGCTAAAGGGATTCCATGTTCCCTGTACCATGAACCCTGAGCTGCAGCACCAGACCGGATTGTTCTGACATTAAACAGCTATGTGCCCTCTTGTTTTCAGGACTTGACAGTATGCACTCATTCTTGTGTGTGCGTGGAGTGCAGAGTCTGAAATTAACTTTTTGACTGACCTGCCAAGGGCTGTGAGACTAAAAAGTGAATTAAAAAAGCATCGCAGCAAAAGAAATCTCCATTTTAGCAAGTAATTTTGTCTCTTATTGAGATTTAAAATCATATTTTCTGCAGAGATATTAGCTTATTTTACTAGTTTACAGTACAAATAAACCAGATTCAAGTTATCAGCTGTCATATTTATTGGCACTAACGCAGCAAATTGACTTTTCCCCTCTTGTTTTTAAATGTTGAATCATTTTTTGAGCCAATTTTTCATAACAGTGAAATAAAATAAGGATGAAATTGAACTGTTTTCACCTTTCTGACAGATTTTTGTTGTTAGCTTTAAAGCTGAATTGGGATCTTGTTTAAGTAACTTGCAGTTTACACTAAAGCTCGAACAATATTAGATTTTTTTGGGCAGATGTCAATGTTGATATTTGACAGCTTAAAAATGTCTGATAACGACATATCGACTGATAATCTTTTTTTTTTTTTCACATAAATGCATACTGTAACCTAAACAAATGGTATTTTGGAACCATTTTGTGCATTTGGTTATTAAGTGTATGCTGTTTCTAAGTTGCCTCAAAAATATATTTAGCTTATCTTCATCAGAATGTTTTCATACAATACACTGATTCTGTTTTATATGTAATAAGATAATATTGTCCTCAGTGGGGTTCCCCTTTATACCTACACTTGTGCATGGCTATTTAAAATACACATTACACAGACAAGTGCTCTGTATAAGAGCCTAACTAAAACTATATAATATTAAATATGATCATCTCCTATTGATGGTCAACTTGTTCATGTAAGTCAGTGATACTCATCTTACTTTGCCTGGGGACACTTTTGCAAACTGACAGGAGACCAGCGGCCATTTAACAAACATTGATAATATTTATCTTTTTATAATATAAATGTACAGCCTGTTTTTAACCTTTTGACGTTTGCTGTTCTCACTAATTTTGCCAAGAGGTACATCCAGTCAGCCCTGCACAGGTCAGCTCTACGCAGGGGCGTTTCTAGGATTTAAGGACATTTGGGGCTTAACCCAGAACTTTATATAAGCTAGCTCTGTTTAAGAAAATACATAAAATAAAAAAAATGGTCTGGCACATGGGCCGTAAATTGATCACTGACGTTAGTGTTTCTGATTTAATGCTCCCTGTTAAGGGATATCATCTCGTTCACGATAATACATGTATAATTCTTAATATTATATAAAAAATTGTATACTCGCAATATTTTGACTCGTTGACATATTGATGTCATACTGTTGTCCACGGCAACAACAAGCATGGCACAAGCATGTAAAACTTTATCACTTTTTCTGCAATTGTATGGTCTTAATAATAATAATAATAAAATATTTATTTACTAATTTGTCATATTGTCAAGAATATCATTATCGCAAAAATACCCTGAAATATTATGATATTATTTTCGGGCCATATTGTCCACCCCAACTCCCTGTGATATGATTTTGGCTTGACATTTGTAGGACTGAACAGGGTCTGCGTACTGCACAGACTTTAGAGACTTATAATTAACTTTATAAATTAAAAACATTTACATTCTTACATTATGTTAACATTTTTCATATAAACATACACCCTTACTGTGTCTTAGCCTTAGCCTTAGCCACCCTTACCAAACTCACAGTCTTTCCGTAACCTTAACCAAAGTGCTTTTGTTGGCTAAATCTACGACAGGAGTTTGGATGCGATCCGGGTGTCACAGTCCTGGACAATGTCCACCATCCACCCACACCACCTCTCTGCAAATCCAGCCCTGGACATAAACATAGTGTTTCATTAACTCAAAGAAATGTCTCTGAACATAACCCAGACCGTGATTACGTTGTCACCAAAACATAATTATGAAAACAATTTCGTAATATACAAACGTAATTTGTAGGAGACAGGGTTGTTTAAAGCAAAACATTCTCACAATTAAGCAACATGTTGTAATATGTCACGTTTTGATATGAACGCTGACGAAAAAAATATTAACACATGAAAACGATTTTGAGAAGGGGAGTGCAGGACCTTTATTTAGCATACCAAAGTCAAATCTCACCATTATTTCAGATGTGACAGGTGTTTACCTCAGTTCCAGTGTCTGAGTGGATGTTGGTGTATGTTTACATGCATGGCTGCCTACATGTGGGTTTGTGTCGAGGGGGTTCATGAGGTCATATCTTTTTTTTTTGTTCCATACATTTGGAGGGGAGATGATTTTGTATTCATGTGGTGGTTGTTTTGTGTGAATGGGTGTTTGTGCAGGGGGGGTGGGGGACAGCTCTTTGTCTTATCATATCAGTAAATGGTTATGAAACATCCCCAATAACACACACAGGAAATGTCTTTTTATGTTGCCGTTGTTTGGTTTTTGTAAACAAGGCTCCCCAAAAGGAACAAAAAAAAAAAAAGCCCTTAATATATTATGAATGTCCGATATTAACCGTACAGAACAGAAACAGAACGGCCCAGGCCCGGTCAACAAAAAGCTAAATTTGATGCTCGCAGCGCTGCTCTCTTTTCATCTTCACCTAAATTGGATGAGAAGAATTAATTCATTAGAAAAAAGAAAAAAGAATTCCAATAACTGAGCGTGTTC
The DNA here is from genome assembly GCF_006386435.1 of Epinephelus moara. Taxonomy (NCBI): domain Eukaryota; kingdom Metazoa; phylum Chordata; class Actinopteri; order Perciformes; family Serranidae; genus Epinephelus; species Epinephelus moara. The sequence continues at coordinate 36,797,583 of NC_065509.1, forward strand.
TCCCTGAGCTCCCAGCAGCAGCAGCGAGCCTGCAGCTCTGGAGGCCCGAATCTCAATCAGCTCTGCCTCGCCTCGCTTTCCTCAACCACCACCACCACCACCACCCCCTCCTCCCACCATCCTCCTCCTCCTCCTCTCTCTCATCCCCCTGCCTGACTCGCTCATTCTCCCCTCGCTCTCACTACACCACCACCGCTCTCTCTCATCCCCCNCCCAGTCTCTCTCTCTCCGCCTGTATCTGTCTTTTTCTTCGCTCGTCTCCCTCTCTCCATCTCTATCTCTTTCTCTTTCGAAATTCAGATTTGGTTTTACTTAAAAAAAAATAACTCTGATTCATTGCAATTTGTGTCTTTTATTTTTGTAGTTTTTGCCATCGTTCCCGTCAGTAATAACAAGTCACCAAATTAATTGCTGAGATGTGGAATGCTAACGAGACGTCACACAGGGACAGAAACACCCGCAGTCAGATGATCGTAGTTTATCTGACGTTACGAGAGGAAGGACATCAAATCACACAACAACATAAAGGTCAAGGGTAAAACAATGAAGTCCAAGACTAGCTTTCATTGTGATCCTTGGTGTGCGCATAGGAAATATACAGGAGTCCAGGCAGTGTTGGGCTCGTTACTTTAAAAATGTAACATACCATTCCTTACTTGTTACTCTTTTCTAAAGTAATAATATTACTTTACTTATTACTCCCTGCCAACAGTAATCTCTTACACTACTCATTATATTACTTTTCTGTTACACTCCATAAAATTGATAAATTTGTATGTCCCCCAAAATTCAGATGTGTCTCTGTGTGAATGTCAAGTTAATCGCTGTAAAGTGTAGCTAAGGCTAGATAGCCTCTATTTACCTGGAGGTCTTCAGTTGCCTGTAAACGTTTTTTTTTCTCCAACGCTCTGCCCGAAAGACGGAGAGTCACTCATGGACGCAACATTTCATCCGCAACATATCCAGCAACAAGCTTCATTAATTCTTTGTCTTGTTCTTTGTTTTTTAGCCAGTGTAGGACTGTAGCTGACTTTGTTGGGGTGTATTTCTTGGAGCTTCACGTTGTTGTGCTGTCAGGAGTAGTGGTCGAGATGTTTCAGACTCGAGGTTTAAGGACGTGTTTTTCGCAGTGGAAAGAGTTTTCGTCCAACATCCTGTAGCAGCAGTGTTCTTGTCATCTTTCCTCCCGAAATAACCAAAGTAATGGGAATATTTACAGCCAGGGCTGCAACGATTAGTTGACTTACCGATGACTAATTGACTATTAAAATAATCGATGACTATTTTAGTAGCCGACTAATCGGTTTGAGTCATTTTTCATAGAAAAGTACTATAAAAGTACCCCAAAATACTCTTATTGCAGCTCTTTACGTTCAAATATTGGCAGCTTTACACACTCTCCCATGACGGTGAACTAAAACCCTTTGGCGTGAGTATGAAACAAGACATTAGATGACATCATTTTGGGGTTTGGGAGAGACAGACCGACATTTTTCAACATTTTAACACATTTTTCGATAAAATGATTAGTCGACTAATCGAAGAAATAATCGACAGATTAGTTGACATTGAAAATAATCGTTAGCTGCAGCCCTATTTCCAGCCGCTATGGTGAGCGTTTCCAACCAACTCGCTGCTTTATGACATGTGCGTGCGTAACTAAAATGAGTCCGCTGATGTGACTGTTGTATTTCAAGTCAGTAGCGATGTGATAACAAAAATAATGTTGTATGAGTTGTTTGGTTTTGGAGTAACTGTGATATGATATGAGATTTCATTAGTAATTAGTTACACTAGTCGTTACTGGAAAAAGTAATATTATTACTGTAACATGACAAAACTAAGGAGAACAGTAAAACTATCACCCAAACTGTCACCATCACATTTCACAGGCTGCTTCAACAATGACCTGCTGTTCTCGCCATAGTTGTACATGCACACCGTCACTGTGCATTGAGGCATTATTACCAGAATTCTATGTGTGCAAGCTGTTGGTTTCACTCCAAAATAAGATGCTTAAGATACATGATTCGTCTCAAAACAGGGCTCTCATCATATGGATTTTTCAACATGTATCAGCATCTTTCCTTCCTCTGTGCATCTGTAACATTCATGATCCACACACTGGCACCCATAAGCTGTCATGTCACCAACCTGGGCGCAGCATAACTCTGTATTTAACAGGGTTTTTATTATGGTGCTTATTTTATCATTACGTTTTCTTCACACATAGAATTGTTATAAAAATGATAAAGAATGTAAAAATAAATCCTGAAGGAACCCACTTTTGTAACCACTGGTAAATAATTTGGTTAAACTGTGACCTTGTTTACACTTTGTCTGATTGTCCTGGCTCATGTTTCTCAGCCTGTCTGACTTAATTGTAGTGATATCACCATGTTCCCAGTAGGGGTCCACCAGCAGTGTTTTTTTTTACAGGGCTGATACCAATACTATTAGTATTTAAGGAAACTGATAACCTGTATTTGGAACTGATACATTGCAGTAAAACTGGAAATCTTAGCTTTAAAATCAAGAATAACACAAACTCCAATACAGAACTTGTTTTAAATGCCTTTAAGTTTATGTTTAATTAAATGCTGCAAAGGAGAATCATTATCTTTAAAAAAGATGCTGACACCTTCTTTGTATGTATTGCAGTCTGCCCTCCCCGGTGTTGGTTATTATAATACTCCCATACTGCCCTCTCAGACCTTTTCTTTAGTGCATCCATCCAAAGAGAGGGGAAGAAAGAGTATGGACTGTAGTTTTGACGCGATACAAAAACTTTCTTTGATCAAAAAGCTCAATGTTACTGTATAATTCTCTGGATTATCAGTGAAGTGTATGAACTACACTGCAGACTCAAGTCTCTGTGCTGTGAGTGAGACTACAGACAGGAGCCCCATTTAGTCAGAGATCCTGCGATTCGGCCACAACGAAGACCCTTCATTATGCCACATTTGCTCTTTAATACAGAACCAATGTCGACATAATTCCACCTCAGTGTGTCATTTTTAACAGCATGCTGGTGTTCCCAAAGCAAAAACATATGCGTCCAGCAGCATTTTCTAAACATTAATAATAGATTACCATGGCAATAACGATTATTACCATCCCTGTTATTTGAGAATTGATCTCGTCCTCTGCTCAGAGGGTAAGGAGCTATCGGACCTCTCTGTTTCCCCAGTTTGCGGACAGCTGGCTGCTGTTCTTCTTCTTTAAGTTAGCTGCTCACATAACACGTCCTCAATACGTCACATCCGTCCTGTTCTGCCGGCTGTCCTTATTGCGCAGATGTCGATTTGATGCTGTCACTACCTCTGTTTCTCAAAGATGAAACAGTTCTTTCCACCTCTTCCATGATCATACCTTTTGTACAAAATGGCGAGGCGGAATAACTGCATGACATCCCCACCTTAGACGTGTTAAAGAGGCTAGAGAGGCAGTGGCATCAGAGCCGAAGTAGCCCTTTTTTAATTGATATATTTTATTGACAATCAGATAAAGGATATGTATTCCAATAATCATAAAAATGCTGAATATTGTGGCTGATAATCAGTCAATCCCTGGTTCCCGGATAATCACCCATAGAAATAATTGCCAAAACTGTGAAAATCGACTCAAGTTGTAATAAACCAGATTTATCCTCAAAGCACAAAGCAGATTATACAAGTTTTGTTCTAAAAATGTAACAAATTGTGTACGATAATGACAGAAAAATAAATAATCGAATGCAGATCATTAAAAAATGAATAGATAAATGGTAAGATATGGTTTGTTAAGTCAGTGGTTGGGGATGGATGATGTAAAGAAGCTCATCACATTGTCAAGTGTTGTGCTCTCTCTGTCTCTCCTCATCGTTACTCACCTGGCGGGATGCTACACACTAACGAATCGCTGGAGTTAACAGGGCGCTAAGAGTGTGCGGTGCTACCCAGGTGCTTGTGAACAATGCGTGGAGGTTTTGCAGGGCGGCGAGGTGTTGACAAGGTGACACAGGGTGCCAATTTGACCAAAAGCCCCCCAACCTCCCAGCGGCCCCCGGCATCCCAGCACCTCTTTTCACTACCCAGCAGGCTTTGCTTTCCCTGGCCAGTGTGTGTTAGCTCGGAGGGCACGGCCCTTGTTACCGGTGCCCAGTTGGGGGTTTCTTCACGCTGGGAGGCGAGCAAAGAGCAAAAGGCGAGTTCGTGACACGGTGATCTCAGCTCAAGTGAATTTAATTCCCTGAGTGGAGAAATTGACTAGTGGATGTCTTATCAGCTGTGTGTGTTTTTCTGAGCTCTGCTTGGGTTGTAGTTTTTCAGGCTTGTTTTGAATTGTCACCTCACTTTTGTTATAATTTTGGACACTAAATTATATTTATCTTAACACTGAAATAATCTACCTTTATCAGTGGTTGTACTTTTAAAAATACTTGTCCCAATTGTACGCAAATATAATAGAAGCAATAAAATCAGTATTGTACCTTCATGTGCTGCCGACGGTTATTAATTATGAACTATACAGCATTCATCACTTCCTCTGGATAATATAAATAGGATCAGAATTAACTGAGAGACTCAACTGTAGCAACAAGCTGCTAACACTCCTTTTAATACTGAATTAATACTAAATTAACACGACCCAGTTTCTTTAACTACAGTGGAGCTTGACTTGATTTATCTGCACTGTCACACGTTTTTGTTTTGATTATATTATGATAGAGACTTCTCCCTTCCTTTTTTCTACACTCATGTAGTTAGTTTGTGTTGCTTTTTCCTCATTCATTCCTCTGGTTTTTATTGAGTTGCATACGCAGTGACCTGCATTGATCTTTTCATGTATGCATTGTGCATTTAGATGAATTGCTGAATGTGTACTCATCTTTTTGTATACTTCATTTAATTCCTGGTGAAGGTCTTTGGACATAAAATAGCTGCCTTTTCAATACAGTTTGCACAAGCCGCATGCAGGAGTCTACCACTTTGTAATTCAGGTTCATTCATATATTCACATTTCTGACAGTTGTGCTTTAGATTAAATACCAATTTTTAAGATTAGGTTCAGATTTTTTTGACATTTTAACCCTTTTTGACAAATGACAGGAGGAGCATTTAAGAAACATGGAAAGATAGAGAGCGAGAGAGGTGAGGACTCAACAAACGCTGCAATAAAACCAGCAGTGCTGCATTTACTGGATATATTTAATCTTAATAGTAAGGCTACGGGGAATCTCCAGATATATACTACTCATAAGTATGAACTGTATTCTGCAGTACACAATCACACCATGTTTATCCTAAAAAACATTTTAATTGATTTCAAGTTCATTCAAGCTGTTGAATTATTAAGTTGTAATTTGTAAGTTGGTTGTCATGTTGAGGGAAAGTATCCAATAGCATCTTTATACAGCTGCTGTAACTCAACTACGACTGCTACTAATGATTATTTTCATTATTGATTAATAGATCAATTGTTTGATTAGCAAAATATTGATAAAAACCCCCCAGTAAAAACACAGGTGTGCACTCGAGTCAGACTAGACTCACAAATTTGATGATTTTAGACTTGACCTGACAAAATTAAAAAAGACTTGCAACTCGACTTGGACTTTAACACAAATGACTTGTGACCTTACTTAGAGTTGAGCCTTTTGACTTGAAAGTACTTGAAACCTTCCTCCAAGCCCAAAGATTAAAAAACATGCTATTTAAAAAGTTTGCCACAGATCAATTTATTTCCCTTAATTTCTTAAATCATCTGACATTAACACTGTTCATCTCTGGCACACTGACTCTCATTGTTCTCCAGGTCCACTTTGTTTGAACCAGTCTGATAGCTCACCACTATTGTCACGTTACTGGGCGCCAGTTGGAAAAAATTATATCAAAGATAATTTATTTCATGTGCAAAAATGAGGCTACCCGATGGTCAACAAAAAAGCAGTATGCAAAATGTGCAGGTTGAAAAATACAGATGGAGTTGCAACAACTTCCAACTAACTTGTTTTACACTTGTTATCCAAATTTTATAAATCATATTATTGTTTTTGTAAATTTCTTGTATGATTATTCTGTTGTTAAAATGGCATAACATTTGGTGAAGAGCGCACCATGACTTGTTGAGGACTCAAAACTCGACTTGACCCAAGACTTGTCAGTCTTCACTTGGGACTTGAGTGCAAAGATTTGAGAATTGTAAACCACCGACCAGTGGTTGAAAAACAAAGGCAGGTAGCTATCATACAAATTTAAGAAAACAAGTCAAACAAACAAATAAATAAACAAATATGAAATTAAATGATTAGCAGAAGTGTTTCTGATTAAATCTGTGGTGATAATCTGGTGACTTGACTTGAATTGACTTGTCTTATGAGCTCTAAACTCAACATACTGACAGTAACACACTTTGGTTATATGTACATTTTCTTTAAATACCTATATATGCTTTCATCTTAAGCTCCACACTCACTGATTCAGGAGGTGGTGTCGAGGTGCAGTATTATAAAGCCTGTCAGCAGCTTGTCGCTGTAATTGAGCATATTTAGTCAACTTTGATCCTATTTATATTCTCCAGAAGCAGTCATGAGTGCTCATAATAATCGATTTAATGACCTTCAGCTCCTCTGTTGTTAATTGATTGTCATGTTTGGGTACAGTATTGAATAATGTCCCAGCAGCAGGACGCTGTTATTCTTTTCTTGCTCTTTTGAGCTGGAGATCCCCTGATCTCAGCCCCGTTGTGTGGAAGATTTATGACCCTGCTCTTAAATCAATGGGGACTCTCTGTGAGGGGCTGTACCATTTAATGGACCACTTTTTAATTCAGGGGGATTTTCCTCCTTTTAGTTTTCATAAGGGAACATTATTTAGCTAAAAAATGGTTACAGCCATTGTGAGAAATATTAGATTTTAACCAATTCTCTCTCGGTATGGAGAAATAAATAGCTTTGTATGATTGAATCTACGCTGGAGTCTGTGGAAAAAAAGGGCTGCCTTGGTTGTATTTGTGGTTAATATATCTCTGCACCAGTGCCACTAAAACAAATTCCTGCACATTTATTGCACTTGGCAATTAAGGTGATTCTTATTCTGGTTCTGATTTAGCTGCTTTGCCAATTCATTTATCGGTTAGAGAGAGGCAGAAAGCTTCTGGGGAGAGAAATAAGAGCAATAGTGGAGGCAATGCTAAAGACACAGTTGGCACTATGGAAAAAGAAATCAATAGTGCAGCGTTGTTTCACTGTAGGCTACTGCACCTGAAAGCATCATAAGACACTGGCTCACAATTCAAGTTATTTCACCGCTGGTGGCTAAATACTATAAATCTACAAAAAGTACACTCTCAGTAATGATGTAAAGAAGTACTTATTTCCTCATACATGCCTAAGTATTTGCTCTTTTAATAGGTTTCAGCAGCCCAAAGGGCAGAAAACTCATCCACACACATAATGACCATGATGCATTTCATTTCAAAGGAGGACAAGAAAAACACCAAAGTCACAGCTGCTTTTTTTTCTTTTTCTTTTTTTTTTTTTTACAGCTTTCAATAGCAATTTAAGTACTAGTGGATTAATTAGAATATTCCGTCTTATAATTCAACATGGGCTGAGAACCCCGGGGGGTAAAGTGATAATTTGGGAGTCAAAACTTCAATAATATGCATACATATGTTTATTATACACAAATATAGGTTGTTGTTTCTTGTACTTTATTTTGCAAAATAATTAATATCAGTCAATTATAAAACTCTGTCCTGTGAAATCCATGTCTCTCCAAAATATAAACTTTTTTTGAGCTAAGGAAATACATGTTTCAGATAATTCAATGGGTTTTAAGGTGATTTATTTAACTTTAGAAGTAGAAGAATTCATAAATGAACACCTTAAGTTTATTTAAAAATCACCAAAATTGGAGATATATGGTTTAAACCCACAATTTGAGTTACTGTAATGATTTTATTTACATATTTTGGGGGGTGTTACAAGTCATGTTGCATCCATCCTTTCACTCTGAGCTCTGAGGTCAGCTGTCAGACAAACTGCTGTTGGAATAAGACTAAATATAAAAATAAAAAATTAAGATAAAGGCCATTTTCATTATCCATTAAACACACAGGATTATTTCCCAATGTTGCTTTAGTCTAATCCACACTTATCAAGCTCAGACAAGCCCATTATCCAACCACGCAGATGTTTGCACGTAAAACCACTGTATCAGCACTGAACTGTGTCAGTCAGAGAGTGAAAGTGTTAATTTCCAAAAATGCTGCATATTTTTTTTTGAGATGAAAAAAAAATATAAATACCCCAGAAAAGGCGGACTTTATTGACCCTGAGTCACGTGTCAACACAGAGACAAGTAGATAAATGAAGAAAGACGACTAATACAGAACTATTTGAATGAAATATGGAAGAAAAAGAAGTGAGAGATGACATTAAAAATCTATATACAGTATATGCATTGCAAGTTCTGTGTATGTATGTGAATATAGGCATAAGCATCAACACTAAATACACTGTTAATGAGTGTATTAACTTATATAGCAGTATTTAGGTGTTGGAATCACCAGAGGCCCCACAATATGATATTATCACAATACTTAAGTCACAATACAATATTATCATTATTATAAGGTGTTTCATATTGCTTGTTTTAGATCTGTACATTTTTTGTATTTTTAATCTGTGCTTTTTGTCTGTAACTTTATGTTGCTGCCTTCGCGACACTCTTGAAAAAGAGATTATTAACCTGAAGAGTTTTTTTCTGGTTAAATTAAGGTTAAATGAAATAGAATAAAATAATTATTGTGATTTTTTTTCAAAGTTTTGTGATATGCCGAGTATTGCAATAACATATATTGTGATATATTGTGATTCATTGCTTATTTAAAACGGCTATTTATGTCCTCAAAGGAAAACTTTGCCAACATCTGTTAAGATAAAGTTTTCAGTCTGTTCAAATAATACTTATTTTTGCAGCAAAATGTATCCAGTGGACTGAAAAAAAGCAATTGATTTTATCATTCTAGTAGGCTGCCAAATGTTTAATTTGTATTTGCGATATTAATAATTTATATGGTAAAAAAGATACTTGGTGCCGTGTATAGATACAATATTCCCACCCAAAATATCATGATATTAAACTGTATTGATCCCCCACTCACACCCAACAGTTTGTGCAGTATGCACCCTCTGTATAGTAACAATACAATACTTTAAAATATACATATATATATACATTCAGAATATAATGGAAATATAGTAAAATACCATGATACAGCATGTAATGGGATACAAACCCACAATAATAAAGAAGTAGAATATATTATATAAAATTCAATACACAGTAATATAGAGTTAGATATTTTACTGTCACTTATTTTTCCCATAGGTATAACAGAAACTATTCAATGATTTCAAATGAAGACTAAATTAAAAGAAGAAGCAGCCCTCTTGTGTGTGGTGCATTTGCTTAATTTCTATCAGTCTGATGTTTCCTGCCATCACCTGCACCAAGTTTTAAGGACTGACAGCGCTGTGCATGAGGCATGTGCATTTAAAAGAGTAATAGAGATATGTAATAGAGGACAAGGTTCAGGGTTAATATTGTCCAAATACAAGAAATAAAAGTGCAGCTACTGTCTTTCAAAACTTTCTGTCTTTCTCCATATATTATAATCAGGTCTCTCTAATAGTAGGTGTCACATTATGGAACAAAACTCTCTCTATATGTACTTTATTGTAATCTCGTGTTGGTTGAATAACTCTGGAAACGCACCGTTGCACAAAGAGTGAGAACATTATACAGAATCCACATTTTACAGTCGAGACAGCAGCTCTGCATTCAGGGGCTTTTTTGGAGCATTCAAGCTTCTATTTATACTTTTTTTTGTGTGTGTGTGTGTTGGAGTTAGCGTCGGAGCACGTGACCAGCAGGGGTAGGTGGGTGGGTGGGAAGTGGGGAATGAGGGTTTGGGGGGGGAGGGGGGGTGCAATATGGCCGCTAGCCTCTTTCTTGCTGATCCTCAGGAGACCATCTGCGCTGGGGGCATTGATTAGAGTGTGTCTGGTGGGATTACATCTTTGCCGTTGCCATGCCAACTAATCAGCTGATTTTTTTCCCCTTCTCTCTGTCTGTCTCTCCGTTTCTCTCTCTCCTCTCTCTCTCCCTGGTTGTCACAGCAACGAAATATGGGAGAAGCGCGAGGGCCCCGGCAAGCGCTGAATTCAGCTAAAGGGGCGAAAAAATGTTTTTTTCCCCTCACTGTTTCTCTCTCTGTCTCTCCCTCTCTCCTCCTAATTGGCAACTCTCTCTGACCTGAAGTTCTTTTGTCTCTGGTGTAAACACACCCCTCTCCAGATTACATTTATTTTCACATTTTAGAAATAGCTGGATGGTTGAGAGGCCCAAGGACAGATGCTCTGAATGAGGGAAGCGAGCAGAGTAAATATTGGGAGCATAATAGCTCGCTCCATTCTACAAAGTCCTTGAACAAATTCCAAAACGGAGACGAAACCCTTCCAGCGTATTTTATCAAAATCACGCCCGGCCAATAAACACTGATTTCTTTTTTGTCTGCGTCCAAATCAGCTGACGGCCGCCTGCCAGCCGGTTAAAGATTACTGGAAGAGATATCAGGCTGAGGAGAAATGTAAAGTAACACTAACTATTTGATCTTTGTCCAGGTTTGTACAGAGGGTCGTTTGATACTGGAGTTTGCCTTTGATGATCTGATGAGGATCAAGACGTGGCACTTTACCATCCGGCAGTACCGAGAGCTCATCCCCCGCAGCATCCTGGCCATGCACGTGAGTGTGACATCATTGACACGCGACGAGAAAAAAACCTGATCCGCCCATTTTAGGTGTCACTTTATGAATCCTAACGAGGGTCCCTGCTCTCTGCCAAGACACTTTTTAGAAGCTATTCATGAGCATATGAAATTTAAACGCCAACAAAGCAGTTTGGAGGGATTTTTGCAAACCAATTTATTTGCAGACATCAAAGGCCACCGAGGATAAAAAAGGGCCCTTGTCTGAAAAGGGAGAGAGGAAAAAAAAAAAAACAAGGTCGAATGAATAATCTGCTTAATTCCACTAAGTGTAACACACATTTAGTCACTGGAGCTGTGGAGTGAAGCTGGAGCTCGCAGAAGGTCTTCTGTTTTCAAATGATTTTGAACTGAAGCTGTGCGATACAGCTCGGCTGTAAGGGGGAAAGAACACTGTTTTTAAAAATGTGAATAAAGGAAGCCAAATTGGACGTACAGTAAAACATTCAAGGCCCAAAACTGAAGTAGTCTAATACAGCAGTCCCACAATAAACCTTCATGAGGGTTGTAATGAAGAGAGGTGTGGATTCATCTTTATGGTCATGTTTAAGGCTGCAGATTGATTAGTGTTGTAGGGGTGTTTCTATTTTTGTGACCACCCAATTTCAATCAATGAGGCCAGACTACTGTAAATAACAGAAACACCTCTCTGTATAGTCCAGTGCAATTCAACAGCACTACAAACTGCACCAAACAGATTATTATAACCTTTATGAAGGTTTTATTGCAGCACTGTTGTATCAGACTGAATTACTTTCAGCTCAATGTCCCTAATAAACTGGTGTCCATTCACACTAGCCCCAGTGCTACACAGTGGTTCTTAAGGGCCCAAGGGGTTACTGATCTCTATTTGAAGAATACTTCACCCCCCAAATGACCACTTGTACATCAGTTACTCACCCTGTGTTACGTTTAATTCGGCAAGAAACTGTTTGTCACATGCCAGAGAGCAAAACTTTATCAAAACATCCATTTACAAACCCTTACACAACTCATGCAGTATAATCCAAGTCTCCTTTATCTAGTCGTATGATTGGGGCTTTCCAAACTTTTGCTCAAAATTTTCGCCACAACCTGACTATTTAAAACACTTTAGCATAAATAGTCTCACACACGGACGAGTAGTGCACCTGCACTGTTTACAGGGTGTCTACAGGTCCTTAAAAAGTCTTAAATTTAATGTTACAATAGTCTTAAACTTGAATTAGTGAGGTCTTAACTACTACAAACATTTTATCTAATTTCATTTATCCATTTTTTGATTTCCTTTTGTGAAAATGAGTGAAGCCTTTTTATGTCCAAGTCCACATTTCTAATGTTACAAATCTTAAAACAAACTACAATACTGTCATTTTACTTCATACTTGCACTTACCTGTTGGCAAAATGTAGATTAACTTAACTCACCCTAATGACCATATTCCTACATAACATTTATCTCTGCATACTACTTGCCTGTCAATATTTAAACATGATTTGTCCAAAAATCTGTCCTTAATTTGGTTTAAAGGTGTCTTGAACGGGTCTTCAAAAGCATTGAATTTAACTGTCTGATACTTGTAGACACCCTGGTTTATGTGAACGTGTTTTATATAGTACTGATTTAGCTGTGTTTAAACATGGACCCCTTTGACTTGTATTCATGAAGAGCGTTTGCCTTTTTGAAGTTTTCTTCCCACATTGATATACAAATGATCATGTTGGGATTGTAGTATTCCTCTAAGCCTCTTTCAGACAGGCACAACTTCACGTAAATGTGATTTTCACACGTGCATGTTGGTGTCATGTCTGAATAAGTCACTTTTACATCATGACTGCAGTCTTTAAGGTCAGACCTGCCAACACATCTGCAACACTTCTCTTCGCACACGTCTGAGTCTGATGCTGTTAGATTAACGCTAAGAGTACATTAGCACATAATTAAATACACAAAGGAAAACTGAAGGTAAGTCCTGTTTGCAGGATTAAATATTATCACCCATTCTCAAAGAAAATAACATCAGTTTTATAAACCTTGGATCTCTATGAATGAGCTGCATTTACCTCGTTTGTGAGATTCTTGTCAGTCAGATAAGTCTTTCTTTTATTTTCTTGCAGTGCTAACGGAACATAAGAAGTTTAAATTGTATCGAACAGCTACAATAATTAAACCAGCTTTCTCCTTTCTTTCATTTTAGTTATTTCAACTTGAAAGAATATCCAGCAAAACGCTTTACATACAGCTTACGAGCAAATAGAAATTCCCAACTTAACGTCAGTTTTAAGAAACATTCAGCCGAGTTTGCTACCTAATAATTGATGAGAAAATTTATTAGGAGATTCTCTCGAAGAAAAGTGAAGGGCCGAGCGTCCATCGCGCTCAAGATCGTCATTAATTAAAGCCTCGACGGAAAGATAAGTTTTAAAATTAATCAGTCATGCAGCCTGTGGGAGAACAGAAAACACTTTCCCGTCTTCATATCATTAAACTTTTCAACTCACAGCTGTTTTAGAGCAGCAATGACACCTCCTCTCTTTCCCTAAATGTCCTGTCAGGTTTGTAAAAAGCCGTAGGGAACATTTACATAAAAGTCACCAATTGCTGAATGACAGAATCCATCACTTTAACAGTTAGATGAAGCCGGCGATGTGACGTATTTCATTTCTGGAAAAGGGCTTTGGTAAGAAAACGACTAGAAGAACAACAATAGTTTATAGTCCTCTTACATGAGTTTTCTTTTTCAGCAGTGATATCCAATAAAGTTTCTATACATGCATTTCCTCCCATTTGATTGATGAATAAAACGAGATTCATTCCAAGTATTTTCCATTTACCCCCATGGACCCAAAGGTGTGTGTAAAAGGCAGCTTCGCCTGTATAGCCGGCTCCTTTTTTTTGGCCAAATCTTCATATGAATTTCACTCACCGATAAATTGGCCCCTGTGGGCATTCACACTAATTCCTGGAGAGTGGGATATTGTGGGGTATTGTGGGTCCTGGCCAGATCTTCAGTGATTTGTGTGCGAAGTGCGAGTTCAGTCTTTTGATCGTTGCCTGGACTAATGAAAGCAGATACAGACACATGGGAGTCAGAACAGAAAACTGCAGATACCAGTACAGACGGAGCCACTGTGGAAGGCCCAGTTTTTGATGTGAGCTGAACCACTGCTGCACTGTTTTTTTTAACAGTCACTCAAGAGGAACTGTTTGGAAAAGAAATAAAGTTTGTTCTTATTTTAGTTTTCAGGAGTTTATGAAGAAACAGCCTGTATTTGATATTAGTTTGATAGATGCTAGAGGTGTGTGTTCAGAGATGGAAATAGTATCAAACAATAAGTATTTCTGAAGAAGACGAACAGGAGCTTTAGAATAAATACATCATCACAGTGTAAATACTTGCTTAAAGTCAAAGAAATGCAGCATTTTTTCATTTAATTTAAAATGTTCCCCTCAGGGAAAATGACTGAGAAACATGAGACCAACAGGAATTGCTATATATGATGAGGACAAGAGTACAGAGCTTGATGTGCAGTTCCCATATCGCCCACTAGATGCTGACTTCAGAAACCCATCTGTATTGAAGTCACAAAAGAAATTGTCTTTTTACTTTTTTTGTTACTCATGTCGTGACGATGGCTTTAATAGCACTTTTTGGCAGCAGTAAACCTTTGACTTCATTAAGTCCCTTCAGAAACCCTTATGTTCAGGTATAACTTTATTATCCAAAGAAAAATCAGTGGTGGAAGTATCTAGATCCTAACTTCAGTAAAAGTAACATTACCAAGATTTTAAGTACTCATTTACAAGTAAATGTCATTATTTTTTTAAGCTTACTGAAATAAAAGTACAGAAGAATGTGCATAAAAATGTTGTCGGTTTTTAAATTAAAAGTACTAATCATGCTAACTCATTACAGCACATTCATTTCTTATTCTATTCTTTGTGAATATGTGTGAAGTTTTAACAGCCCTAAGACTTTGAAGTTTTAATGGTATGGTATCATTTGAAGATGACGCATTTGCAGTTTCATCATGCTTGCATAATGACAAAGTTCTTGAATCTTGAATCTGTTGTTAGGGATCAAAACAGTGTTTGATTTTTTTAGGTGGTTGAAGCTCAGTTGAATCTCAGTTGAATTATTCTGTACACTGCTGGCATGTATCATAGTAATCTTTAAGAAACTAGTGTTTATAATCATAATTTATATTGTATGAACTGATCATATGGTTTTGAATGAGCAAACTTCTTACTTTAGCTGTAAAATAAATATACTGGGGTAAAAAGTATGGTATGTCCCCTTGAATTATTGAGATAATCAAATCGAAGTACCTCAAAAATCTACTTAAGTAAAGTCCTGGAGTGAATGTACTCACTTTACACCACTGCAGAAAGGTTAATCTCCTTGTCTTAGGGGCGGTAAAAATACACAAAGACAATGAATAAATGCACACAGATGAAACACTTTGGAAGTTTCCCCTCCCAAACATCTGCTACACCCACCTCCCACCCACTCATACAGCGTGCATTCCCTCGTACTCACGTCAGCTGCAGCAGCAGTGTAGAATTCAAACAGCTTCGTATCAAACAGCTTCGTATCAATCAACTCAAATTTCTATTTTTAAAGTTAGTTACAAATAATGCAGCGTGACAAAGATGCAACAGCTGTCAAAGACATTAAAAGCAGAAGTAATACAATCTGCAGACTACAAAGAGACATTTACATGTGAACAGTAAGCAAGGTTTTTGTACAATATATCCAAGTGGGTCGTAATAATAAGTCTGTTTGGAGGAAGTAGTCACCTTAAGTGAGAGAAAAAGTTTTTGTTAGTAAATGGAAGAAATGGATGATTTATGAAACAGTGGACAAAACATTTGGACTAACTGATACATAAACTTCAAGATACTTGATATTAATTCATGCGTTGCTTTGAAAATTGACATTTACAACCATGACTGTTCTATTTTTTGCTCTGTTTTTGTCTTTATCTTTCTCAGAAAGGATGTTTTAAGGTGTTATAAATGATACTTGTGGTTGTATACACAAACTAAAACTCAATATACATTTAAGTATTAAAAGTACAAATAGCAGTATGTATTCAAAATAAAATTTAAATGCAAGAATAATATAATAGTATTATCAGAAAAAATACTAAAAGTATCAAAATTAAATATTTTTTATGCTGGCAAACGCTCCTGTAATTGTTAGATAATATATTTTTAGATTATTATTACTGATGCGTTAATCTATAAGCAGCATTTTACCATTTACCAAGTTAAGCTGGAGCTAACTGTTACTACATTATATAAAAATGGGTGTTTTAAATCTCAGCAACGGGTCATATTTTAAAAGATGATCATATTTTTTCTCAATATACAGTCTTAATTTGCAGTGAACTATCGCTGTCAAATAAATATTAAAAATAGAATGTAATATTTCCCTCAGTATCATGAAATTGTACCTCAGAAGGTGTATTACATTATCTCAAAATTGTGCATAAGCACAGTATGTGGTGGTGGTGTCACAATATTGGAATTTCTAACTTAGATACAGTATGTTGAATATCAATAAATGATACCACGGGAGAAACACTGACATCACAGGCAGAAAATTTACATTTTTATTAAAAGATAAATATACCAAAGTTATAAAATGACAACAACAACTTTTCTTTTCTTGGTTAGCAGCAGAGAACAGCAGAATGACTGTAGTCAACATTAACGATATAAGAGAAGAAAGCAGAGCTGGTACCGGTGTAAACTGAGGACAAAAGTATTGAGACTGTTTCAGATATTCAGAATCGATATGTATTGATGAATCGATATTTTTAAGTACTTGGTAAAATGTGTTTAGTTACATTGCACCACTCCTGAGGAGCCTCCTGACTTCTCTAACATAATGCATGTACTGTAGATCTTCTCCACTGTTTAAACATCTTCTTTGGACCGTTGCCATGCATCTTAAATTCTTCATGTGTTTAGTTTATTCTCTGTTGTTTGTCTGTTTTTGGCCTCTTGAACCGAGTGTCTGTGTCGTCCCTGCACCATATGTGCCTGCATTTTACTCGTGTTACTCCACAAATTGTTGATACATGGCTGCACCAGCGCTGCCAAGACACATTCCTTGTACAGTACGTTCAGACTAATTCTACTTGATGAGTAAAGTAATTCAGATTCTGATCCGCCGTCGGCCAATAATGCACACTAATTCAATTCTCCCGTCACTCATGTTGGTCTGCTGACGGTACAGAAGAACTCTTTCGCTCTCCCTCTTGACTTTCTCCACACAGAGATGCGACTGGAGATAGAATTATGCATTTTTCATGAGGCAGTGAATGCAAGTGTGCTCACTGCTTCTCCTCAGTCTGGGCTATGTTTTGCTCTGTCAATACCTGCAGCTTTTTATGATTTGACTGCTTATTCTTGGAGCGGCAAACAAGCTTAGTGAATAGTCTTTTTTTTTTCCCCAATCAGATGTCATCCTATAATTGCTATTTTTTCTTTGTTCCTATTTAAGATGTATTCTTTACTCCTACACATACTGTATAATCACAGGGTTTCCATGAGTTTTCTCTTTTACAATTAATCTATTCAGTGCCGATGATGGTTGGTTTTAATCTTTTGTGTGAATGATGCAACTGTCAACTGGACCACATTGAGCTGTAGTTTTTTTAAGCTCCACAAAAACAACAAAAGCACGTTACATAAAATAGCAGAGTGGGCTACATCTGCAGATTTTTGCACAGTTTCTCCAACAACTTAACATTATAAAACTAATTTTCCCCTGCACACATAACACTGAGCAACATCATCAAATGCAGCGAAGATACGGAGTTGAAAATGTGTGGAAATTTAAATGGAATGACAAAATAATATTGATTAATTAGCCTCACAGTTTGACAATAGTGTGAAATGAAGGCCCCGAAATACTTCCATTCAGCTTCATGGCACAACCGCGATAACAATGTTAAGTAGTTGCATTTATGACTTGAGGGTGCAAATGTGTCGAATGTGCATTATCTGATGAATGCCAATTAGCCTAATTGCCTGTAGATAATTAGTTTATTCGTTGTTGGCTGAATGCAAACACAACAAAATAAAGATGTACAAATATATATATATATGTTTAGGTTATATATAAATGTGTTCTTCATTTTTTATTTCTCTGCTGCTGACTTCAGGCACAAGACCCTCAGGTGCTGGAACAACTGTCCAAAAACATCACTCGCATGGGTTTGACCAACTTCACCCTCAACTACCTCAGGGTAAGGACTCTGCATGTGTGTGTGTGCATGTGTGTGTGTGTGTGTGTGTGCATCTGACAATGTCTATGATTGTCATTCTGCCTTTATTTTTGTTCCCCTCACACTTAAATGCACACGGAGGAACAATTCCTGTCCATTTTTAAATGCAGTAATGCATGCTGCTCATACTTTGTAAACTAAATATCTTATACTTATGTGTCTAGACAGCGTAAAGATGTTTTCATCATGTAGAATATTTATATTTTGTCATATTTATATGGTCCTTGGCATGATTATATTACCTGCTCTGCAGTAAATCTGCTCTGCTTTATTTCAAAATGTACATTTACAGGTGTATTCAGTGTTTGAATATTCAATTTGAATAAGATATGCTTTTCCAGCAATCTCATATTAACTCTTTAGTTTATTTAAGGTCATATCGTGACTGTTAATGTAACTATTTCTTCTCAGTCTTACTGGAATTGAAAGCCTGTGCTGTTATTTATGTGCTGAACACGTTTTATGACTCTCGGGCATTTGAAACCTGAGTGTATAATTTCAAAAGTGCACGGCATCAAAACAAAAAAATATAAGCACTTATTTCTTCTTTACTCTCTGCATATACATGTTTTTCTACCTGACCGCAGCAATATAATTTACGGAAATAGGAAGTATAAGCCGGCTGAATACATTAGTGATTATTTCACAGGGTTTTGTTTGTGTTTTCCGACGCCACAGTTGACTGACAGCTACGATTTCCAAATGGGAGAACAAGAGCGAGCGGGAGAGAGATGGGGAGAGAGAAGAATTAATTGGATACAGAAAATTAGCATAACATTAATGAACGCTCCCTGTTGAGACTCATAATTGTGAAATGGCGCGCGAATCGGGGAACGGCACCTCGGCTGCTTATAATAACTGAGTGAAGAAAGACACAGAGAGGGAGAGGAAGCAGGGTGGCTGTTTTTGTTTTCCTATAACAATGATTTTTCTGTACAGAAAGCAACTGTAATGCGGCTGAAAGAGAAAACACATAATTCAAGTATCTGTAATTACACACTAAAAGATTTGGCTTCTGTTCATTCTTTATTTTAGTGATTCAGATGGTCAGTGCTTAGCAAACGGAACAATGAAACAGGGATCATGCCTTGTTTTCTGTTTGCTGACAACATGCGTTTTGTGGAAGTTGTTTGTGTCTAAATAGTCTGCTTTGCTTTTTGAAGAGTGGTTAGTTTGTTGAAATGATGTGCGTTGCCTCAGTGGTCTAAACCTTACTCACATATTTCACATAAATCCTTGTGTATCTGTTAAATTAGGAACTTTCCCACAGCACAATGTGGTTTTATTTTAAATGCATCAGAAAACATTCATCTTAACAAGGGATTTAACTTCCATTTGAGGTTTTCTTTCATTCCAGTAATAATGAAACACCATAAACTACACAGAGTATTCCACTAGTTTAAAAGCAATGTTATTTAGTTTATTGAATTTGCATTTTAAGCATGTGAGTTTACAGAGATTGCCAGGTTTAAAGGGCGCTGAGGAGACGGGAGTAAGAACTGAAGGCTCAGTTACAGATTCACAGGCGATTTCACAAAAGGATTGCACAGCTTTTGCTGCACAAATAAAACAAAAAAGAAACTACAGTATATAATTCTCAAAGCACCCGCAAAGGTTGAGATGCACCCCTAATGCAAATTGCGTCATGGTGCTCTCCTGCCATTTGCCATATTTAAAGGGATACTCTGTAGATTTTCAACCAGCTGTGTATCATAACAGTGTGGATAGTATGTTTAAATGAACTGTGGTAAACTTCCCTCCATCTTACGACTGCCCAGATCTCCCTGTTTCTCTCACAACTCAGATCTGATGTATGACGCGAAACATGGATTTTTGCTCTCTCTTTCACTCAAACTGAGACCAAACTCAAATTAAACCGTAACACTAGGCAGTGCTGATCAAATGTAAACTAAGATTTTATCAAGTTATTGTCTATTTCTTGCCAAAAATGTCTTGATAAAAACACGTTTTAGTGCACTGTTTGGCTGTAATATAAGAATTTGTGAACAGGAAAGTGGATGCCACTGTTTTTTGTATTGTAAAAACAGAGGCTGAATATACTGAGATCAAATGATAAAACTAGGCAGTGGTGATCAAATATTAACCAAGATTCTATTACTGTGTTGCCCATTTCTCGCTCAAATTGTTTTCAGTAAGATATTTAAGCGTACCGTTTTACTGTAATTCATTGGTCCAGTATGGTGGAGTGCATTTTGGTAGTTGTAGGTTGTCTATCTCTTGAGTAGAGGCTAATACCACAGACCTTTTCCTCTGTTTTCTCTGGTCATGTTGCACCAACTTCAAAAGTATTTGTGTCTTTCTACTGCAGAGACTGTCCAGTTTAATTAAAAGACCGTCTTTCCAGCAGTGAGAATTTTCTTTCAATCAAATAAAAGGCATATGTTGGTCGCAAAATTGGCCTCTCTCAATGCAAATGAGCCTCATTGCATAACCAGTGAAATTCACAAAAATCAGCGCTAATAGGCACACACAGTTACAGTGAAATTATTAGTGTCTTCAGAGAGTTAATGGCAACTGAAGCGCATCTGTAAGGGGTGTCACACCCAGACTTAACCTCAGGTTTTGCCTAAAGTTTTGAGGAATGCCTCTGCACTTCGTCGATCAGGACCTGTTACTTGCGGTCTCACAATTTCAGTTTTATTTTCAGTTTTCTTGGCACAAAGGCAACATTTATACTTTGGCACTTGGATAATGGCAATCTGAGGCAAAAACAGAGCAAAAATACACTCACTTGCAAAACTTTATGGGCGTGTTTGTGCTGTAGTGTCATTGGCACAATGTGTTTTGTGAATCGGACCTTGAGACAGGGCAGATAGCAGTTCAAGTGATGTGCTATTCATGGTGCTATCAGCGACAGAAATCCATTCTTTGTGAATTCACCTGTCAGTGATTTATAGAGAATTCATTATGTCCTGTAAAGCAGTGGGTCCCAACCTTTTTGGCTTTTTGTGACCCTTAAAGCAAATCAATGTCTACTTGTAACCCCTCATTGATTAATAGAGGCCTGGAGAGATAAAACTATGAAGTATTTCACAAGAAGAAAGCAAAGTCTACTGAAAGGTCAGGAAAACAAACCTATCTTGTACCCCAAAAATCATCTCACTGTTCCTTTAGATCTCCATCCATCTTACGACCCCTTCTGTGGGTCCCAATTTCCCAGATTGGGAACCACTGCTGTGCAGTCGCTGTTATGCATCATATCACACACTTTACAAATTATATTTTCCCCTACTGTTATCCAAGGGTGTCAAGGTAAAATACACCCTTTCTCACATTAAACTGGCAATAATGTGTCTCTGGAAAAGGCCTTTCCCAGCGTTTATCAGTCCTTCCAAAAGAGGCTGACGGTTTCCTGGCTCAGGGGTTACAACTGGCCTTTCTCTCACTCTCACAAACACACACACACACTCCCTCTCTTTTTTTTTTTCATTTGGAGTATTTAAGCCTTTCCATGTATTGGAGCTGCCGGCTTCCTACTATTCAGCCTGAAAATAGCCCTTGTTTTCAGGCTGAGAGCCAGGGCTTGTTGGCTGAGCTGGGGAGGGATATTACTGTGTCAGGAGGGAACTATCAGAGGAGAACATGGGATTAGTCTGCTACAGGGATGTTCACTTTACCTCGAGCTGCATGGCATCAAAACACTGCCGTCCTAACACGGGAAACAGACATTACTGCGTTTATGTAGGGTAATTTGGCGTAAGCAGCTACGGTTGTTAGAACGACTAGTTTGAAACCCGGAACTGGTGAACATCGCTGGTTTGAACGTCCATCATGCTAAAACATTGCTGCAAGGATTCCTGGTGTTGTCGGGTGATTTGTATAAAAGCCTCCAAACCTTAACACATAGTCGTAGGTAATAGATGCAGTACATGATACTACCTGCCCGTGTTTTTTTCTTTTTACCTCCAAGTTGTACAGTACGGCTGAAGACAGGATGAGCATGTTGATTAGAATTGACATCAGAAATGTAGGGGTGGTGGGATGCTGAAGGTCAGATCATTTGAGCATGCAGTGAATGATTAACAGTCTCCTTTCTCTCAGTAACGACTGTCAAAGTGCCCTTGAGCAAGTTAGCATACCCACGCCTTCTTTCTCTTCAGTATTTTTTGACCTTACATCACACTCTGATTGGGAAACAGCAACTGCATTGACTGCTTGCCCCGTCAGCCATACTGCAGCTATATACAGAAGGCTTAGGGGCCAGAACCACTGCTGTATCAGAATACTATATGTTTCTAGTATGTTCTGGCTGTTGTTTCTCTTCAGTGAGTGTTGCTTAAAATTAACCAAGTAGTTCTTTTAAGCCAAACTTAACTGCTTAAACTTAACCAAACCTTAATCACAGCAATGTCAGATGAAAACATGTTTATATTTTTACAGCACATTTAGATGTTTTCCTGTCGGTAGTGGCATCAGATCAGAGAATGCTTTATGTTTTTTTTTCTTTAATTACAACTGACATGTTTTGTCATGTCATTTTAAGAACTTGTTGCTTGGAACCATGGACTGTATAAAAATAATGGACGTTGCCATTGTGACGTCACCCATTGTTTTGTGGACTCCCATTCTGAGGTCTCAAGTTTGGCTTTTTGGCCGTCTCCATCTTGGATTTTTGGAGCCAGAAGTGACCAAATTTGGACGAGAGGGTGGAGTTGTGGAGACGTGAGGGCTGGTTCTGATTCATAGACTGTAGTGACACCTCGCAGACATCCTGTGACTCAAAGCGACCACGTCCTTAATTAAGCCTCCGTTTAAGTCTTAATAACATTTAAACAGGTGAATTATATATCAATTCACCCACTTTACAGGTGTAATGAATGGAGGAATTGGCTGTAGAGACCAAAACTATCTTTTGTGCCAGGCTGTAAACATGTTTTGTTTTGTTTGCTGTAAAGTTGGGCATTTAAACAAAGGGGTCTACAGGGAGTGACTCTCATGTTGGCTTCATTTTTCTGCCTTGGAAGTTGCTGCTTGCCTGGAACAGTATGAGTGTGTCTGGACCTGTTCTGCTAGGTAGAATATTCAGCCCAGAACAAAAATACACAAGTCATATTTTATAGCAACTGTAGCCTGACAGATATTCGAGTTTTTAGGCTAATGCTGATTTCTTTTTTTTTTCTTTTTTTGAGGGTTTTGTTGGTGAGGATTCTCAGTCACCCAGGTCATGGTATTCTTAAGTGCTTTATCGTAGCCAACTGGACTTGCTTGAACTCAAGCAAGTCCTTTATGGCCTTTAATGGCAGAACAGTCAGAAGCATAAAAGAAGAGAGACAGAGGACCGCATGGAGAAAAGGGCCACAGGCTGGAACTGAGCCCACGGCCGCCCCAGCAAGGACATTGCCCCCGCACACAGGGCGCCCGGAGGCTTGGTGGGCGGGGCGGCTGCTGATTTTTCAGTTAAAGACATCTAAAAACAACATATTGACAATAGTTTAGGTTTTTTTGTTTGTACATAGACAAAATGTCTTGATAAGGATCCTTTAAAAGTTTTTCATGTAACAGTTGTAACCAAGATACCAAGACATTTTACAGTCTACTTGTCAGTGCTCTCTTGTAGACAAACAACGCATTGTTCACGCATCAACTTAAATCTAGTTTTCTTTACTTAATTTTCTTTTTATTTCTTAGACAACATAAACTGATGCTGATTTATCTGCACTTAGCTAAAATCAGCTGTAATAGTGATTTATTGTATCATAGTATGGGGTCCTTACAACATTATGTGAGCCAAACTTTGAAAATATGAAAAATTCAAAATGAAAATACCAATTTTTTTTGTACCATTGTTAATTGAAAACTGCTTTAGAACTTCAGTGAATCGGGTGAAAACCGTCCCGACATTACAGGTAAACTCAGACAAAATGCCACAGGTAACCATCTCAAAACTTTGCGCTGCTCATGATAATTAACAAAACAAATGATGCTGTGGGTGTGAGGGACTGGGAGAGGTTGGTGTAATGGTCAAATGTTCAAAGGTGGAGAAAAGTCTGGGAAGAAAAAGAAAACAGTTTCATCCAGTAAGAGGAAAAAGACGGGAAGGTTGCCTGGAGTTTGATCCCAGTGTTACTCTGTGATTGGTCCAGCAACAAGACAGCACTATAACTGTCCAATCACTTCCCTCGGACTGCACCAACAAGCCTTTGGATGGTTGGTGCTATTAAAGAAAGGGGGGCTGACCAGTAATGTTATCCAGATGTTATCTGGATAAAGTAAGCCTGATGTATTTAAGATGACAGGCTGACCCCTGGTTCCACTCATTGCAGATCACCAGAGATTTACAGTTTTTCTTTTGACTGAATATTGTACTTAACTGGAGAATATTGCTGGAGTTCAGTGTGGGAACAAGAGACTGTTCAGTGTTTTCCAAGTATGTGTGTATTGACGCATGAATGTGTCATTCATATGATGCTGTGGTTTGTAAACAGCTCAACAAAGGCTGCCCATATTAAAATGTATCCTCCTGCCCATCTTTCTCTCCCTCTACCCGTCTTCTCTCTGAAGCTCTTGACAATAAACCTGTTTTTTAAAGGTACTTTATTAATAGTGTCTATAAAAAGTAGATTTACTGCACAATTAATCACTCAAAGTCAGTCCGTGGGTGATTAATTGAGCAACAAACTCTGTGTTTTTATGGATGTTGTTTTGCTCTACCTTGATAAGAGGCTGCAGCAGTGGACACTGTTCTCTCATCACACGTGAAATAAATCTACTTTAACTGAACTGTGGTTTGTCCCGTTGTGTCTGCAGTTGTGTGTCATCCTGGAGCCCATGCAGGAGCTCATGTCAAGGCACAAGACCTACAACCTCAGCCCCCGGGACTGTCTCAAGACATGCCTATTCCAGAAGTGGCAGAGAATGGTAGCCCCACCAGGTAACTACCTACCTACTAAAACACTGTCACTGCTCCTGTTTAGAGAAGCAGCTCTGTCCACAAATCTGGACGAATATGACAAGAGGTTTTCTGGTTTTCTCTCAGCAAAGATTTTCAGATAACCCCGGTTAAACCTGCTTCTCTGAACAGGCCCCAGAAACAAGGAGTAGTTGTCCAAACTGGCATCAAATGACGACAAAAAATCATTTACATTTTCTAAAAATGTTGTGTATCTAGTCTTAATCGTTTCCTCTACTGAGGTTTAACTGACTCCCTTTCCTTAAAAAAAAAAACAGCTTTTAATTCTGTACCATCACTCACTTTGCACTAACAGGAATATATTTTCTCAGACTGTGTTTTTATTGCATCATTTATGTTTCCAAATTTGCCATTATATGTCTTAATCCCTTAAATATGTTTTGCCTGTCAGGTATGTGAAATTAATCAGAATTCAGGGCTGCCTCCTGAATCTCAACCTCGCCAATCTTAACGGGGCCTCTCAGCTCTCTATGATTGATGTTTTAAGGGCGGTTTCTGAAAAGTACCAGGCTTAAATTGGCTGTGCGGTCTTAAGCTGGAGAGAAAGAGTAAGCCGAGTTTTTTTGGACACATCGCAGTGGCTGCAAATTACAGCAATGCTTAGCGAGGCGTGACGAGATGTCTTTAAAAACCAACACCAGTCAAAAAGCCTTTGACTCAGACCTGTGTAACTTTAATTAAGAGTGCTGGGTGTAATCAGACTTGTAGATCCAGCTCCCCGGCCAGCGGCTCCCCAGTGTCGACGACGTTCTTCAAAGAAAAGAAGAAAAAAAAAACAGAGAGGAAAAAAAATACATGGAAAGCATTTTATGAATATAAAGTCTGAGGAGGAAAAAAAGCTCTTGTATTGATGTTTAATTGTGGCCATGGAAAGAGAGCCTGATATGAAATCCTATATGGATGAAAATCATATATGTGGGGTTTATGAGAAACAGCTTAATGTGTGATGTTGTTTGATAGAATATGCAGCTTTATTGTTTTATTTGGTTTGATATACAGTAGTCTATGAAATTATTTTATATCATCAGCTTGATTAAGGGACTGTGTGTATGAAGTGTTTATCCATCGTTAGTGTATTACATACAGTAGATCGCAGTTGGCACATCCCCAGTTTGGAGAAGCAGGCAGGAGTACTGCCATGGGAGCAAGGCAATGTACTGCTGTGGATGGGAGCAGCAGCAAAATGTATTTTAGCCACCTAAAAACATCTATATCAGTTTATTGTACTCTATGTTAAGAATATTTTCACTGTTTCGTCAGACAGCTCCTTTTGAAGAGGGAGCTGAAGCTGTTATCTGTGCTGTCTTGAAAGCCACCAGACTCCTTTAACAAAAACAGTATTTTTACCTCACTGAACATGGGAGTTGCTGGTCTAGTACTGCCTCAATCGGTTAGTTTGTTTGTGTTGTTGTGTGACTTCTGTGTTTTAGATCAGTGGTTCCCATCTGGTCCAGCCACGGGGTCCAGATTTCTCCTTAGGCATTAGTTCAAGGAGCACACAGTTTGATATACAGTATGCAGCATCATACTTGGATTTGGCCATGTCGTCTCTGTTAAGTAGCTGTCCGTTATTTACTCACTCAACAGCAGGAAACGGCACGTCAAAATAAAAGCTCTGTGCCGGAAACTCACTGTACTTAACAATAAAGTGTGAGTCACTTGCAGTCCATTCAGAGCCACTTCTGGACCGTGACCCACCAGTTGGGGTCCACTGTTTTAGAGGGTTAGTTTGGACTCACCAAAGTCACAAAATAGCCCTTTTTACACAGAGTTCCTGCAATATTGCTGCAATGAACAGCCTTTATTACACCAGCTTTGCCTGTTTTTACACAGAGACAAACAATGCTGGTATAATGCCGCCCCACTGTGTGAATTTGCATCGCAAGCTGGTTGTCCCGAAGCAAAAGAGGCTTGACGTGTAACACAACATCGTTGGCTTCTAGTGTGACATGACAGCCGCATCACACAGTGCTTTCTAAACAATATCAATGGCGAGACATGGCAATAAGAATCATTTACCATCTCATCCTCTGCTTAGAGGGTAACTCCTGGACCTCATTGTCTCCCCAATTTGCGGACATTTTTGGTTGCTGCTCCTCCTCTTTTGAGTTAGCTGCTAACTGCTTTTAGCTTCTTTCTTTAGCTTCACATAACACGTTGTCACAACGTCACATGCGTCCCATCCCGCCAGCTTACACTTTTTACACATAGGTCAATTCAGCTCTGTTACTTCCTACGTTGACGGCTTAAGGGCAGAACAACTCTGTCCTCCCATTCTGTGTTTGTACCTTTCATACAGAGCAGGGATGTGAAATAATGGTGCAATATTCCTGCCTTGAACGTGCTGTGTAAAAGAGGCTAATAACACCAATAAACTAACCAATGTTGGCGGCGGTAGATCAGCAGCTTCTGAGTTCTGTCAGGTAAAATTACAATTCTTTCAAAGGAATCTGGTGGCTTTAAATAGAGAGATAAATCTGCTTCAGTTCATCGTCGGAAAGGGCTGTCTGACAGCAAGGTCAAACAGTGAAAATATTCTTAATATAGCATACATTTAAACTGATAGTGATTATTTTTTTGTTTGCTAAAATATGTTTAACACCACAGCAACATTGCTTAGCTTCTGTTTCAGCACTCCTGTCTGCTTCTCCAAGCTGGTGGCATGCCAACTGCCGTCTACTGTAGGTAATACACTGACTAAAGATAAGTACGTCACTTAAAAAATAAATCCAGACTATCCCTTTAATGGTAACCATTTGAATATTAGTTATAATGAGTCTAATGCTGTATTAAAGTCAGCCCTCCTCAGTTTTTCAGGGCTGTTTCTTGACATCTGTATTTTCACATGAAGTTTAGCCTGAACTTTGCAGTTTAGCTGGAATTGCGGCTTTCCCTTTTTGGTGGCGTGTCATTCCCCTTTTCCTGCAATTCTTCTCCAGCTTGGAAACTGGTTGGGATTTCGCCAGGAAGGAAGCCACAGGCGCATTTATGCTCTGATAAGTCCTTTTGGTGGAAATGGAAGTGATTTTAGTGCGTCACTGGTTCAGCATCGAAGGAAACCAGTCGGATAACAGAAATGATTGTCTCTGACAATGGGCTCGCTTTTTTTTGCACACACGTCTGTCAAAGTCAGGAATCAAACAAGAAAAGATGCTGATAAAAAAATCCCCTTATTGTTTTGGCTCTGATTTATAGTTTCAGTGTTGTTTGTATCATGAGTCGCTGGTTGTTGTAACTGAATATAAAAAAGCATCTCCCTTGGTGTGATTAGTAAGAACCTCGAAAAATGTATTTCATTTTCAGACATCTGTTTGAAGATCACAGCAGTGTTTTCTTGTCTCCCTGGAGATTAAAAGGAATGATGTTTTCTAACAAATGTTGGCAGAATTTGCAAAATCATGTATTCATAAATTATGCACTACATAGATTATTTTGTAAATATTAGAAACACCAAGATCTCTATTTAACCTGTATCTGTACTCTATATCTTTTTGATGATAATGATTTCACTTGTGATTTAATTGCACCTTCAGGAATTATGTATAACTCATAATTGGGTAAAAAAAACATCTTTCATCTAAGCATAAGTTTCCCAGTGGTGTTAAGTAGCATCTGCATGGCATTGAAAGTTCAATTATTTCCTATTCCTTCTCTCTGTTGTTGTCTCTGGTCTCATTCTGTCTTAAATTGTTTAAGAGAATATCCAATCACCTGAATCAAATAAAACTGATTTTGGCTCCGGTTTCAGCTGGACACCCACAGAACTTCAAAACGGAAATATTTCCCACAAATCACAAAAAAGGTATCTTCTCTCCTACACTGTCCACAGTCTTATAGGAAAGCAGCATTTTAATTGCTTACTGGAATGCCATGAAATACATTTTTCTGTGTGCAACTTCATCTGCATGTTTGAAAACAGCACTAATACCTGTAATGTAACAAACACAGGTTACATGTGCCAGATTAATGCATGTAAGAACTTAATTCTCAAGCAAATCATGATGACAAGAACACACTCATGCTCAGCCAATCAAATCTATAGCAATGCAACAAGAATGGATACGGTATAATTACATGTTCAGTAAGACAAACAGGAGTGTGCTTTCTGCCTCAGCAGAGCGGTTTTAATCTGGCTCATGCTATTGAGGAACATCGCAATCGGTGCAGCGCCCGAAATCATTAACAGAATTTACATTACGTTGAGC
The DNA here is from genome assembly GCF_006386435.1 of Epinephelus moara. Taxonomy (NCBI): domain Eukaryota; kingdom Metazoa; phylum Chordata; class Actinopteri; order Perciformes; family Serranidae; genus Epinephelus; species Epinephelus moara. The sequence goes on from NC_065509.1 coordinate 36,826,817, forward strand.
ATCAGGCTTCATTGTTGACCATTTATGCAAATGAAACGGGGTCTTTCTTACTAGTGCATGTCTTGGGAGATGTCAACGCTCGTGCGGTTTCACCTCTGACGAACACAAAGCATGGACCACTGTAGACTAGTCGCTCCTGTCTCTGTAATGTGTCTTAATGTGTGTGTGTGTGTGTGTGTGTGTGTGTGTGTGCGTGTGCATGCATGTATGCAAGCTTTTTGCACAATTTTGTCTGCACGCCTTTGTGTCTCCGCTCATAATGCCGCCTGTCCAAGCCTCTCTACTGTATTACCTAAAACACTCTCCACACAGCACACACCCCTGCACCTTGTCTCCGTCTGTATGCATTATGTTCTTGGCATTGCCTCTGTTTCTCTTTGCTGGTCGCGCCAAAGCTGAGCCCGCCCGACAGACAACCACGAAGAGGAGGAAACGGAAGAACTCAGCCAGCAGCGCCAACAGCAGCGTGGGCACCACCGCCAGCAAGAAACGCAGCCCCGCCACCAACTTCAGCCTCTCCAGTCAGGTACCTGTAAGCATCAGCTCCACTCGGTTTGCCTCCTCTTTCTATTTTTTTTTCTTCTATGACTCCACATGCATGTTTGCAGGGTTACACACAGTCACGAGGTATTCCTAATGGTATTGCAGCTATTAGGTTTAATTTATTTGCACAAAAGAGAAAAAAACACTGCAGGAGGAGAGGCTAGAAAAGAAATCTGTGCAGTGAGACAAAGAATCCTCGAGGGATTTGTATGAAAACATCCCGCCCCGAAAGACAAAGAGAAAAAACATCAAATATCATAAAGAGTGACACAAACGACATTAAAAATCATCAAAGCAGAAAATAATACAAGAGCAGATAAAATTATAAACAGCATGTACGGAAGGTGAATAAAAGTGTTCCTCTGCTGCAGGTAGCATCGCATCACCAAGCCTCTTCCTCAGTTTCTCTTCCAGTACTCTACATGTACTTCACACTATGTATGTTTAAAAAGACCCCTCTGACCCCGATGCTCAACCAAGTGGCCGTAGCCTAAAGGTTTAAAAAAAAAAAAAAAAAAAAAAGGTTTGAATCTCTGGACCAAATGGGAAATGTGGGCAGGGAAAGTGACACTGTTGAAAATGCCCTTGACCAAGACACTGAACTCTCAGCTGCCCAGAGGACTCGTACTGTAGCAGAGTTTACTGCATGTCTGGAACTGTCTGAATGTAAAGAGCTCTGGATAAATAATACGCCGGCTGCTAGGATAAAACAAAAAACACAATACTGAAAGAGCTTCGTGTGGAGTTCAGCTGCAGCCACTTCCTGTGGCTTTTGGTCATTTAGCAGCAGCAACTGATGAGACATTTCTGATGAATTTGTGGTGGATCAGCTTCACGACTAACACTGTTACAGTGGCCTGCAGTGAAGACGTGGGTGATAACTAGCGCTCGACCTTTGGGATTTTTCAAGCTGCCATTAATATTTGAGAGTAAAACTACTGTATGTCAGTTCTGATATTTTTTCTGAGCAACAAACTGTGCTGTTATTAGAACAGCAACAGTGAATGTAACATGATAGTAGTACATGTGGAACAGTTGCTCGAAATTTTACAGAAACACAAATGCAAAACGATAAAACCAATATTAGACAATAATAGCGACAATATGCCAATATCTAGTTGTGCGACTTTTCAGTGTTGTAACTGGATATAGAAGGTCAAACTATGTTTAAACTGATGTGTGCGTTTGATGCCTGATACAGATATTTTTGTGTTTAAGCTTCAGGTTACAGTAAAACTTGAATCAAAAGCCTAGTCCCAATTAAACACCCAGTCCCTTTTACTGTCCTGGTGTGGCTACATATTTTGACAAATAAAGGCTTGTCTCAATTAGAGATGCGCGCGATTAGTCATCTAAACAAAAAAAAATTAAATGTCTGCACCCTACACTAGTCTGCACCAGAAATATAAATCAGTTAAACTAAGTAGTGTTTTATTTATGTACAAGGCTGCTTAACTGTCATGCAGCCGCCCGCCACTAGTGGGTGCTACAGAGCCATCAGACAGCAGTCTCCCTCACCGTGGTAATGCTCGAGCAGACGGGAGTTTTAAAACAGCACGGTGGGAAATTGGAGAGATGTCCTCTTACAAAACCAGTGTGGTTTGGCAGTACTTTGATCTAGAAAAGAAAACAAGGTAGCATGTAGGCTGTGTCAGAAAAAACTGGTATATAGTCACTCGGCTGGAGCAACGCGTAACCACATTCAGCTCAAGCATTTGGATGTTAACCTGCACAGAACGACGGCTGCTGCTGCTAGCAGTGCTTGCCGCAATCAAACCAATTCGATATCTTTCACCCAGAGACGCTGTGATTCCACCCGGTCAGAGAACATAACGCAAAATGACCTTGCAAGATATGCTTCAACTTAACGTTGTTGAAGGTAAAGGCTTCAGGAAGTTAATGGAATATGTTGAGCCTGAATACACTGTGCCAGGATGCAAAATGATAACTTAATAATAATAATAATAATGATAATAATTTGGACTGTTTTCTGAGTGTTTTCCTTTTTTTTATATTAGTCGACTAGTCTTAATTAAAATTTTCGTTTACTCGACAGGGAAATTAGTCGCCAGGAACATCCCTTGTCTCAATTAGACGCCTGGTCTGGTTGCTTTACAGAAGTTCTTTGGATGTATAAAAGCGATTGTTAGCTACCTCAAATTATGTGTCCATTCCTCGATTATTCTGTGAGTTACTCATATTCATTTAGTCTGTAAGAGTCCTCAGATCAAAAGTATCAGAAGGGAAAGTCATGAGCCAGGTGCTGTAATTCTGGAGTATTGTAACTCACTTACTGCAAGTGATATTCATACTGGTTTAAATAAAATAAATATAGGTCTGTTGATTTAAGCAAATAATAGCACGGGCTATTAATTGAGATTTTACAGTATTTTGTGCAGATGTTAGTAAATTAATCTTTTGTGTGACTAAGAAAATTACTTTTATCCATTGTTGCCAAGGGCGTCGGTTTTAATGTTGTGGGGACACATACAGTAAAACAGAAGATTTTAAGCATCAAACACTTAATTTTCTGATGAAGTTTTGTGCACAAATTTGGAATTTATGGTGCATATGTCTCCGTCAAAATAAAAGTCCACTGCTACCTTCACATTTTTATCGGGGGAAACAAATGCATATGTTCTTAATATTAGGGAGCACGTGTCCCCTGCATCCCCCCCTGAAATCTACACCCATGATTGTTACCCACAAAAGTTAGATAAATCTTTCGTTGCAGATCTTATCTTGGTACGGCCAGTATACAATTGGTGGGGCAACCTTGTAGACTCAAGCACTGAGAGTAGTTGTCGTCTTACTTTTTATTAGGAAAAGTATTGAATCTTGTTTAATGGAAACATTTCTAAAACCTACTGTAGACATTAGACAGTAAAACCAGAATGCTTAAATTAGTTTAGGATCATCTTACTAACTTTCCACCATAGGGCATCCCATCATATTTTTCAGTTAAAGGGTATTTCTGAAATACCTTTAAATTGGGAAATCTTCCACCAATGACTAGTGAACGGTTAAACTACCTAGCACCAGCAGTAGAGTGTGTGACTTGCCAGTACCCAAAGAAAACACAACAAGTAACCAATAATAATCAAAATAAATCTGACCAACAATAGTATCAAGAACCCAGGATTGTTCTGTGACTGTCATTCAGAAAATGTAACCTGGATATACAAATATCCATCCCTGTGACTCTGCATACTGTGTTTCAGGGTCTGATTTTGCTGCATGTCTCTCTGTAACAGGCCACTTGACACAGTTAGAGGTTAAATAGCCTCTTAAACAGCTGAGTGTTGCACCACATGCCTGGCACTCCCCTGGAGGATTTGATGCTGTTGTGAGTGTGTTGTCTGCTCAGGCTCTAGTTTTCTACCTGTTTCCATACACTGCTCATTATACACACACTGTATTATATTTATGCTACTGCATCCAATTTACTGTTCTGTACCCACGCTGGTACGGCACACAACACTGCTGTTTTTGAGCACAGGTCATTGCAGTTCAGTTAAAAGTGGGCTGATACTGAGCAGCGCTAAAGGGTTGAAGGTTGAAAATAACGCGTGTTCGTCTTGTACACTGGACTAATTCTGCTTAATGGGAAACTTAAGGGCGCTGATGCTTCTCTATATTCACAGCATGTGCAGTATAGCAACCCTGTACCCTAAAGGTGAACTTAAAGAGCTAATTTCTAATTGTTTTATATGTTATATTTTGAAAAACAGACATAATTCCCGCCTTAAATGTGTTTCCCCTTCACCATCAAAGACCTGAGTCCTGAGTGTTGTTAGTGCAGGGCGTACCTCAGAGATCTGGGTGTCAGTTAAATGTTGATACAGTAAACATGTTGTGTATGGTGCTTAGAGCTGCAGCGATCACTTGATTAGTTATCCACTGTTAGATTAATTGCCAACTAATGTGATTAATCGGTTTTAGTTATTTATTACAAATTTTAAAAGGTAATAATTCTCTGATTCCAGCTTAAAAAATGTGAATATTTTCTCCTCCTTGAGGACAGTAAATTGAATATATTTGCATTGTAGACAAAAAGACATTTGAAGACGGAAAATATAGAACATTTTTCACCATTTTCTGACATTTTACAGCTCAAACAACTAATCGATTAATTGAGAAAATAATCGACATGTTAATTGACCATGAAAATAATCGTTAGTTGCCCTAATGATGCTGCGACCAGAGTTAGACCATAGTTTTTCCTCTAACTGTAACCAAGTTCTTCAGTGTCTAAACTGAACCATTAAATAGTTTTTAAATGCTTTAGTTGCTATAAGCAGATAAAATATTGCAAGAGTAGATATAAAGTCTTAGAGCTGCTGTGAAACTGCGTCTGCGCGACAATAAAGTCTATCTTGGGTGTCTCGGTACAATGGACAACCAAAAAAAGGACTGCAGAGGAGATAGCCGCACACCAAGACAACTGGGCTGGATGGCCACAAAAAAAGGTGCACAGGCTGAGATCAGTTAAAAAAAGGCAATTTATTAAGGACATCTGTGCACAACAAGAAGGGTGCTAACTGACTATTATCAGTAGTGCTGATGATACTTTTTTAAATCATATTTTCCACTTTGACTATCTGCCTTTTTTTCTTTGTGGTTGTCCAGCCCAGTTGCATTGGTGTGAGAGTAGATATAAACAATACGTTGTGATATGGCAAATGTTTGACATTGACGTATTACAGTATGTTGACTAAAAAAAGGAATGTATGTTTTTTTATTTGCTGTTGCAAATTTACTTGTACCTACACGCACTTTATGGGACTGTGTTTCTCAAGTGAGGGTACGGGTACCCCTAGGGGCACTTTGGAGTACTGCACAGAAGTTTTTTTTTTAAATATGAATTTAAAAAATAGTCATGCATAATTTCTAAATTAATTATGCTATAAGTTCAACTAAAAATGCAAATATAAGTTTGATAAACCACATTTTATACTCAGTATTCCTGTTAGAAATGCTCGTTAACTGTTTCAGCAAACACATTCATGCTAATGTTTATGTTCGATCACTGTGTGTTTCTACCAGAAATGTTCCACACTGATCAGGGGGTACTTAGCTGAAAAAATATTGCAAAGGGGGTTCATTATTGAAAAAAGTTGGAGATCCACTGTTGTAGGAGAAACAGCTGAACACAGGGACATTGTAGAACTTGTGCAGCTCTACGTGGGTGAATAATTTTAATACTGGGTCGACTTGTTCCTCCAGTTTCCAGCCAGGTTGGGGGTGTTCATCTGCTCAGCACTTAACACAGGCAAAGTAAATTTTTTTGGCATTTTTACAGTGTTTCTTTCTCTCACCTGCACACCTACACACACATACACACACTGTACTGTCCCTCTATGTCCTGTCCCGTGGTTAGCTGTCACGTCATCTTTCCAGATTTGTTGTCCTCACCCTCCTCTCTTACCTCCTCCTCTCCGTCTCATACATACATAATGTACATCACACACACACACACACACACACACACACACACACACACACACACACACACATACACACACACCACCCGTACCCCTCATGCCGTGCATTCACACGCCTCTTAAGACTGGCAGCGTGGCTGGTAACATGCTGGTTACATATGTTGCACGCCTGCTGTCTTTGTCTGAGAAGTTGTTCGTTTGTGGCTGAGCACAAGCCTACGTGAGCCCAATGACAATAAGGAGTGGACCCTCGCAAGGGGAAGGGGGGGTTACCAGCGGCTGGAGGAGAGGAGGTGCGGGGAAGGAAGGTGGGGAGGGTGTGTGTGTGTATGTGCATGTGTGTGTGTGTGGAGGGGGGGGACTCATAGAATGAGCAACACTGACCTCTAGTGGGCTGAATTTAGTGCCGAACATGTTTCTTAGACGAAGCTGGTCTGTAGCAGCAGGTTCTTAATGCTGTCAGTGCATCCAAAGCAAGTACAGCATATCATGGACTAAACCTGTAATTGTCTGTCCGTCCGCTGTTTATCAAAGTGGTAGATTGAAGATCATTAAAGGAGAAGATTTAGGAGGCTCTGTATCTCATGTAGTACTGGGTTAAACAAACCTTTAATTTATTTTATACTTATTTCATGTCTTGAATTATATTAACTTGCAAACAATATGAACAGATAAAGTCTCATCTTTGTTACCTCCTTGCATTAAAACTCATTTTAGTACTTTAATTCAGGTGTTGATTGAATTTTCTATAAAATATTAGTTTTTATTTAAATCCCTAAAGCTGGTTTTACTTTAAATTTTCCTTATTGTTTACAAGTCCAATAAAAAGACCAAAACCAACAATGAACTGATGATACTTACAAGGTTTGTCTGAGTATCTAAACATTATTCCTCTGTGCCACAGAGCTGCGTTGTTGTTTTAAAAACACATCAGTGAGCTACACTGTTTTACCTTGTGACATGTTCCTTCATTAATATTAACGTGGGCATTGCAGTTTTATTTTGAGACCAGCTGCTGAAAAAAAGAAATAAGCAGAGAGCTAAATGTGTATTAATTCATCTCTAAAAATAGTCCCTAAACAAATGCTACTTATAGTTCGTGCAAGTTCTGTTCTTTCAGATTAAATAATCTCAAAAATATCTAAATCATTTCTAAAATATGTCACCTCTTGAGTCAGCTTGCACTCGCTGGGTGTAATACAACCACTGCTCTGTTGCACTCTCTCAGTCAACTACACCGCAGAGGCTACTAACGTGCAAAGATACGGATTTTGGATTTGGTTTTCTAGTTTTTCTGTTTTTTTTTTTAATTTTTGGTTTCAAATGAGAAAATGAACTTCCTGTACTTAGACTGACCATTTACTTCAATTTGAGTAACATTAGCTAAAAACTACAACTCCCAGGTGTTTTAGGGAATTACTGAGCCTTTTGTTATTAATGAATCTGTTTAGCTTTTATTTATTTTTATTTTTTTTGGATTTACATCTTCAGCAGGAACAAATGTGCTTGAAGCCGAGAGCCTCACTCACTGAGAGACAGAAGCACATTGTTGGATTTGGTCTTTTCAGTAGATTTGTTGACAAGAAAAATCCAGAATACCACTGGTTTCATCCTGTAAAGATGAGTTTTAAGATGTTTGCATGAAGTCAAAAAACTAATTAAACTAATCAGCAAATGGCAAATGGCCCGAAAAAGCCTGCCTACTTCAAATCAATGTGACAATGATCAATACCACTTTGGCAGATTGATTTATCCGTCATGTAATGTCACAGTTTAGGACTGATAAATCCAGAATGGAGGTTGCAGAGATGGCTACATAGCTTAGAGGCTTTTGTTTTGATATATTTAATTTCTTTTTTCCATGTCACCTCTCTGCTTTTTTTTCATTCTTCAATTCAAATAGATGATATTTAAACTGTAGATTCTGCCTCTCTAAACAGAGGGGGTGACGGTAAACATGAGGTGTGCATCAGGCCGGCTGACTTAACTTTTTATTATCTAATTTCAAAGTGTTTTTCTGACTTTTCTTCTTCAGAGGACATTTTTTTCTCCTCTGTCCTCTTTGGTTGTTGTCACATTCCCGCCACGTCTCCTTTAAATTCCCACTTGTTGTTTTGGATGCCTGAGGAGCAAACATGTCCTCTAAGCTACTCACTGCTAATCTCTGTTTTAAAAAAAATGCTAATGACGCTGCTCAGTGAATGAAGGGAGCAGGGAGGCGTTCATCGCTGCAACGGCCCATTCAAAGCTTCGCCGTTAAGCTAGCGCTAAAGCTAACTCTTAACGAGATGAGTAGACGAGTTGACAGTATTAATTAGCTCACAATTAGCGCTCCCCAGTCTCAGACTAGCCACCAGCTGTTATCGTCTGAGGGATTTTTTTTTTTTTTTTTTTGGCCCAAAATTGGCCAGAGGTAGGTTGACAGGCCTCCTCTCAGGAACAGATGGTGAATGCATGGCTTGTTGGCAATCAGCACGTTTTTAGCTAATGACTTAATTAGCTATGCAAATTGACAAATCAGTGTGGATATTGTCATTTAGTTGAAAAGCTCACCTAAATTAATTAGCCTGATTAAGGCATAGTGGGGTGTAGAAGTGGTCGCTAGGGGGGTTTTGGGGATGGCTTGGATAAATAAACTGCCTCTCCTGCACTTCATCCAAGTGTGTGTGTTTTGAGTTTTGGGCGGGAGGGGTGTTGGAGTGTGCTAAGTTGTCTCGTTTGTATGTTTACATCAACGCTCACTGGGAGTGATGATGTGTGTTTGTTCTGTGCATGTGTGTTTATCTCTGTAGGATTTCTGTGTACAGTCCTGGGTGAGCGTATGGGCTTTGTTGTGTACAATACATGGAGTTAATCTGAGTTTGCATTCAAGTGCTTTTGTCTGTGTTTGTGTTCAGGTGTGTGATTGTACAGTAATCTGGGTTTGTGTGCCAGCGCATGTTCCTGTGTGTGTGTGTGTGTGTGTGTGTTGCGGAGGAGATGGCTGAGAAGAGCGAGATCTCCCAAGCCAGGCAGCATTGACACACTTGGCCAGTGAAGCGTGCGCTCCATTTAACTGTACAGCTTCTTCCCAGGTTACAGTGGGTGGCGCTGGGGCTCGCCAGCCGGGAGATGCTTAGTCAGTCAAAGGGAGATGAGATTCACAAACTCAGCACACACGAAGAAATACAGTCATGATTCACAGCTTATTGATCAGTGTTTGAATTCACAGATTAAACTCCAGTCCACAGAAATTCACTTCATTCATGAGGCGCAGAAGACTTTGCCCTGAAACATGGAATAAAACAAGCACACCCCCTTTTCTAAAGACTCATCACAGGAGTCACAGATAGCACTGGATAACAACTAAATCTCTCTCCTTCCCTTCCCTGACCCGCTGTGAGAGGGCCATCTCTGTGAAATATGTCTTACATGATGAGTATTGATTGGGGCGGGTACAGAGCGCCGGGGGAATCCGCTTTCTGTACGGGAAGGTTTCATTTGCACCAAGTGCTTCGAGAGGGGTCGACCGTAGGGATGGGATCACTGGATACACCAACGCCTGTCCTAAACACACTCACACACACACACACACACAATCACACTGAAACAAACACACACAAACTCTCAGCAAGCGGGGGGTCCGTGTTGAAGGAAAATACCTCCAATCGTAGAGGGTTTGGGCGCTCCTCGCTCAGATGGGAAACAGAAAACATGTAAACACACAGAAATAGATCAGCAGCTGTAGAGACATCAGCTGCTGCATGAAAACGTTTGTCTTTATGACCTCGTTATATTTTTAACCCTCCATTTTAAAAGGCGGTCGATCTGATTAAATTTTTTTTCCTAAAAAATGATGTGAAACAGACAAACATGCATATTCATGTCTCTGAAGGAATGCAGATGTTTTAAGGTCTTTTTGGGTGGATGTGAGTTCACTTGATATTCAGATGGTGCTTTGGTCTCAGAATTAGATGAAACAGATATGAATTAATTTCTTCTCTGGTGATTTCTCTCTCACTTTAAGCATATTAATTTTGAATCACCCCGAGGCGCAGTGTGGACGGTCCTGCACAGAACTGAAAACATGTCACGGGTGCTTGTGTAAAAATTGATTATATTTGTGTGCCAGTTTTAAAACTGAGTTAAGACTGTTTTAAATAATATAAAAGTGCTGAACTAAAAGTGGGTTTACTGATGAAAGAGGCAAATTTAACACGAAGAAAAAGGGGTAAATATTTAAGAATGTGACTAAGAAGATGATTTGTGTTTATTTTCATTTTCATTTCATTTATTTCATTTATAAGGACAACGCACATTAATCCACATTTCTGTAAATGTGCCAGTGTTAGCCTTTTCAACTGCAGTCCTTTGGCAAGGTGTTTTGAAACCAATGAAAGGATAAAATTCACAGGACAAAGACAGCATAAAGACATAAAGACAGCATTAAGTACAGCAATTAGAAATAGTCAATACGAACAGAAGCCATGGAAAGCAACAGGCAACAGCAGAGCATCAGTACAATACAATAACACAGCAACAATAAACAGCATGTTAGCAACACGAAGCACCAACACACACATTATCATTACATTTAGACATGCAGAGCAGCAATAGACAGCAAACATAGATAAAACACTTTTTTTTAGCCTGGTTAGCAATAAGACAAAACTAAATACATTTTAAACGATGATTGAGAGGATTTTTAGGTCTACATGTTAGAGTGATAAGTATTACTTTTATATTTACTTACACACAAAATTATACTTTTTGCATACTCTTCTTTAGGAAGGACACACGGGACGTCATCCACAAACAGTGCATACACACAAATCTGTGCTTTAAACATGCGTACAAACCTTTTACAAACACATATTTGATCCATCAATATTTCCCTCCTGAGTTTGTTCATACTAAGCAAAAAAATTTAGAGCTGCCTCAGACGATGTGTACGCACAAATGACGAAGGCTGTAACCTCTTAACTAACTGCAGAGCATAATAAAACTATATTCATAAAAAAAAGGTTTTAATAGAAATCAGTATTTAAAAACACTAATTCACTAATGCAGGGGTGGCCAACCAATCAGAGACCAAGAGCCACAAAAATTACCATGGCAGTACAAAGAGCCACATCATACACGCGAGCTTACAAACGCACTCCCTCTCTCACACAAACACGAAATGACATAAAATCAAAATCCATACATTTCCAATTTTCAAAGCCAGATTCATTTATCTCACACACAAATGAATAACCATGAATAGAGATACACACAAACACAGTCTCTCCCTCTCATACTGTCTTTC
>NC_065509.1:36838396-36874876 GCF_006386435.1 Epinephelus moara
TCACCCTCCTTTGATTGGACTTTGAACTTATCCCACAGTAGTGGCACCATGAGGTCATGTACCGTGGTGTTTAAGTAGCAGCCTACTGAGGTCTACCGTTGGTACCAGTATACCGTGCAACACTACTCCACACACATCCACACAGTCTCTCCCTTTCTCATACTCTCTCCACGCACGCACACAAACACACACACACAAAGACACGCATTTCTTCCCTGTGACAAAAGCAAAAACATAATTAACAAGTAGGAAACAAAAAGTTCTCAACCTGTTATCAGTGAAACCGTTGGGTGGTAATTTATTTATTTATTACTAATTTTTGATCCTTTAACTCGTGGTGGTTCAGTGAGATTTTACCCATAAGAAGATTGAAATCAAACATTTGCAGTGGTGATGATGGCGTCTGTAATGACAGGCATAGATTAGCCCATAGCAATCACAGTGTGAAGCAGCAGCTATAAGATAAGTAGCAGCAGAGACCCGGGCCGGCCTGACAACAGCACTGCTTCTCCATTAAACACCTCTGGGCTCATGTATGACCTGATATAGAGAAATGGGGGTGTGGCAGTATGTTGATGCAGATAGAGCGCACGTGCCTGTCAATTTATAATTATTTATCTATTTAACCTTTATTTAACCAGGAAGTCCCCAAAAAGTCTATGAATAAAAAAGTTTAAACAACACAGCTGTGAGTGTGACAAAGAAACGACGCAGCCTGAACATGACGTGACCTTTTCAAAAAGTGTGAACCCACGAACATGAACATTTCTAATCTCCTTTCTTCTCAGTTTGTAAACTCACTCTCCACCTTCTCTGCCTCTCTCCAGGACGTGATGGTGGTGGGCGAGCCGACCCTGATGGGCGGCGAGTTCGGGGACGAGGATGAGCGTCTGATCACCCGCCTGGAGAACACGCAGTACGACGCCACCAATGGCCTGGACGATGAGGACGACTTCAACAGCTCCCCGGCTCTGGGCAACAACGCTCCCTGGAGCAGCAAACCCCCCGCCGCCCAGGACAGCAAGCCTGAGAGCACAGCGCCCCAGCCCTCGCAGTAAAACAAAAGAAGAAGAAGAAGAAAACAACAGATCCTTGACTCCATGTGGACTGGACTTTTTAACCTCTCCCTCCCCCCCTGAGGGCCGTGCTTCTACGCCTCATAACATTGTACTGAATCAGAATCTGCAAACTCACCGCTGGCGTGTCCAGCTGAAAATCTTCTGGATATTTTCTTCTTCTCTGACTCACTGTAACATCTTGGAGAACACTGAGAACTGGCAGCATTGCACAGCAATATCCACATGTCAAAGACAACAAATGCGTACGAGACGTATGCAGCTGTAATGTAAAAAATACCGAGGCGTGGGCATTTTTTTTTGTTTCAAGAATGCAGTGGAAAATTGTGGATCAAATTCTCCCTCAGATACAAACCTCTCGTCTAGTGGAATACTACAGCTGTGATTGGTTGACCTGCAGGTCGCGAGTCATCATGCTGACAGTAGACAGAGGGGAGAAAAGAAGAAGAATAAAAACAACAAACAAAAATGTCTCAAAAATGGCAAGCTCAACGGTGAGAAGGCAAGGTGTTTTTTTAACAGAGCCAATGGAAGCGTCTAACCACATTGGAGACAAATGAAACATTGTTTGAGGCAATTGCATTTTTATTGGGAATTCAGTCGGCTGTTGGTTTGTTTCTGCTGTTGCTGTTTATTTCCATTTCCAATTAAGAGGAAATAAAAGTTCTCTACCGCTATGGACTCCTTTCAAACGAGGGGAAATCGTGTCCTAGGATTGTTTTTTCCACATTACTGCGGTCGTCACAGATTGTGATTTCATGCAAACCAGTTTGATTGTGTTCGTGGTCTATTGGTATTTTGCTTCTCTCAGAATCCTTTGCAGTCACGTTGTAATTTTGCCGATCAGTATGTGAACTTTGCCGACACGCATTGATGCATTAATGTTGATTTTCTTTTCTTTTTTCCCTCCTCGAAAAATTGGACTTCTTACCCTTTAACGACCTACTCCCAAACTGATACTAAAGCCTTTTCCTGCATGATTTTATAGGATTTTTATTTTGTTTGATATATGTACTTTTTAAAAAACACATCAGTCTGATTTTCCTTTTGGGTTCATCAGTTTGGGAACACTGTTACAAGGTTTGTAGCTCTGTAAATAGAGGTGGAATCTATTTTGTCCACTGTAAATCAGCCACTGAAACCAGTTTGGATATGGCAGCTGTTTTGTTTTGTACAGGAGGTTCAGATTTCTGTAGGGTGGTTTGGATGGACGCTGCTTTGCTTCCGTCAATAAAAAAAAAAATCTCTAATGTTCCTCATCCTCTTTAGCTAGTGCAGAACCAAAGCCACAAAGTTAACAAACAGTCACACAGTCATATTTCTTGTATATTCTGTGACATAGGAAGAAAACAATTTTACATTTTGAAAAGCAACGCACAGATAAAATCCCACCCACCCCACAGAAATGCTTTGAGATCCCTGTATTTGTGCTCACAATTGTTCTTTAATCTTTAATTGAATTGATAATATATCCCTGATCTCTTTTGTTGGACTTTTGTTTGAAAATGGGCGAGAAGACAGCGACACGTGTCTTTATACAATTGGATCTTATGGGTATTTATTTGTGCATTTGTAAGGAAGCTAACACATTTCTAAATATGTTTGAGCCTAGTATTATTAGACACCATTTGTACATTATATAGCAGAGGTGTTCAGTGTCATATCTGATGTCTGGTATGTATGCTTTACCATTATGTGTGCCAATAAACCGTGCTTACAATGGAGCTTGGTTCGGCTACATGCATCATGTGTGCACGTAACATCTGCTTATTCATTTATCTATGTATTTAAGTTGATTCTTGACCCTGAAAACAGCCGCTAACGACATAGTCCACTTCTTTGTAGTAAAAAGTCCTTAAAGTGCTCAGAAAAATGTGAGTTTGAACAGAACAACTGGACATCATCAAAGTGTGATTCATATAAAGCTCCCAAACAGCTGCGAAGTGGATGTTGCAGTGAGTATGTTTTTTTTGAAAATTTTGATTTGCTGTTTGGCTAAAAGGACAGAGACAGGGAACAGTTTCATTCCCACCCACATCTTAAAAGATGAAAATGTAACTTACATTTTAGGAAAATGTACTGACGCACTGATCAACTGAAGATGTTATGTGCTGAGAATGTATGAAAGAAGATTAGTGGAAACGATGTTATAAAATGATACAGCGATCTAGACGTCATATTTTGGTGTCAGTCTCTGAGAAACAAAAGAGAAGAAGCTTCTTTCCAGAGCTGCCATTGTCTGCTGATATTAAATGGCCATACTGGGAGGAATGGGAGTTCAGAAGAACCAGAGATAAAAGAAGGATGTTTCCACCAAGAGCTGTCAAAAGCCACAGGACAGGTTGTGTTATAAATATGAGGTGTGACCGTCATCATAGACTTCAGCCACTATTCATACACTAATTACCTGGTTTCATTTACATGTTCACACATTCACCTTTCATTAGAAATCTTTATGACAGGTTCATGCACCTTCTCGCCTCTTTCTAGGAGGTTATGAAAAAGCATTCTGCTTGGAATATGATGAAGATGTCGAAATAATATCTGTTGGAGTATCAGGGCGTGTGGCCTCCAGTGTATCTGTTGCAGTTATGTCTTAAGTTTCCTGTCGAAGGACGCTGACACCGTTTAAACAACATTGGATACTAAAAATGTTTAAAGACCCAACATTTTAATGCAGTTCATCAGTAGTAGTATTTGTGTTTCTTCATGCTACAGATAATTACCTCCCTGTGCAGGTCCTTGATTCAGATCTTGATATGTAGTGGCTTTTTTCAAGAATCTGTTCACCTGAGTTAACTGAATAATTTTGCCAAGTAAAACCTGGAACATGAACAGATGTATGAACTACTCAGCAAACTTCTCCAGACAGCTCCGCAGAAACAGACCTCGCCTCAGTACTGTTGTTGGGTAGACTTCAAATCCAGGAAGATTTGATGGAACTTTGGCGGCACCAAGTGGAGTAAAGTGAGTACTGCAACATGTAAATAATTCTATTAATAGGTGTCATTATTTTCTCTGTATGTTTAAGACATCCTGCTACAAAGAGCCACATATCACTGAACGTTAACTAGATTTTAGTCAGACAGTTAAATAAAAAATATCCTCTGACGAATTCAGTTTAATTGCAAAAACAGTTTCATTACATTTTTCAAAATATTAGCGGAAAATATATACAACATATGTTGTACTTTACAAAGCAATATGGTGATGCCAGGGATGTATATGAAACATTATACAAAACAATGATAATATATATCATACATGTTAATAAACAGAATATAGGTTTTAATATTACTAATTCTGACATATTAAATCAGCTATTTGCAAATATTATTTAAGGCTTGGAGTCAATTTCCATCTATTATCCTATTATTATTATTATTATTATTATTATTATTATTATATTATTATTATTATTAGCAGTAGTATTAGTAGTGATACTAGTAGTGGTATTGTTATTATAATTATAATTAGTAGAATTTGTCATTATTATTTGTTATTTCTTTTTCTTCTTATCATTATCATCATATTTATTTATTAAGTTAGTTTGTTAGTTAGTTAGTTCTGATTCTATATTGAAATAAACAAGCACAAGTTCATATATATATATATATATATATATATATATATATATATATATTAATAATTTATATAATTTAAATAATTCATTTTAATTNTAGTTTGTTAGTTAGTTAGTTCTGATTCTATATTGAAATAAACAAGCACAAGTTCATATATATATATATATATATATATATATATATATATATATTAATAATTTATATAATTTAAATAATTCATTTTAATTATTTTAATTTATTTAAAAAATAATTTAATATCTACAAAATACAGAGGTCTATAATTTTTACAGCCTTTGGATTTATTTAGAAATTAATCTAATTAAGTATCCTTAATCCTTTTACATATACATTTATTTTTCTGGATATGAAATTTATCTAAAATAAAATAAAATAAAACAAAAATACAATAAAATAAAAATAAAAATGAAATAAAACAGAATAGAATAAAAATGAAAAGTTAACAAATTAATAAAATAGAAATAAAAATAAAGAATAATAAAACCTCTTTATTAGTTTTTGTTCTGGGGATGAACTTTTCAAATTTAAGATCCGTTCACCGCTGTGACGTCATTTGTTTTTACCCCCTCGGTGCGGTGACGTTGCACAGAGCGACGCGGCTGCCAAAGTAAAGATGGCGGACTTGTTGGGGACCGAGCTGTCAGAGGAGAAAGAAGCAGAAATTGAGTTAAAGAAGAGGCAGAAACGACCGTGGGATGATTTGCACAAGTCCGGTAAAATCGGTATAACACCGGAACTGCCGGAGACGTTGGGATTTTACGACATAAGCGCTGTCAGGAGGGAGCAACGGGAGCGCGCCGCAGGTAACCGTTGGCTCTGACGTTACAGCTAATAAACGTTGGGCGTCTTAAACGTTACTTTAGTTCGCTGACTGTTAACACTAACACTGTTGTTACTCCATAAATGTAACATTATACAGACTGCAGCCATTTTAAACAAGTTGTAAAAGGATTATATGTAACGTCACTGAGTGGAGTCAGTGCTAGCTTGATTAACAAGCTAATAATGAACTGAAACAACTGTGACTGACACAATGAAGTCATTCTTTAAAACCAGGAGCTGTGGTCACTGTCCAGCTGCGGCTGTAATGTCTGAAGTTAGTTTGCATGGCTGCATGAACTGTAGCTGCTGAAAGTTCAGAGAGCAGTAAATTTTATATGATGTAGGTAAGTTATATCACCTCACCACAGCTTTTACTGCAGGGTGTCCACAGACAAAATAATGCCCCAAGCATGTTCTGTGATCTGATAAATTTTAGCCAGTGAAAACACTTTTATCATGCTTTATCACTTCTGTAAGATATAATCACACAAAGGTGTAAAGCAAACAATTATAACCACAGAGATACACATAGGATTAGTTACTGTTACAGTTACTTGATTTAATCAATCAGTTCATGGACACAAAATTCATTGATACCTATTTTTATAATCTTTCAGTGGTTGCAATTATTTTTCAAGCAAATATACAATGTTTCCAGTTTCTCTAATGCAAGGATGTTATGTGTTCCTTTGTCACATAACGGTTAATATATTCTTTGTTTTTCAATATGGGTTGAAATACTTTTAAATATAAAAGTATGTCCTGATATCACAATATCTTTAGGCTATATCTCAATACACAATATATATCTCACTATTATTAATTCTTCTCAATAGCACTTCATTAATGTAAGCACTGGGAGACAACATCGAACATAACAATATTTCTGACCAAATACTCTCACAGAGGCAAAAGAGTTGACTCTTGTTTTTTGTTTTTATTTTTGCCAGAAAATATGAACACAATGCGACTTTTGATCAATAATCATCAATAATGTGGATATAACGACTAATGGAAGTGTAAAAACAAATAGAAAAGTCTGGCAAGTTGACACATTGACATGAATCTGCTTTCAGCCTTTAAAACGAGGGAAAAAACTACAACAGTATCCAAAATCTAAGACGATATCTAGTCTAATATCTCGTAGGATATAATATCTTCATATTGCCCAGCCCTAATCTATACCATAACATAACTGTTTAACTATTTGCCACCATTTTAAACACAGAGTGGTTAATCGATTGCAAAAATGGTTGGCAGATACTAAGAATAATTGTTAGTTGCAGATAGGGGTACATGATAATATTGGCATGTCATTGGTATCGGCCAATATTGGCTTTAAAATGAACCATCTGAATCAGGCAACATGCTTTTTCTTAAATTGCACATTGAATAAATATTACATACATTGAAAAGTATTGTATTTCATGTCTCCATCTGCTGGTGGGCTACACGATAAGAGTATGCGTGCATGATATGATGTTAATTCCTCTACAGAAGAGACTTGATGATCACTAAATTTAGGTGGAGATAAAAGTGGATATATCGATATTGGTATTGGTTATCGGTTACATATCGGCATATCAGATATCAGCAAAAAGATCAGACCTACTGTGGTGACACCTCACCTGTGGATTCTTTGGTCCTTTTCTCTTAGTTAATGCTCCAACGTCACAGAAACTGATGGGTCACAGATTCAAGTACACCAAAACCTTTAGCCATCAAAATCCGTGACTCTGTTTAAATACTAAGGAGGAACCATGTTTGATAAGAGCCATCAAAGTGAAGGATGATAAATCTGGATCTGTCAGCATGGATCCTCATGTGAACAGGCGCATTGTGAGTTTATCTAATCAGGTAAAGGGCACATGTGCTGTTAGGTAAACAACGCTGAATAAATATCAGACAGTATAAAGTACACACAGTAAAGACACTGTAGCTGATACAAAATGCAAATCTGCACAATAGGGGACATTTATGATTTAATTAATATATATTACGAGGTTTTCTGGCCCTAATTTATGTGACAGTTAACTCCATATATAACCCAGGCATGTTTGTGGGGCTACATTTACTCTGAAATACGTGTTATTTTTTGCCTAAGCTCCAATGTGTTTCAGTTCTGTGTGGAATTTCAACTTTAACAGCAAAACTGTTGGTTGTTGAACCAACATTATACTGTTGGTTCATGTGATTTTAAACGTGCAATGAGTTTGTCTTTGTTCCCAGTTTATGAAGCACGACATGTTTGACAGGATCTCACAGCTTTCAGTCAAGTGTAAATAATGTCAACACAGTATGTGGGGCATTTAGGATAATGTCAGGTCTACATATCCAGCCTGTTGGGTATAAAAGAAGTTCCTATTCACTGTTTAATTTATTGTAATTTAATTTATTTTATTTCTTAAATTTAATTTTATTCTATTTTATTTTACATCATTTAATTTAATTTAATTCAATTTAATTTTATATTATTTCATTTTATTTAGTTTAATTTCATATGATTTAATTTAATTTAATTTATTTTATTTTTTTGCATTCATGCAGTTCAAATCAGAAAAATTTTAACATGTCATGTTGGGCTCTAAAAAAAAAAAAAGGTAAATTAATCAAAAAAATTTAAATAATCCTACTTAGCCCAGACAAAACTGACTGTATATGACAAAGAAGTTCATTTTGCATGTACATCCATACAAAGGTGTATTCATGGTGCAGTGAATCAAACAGTGTGTTAAGAATATTGTTCAACTTCTAGTTTTCACCATCCAGAGAAGTTTCCTTCTCTTTCACTTTGCACTGTGACTCTCAAAACATTGGCGCTGTCATTGTGTTGATAGCTGTGGTTGTAATTGTTGCAGACAATGGCCCTTGTGGTAACACTGGTGCTCTGATGTTGTTCCAGATCCGTCGTTGACGCGCTTCATTAGCGCAGAGCTCACCAGAGGCTACTTCCTGGAGCACAATGAGGCAAAGTACACCGAGCGCAGAGAGAAAGTTTACACATGCATGCGCATTCCCAAGGAGCTGGAGAAGGTACTTTATGATATATAATATATATTCTCTGCATTTACCTCCATCTGTCTGCTGTTATCTCACCCAGCTCACAGTCTGCACATAACTGTGTCAAACTGAGTCAGTCCTAAACCTTATAATCCCCCCACATGTTCTGCACTAATGTGGAACTCTATTCATTGTTTTTCTAAGTGTTATATCGTAGGCAACTGGACTTTCTTGAAGACGTTTTGCCTCTCACCCAAGAGGCTTCTTCAGTTCTCTCGGACTGGTGTGGAGTCGCAGGCTTTAAACCCTGTGTGAGTCGTTTGCCCACCTGACTCACATGTGACCTTAACAACTCTGAGACTCAGAGAACATGTGAACTCAACGACACTGGGGTTCACACACACACACACACACACACAGGGTTTAAAGCCTGTGACGCCACACCAGTCCGATAGAACTGAAGAAGCCTCTTGGGTGAGAGGCAGAACGTCTTCAAGAAAGTCCAGTTGCCTACGATATAGCTCTTATGATTACCGTGACCTGGATGACTGAGAATCTTCACCAACAATTCGTTGTTTTAGTTATTTATCAAGTAAAAATGACCAAATATTTGTGTGTTAAAGCTTCATTTATAAAGATATCACCAGCTTACTTTCTCCTTGTAACATCAGTTTAACTCACTGTTTTTATAAGCAGTTGATCAGATGAAGTTTGCTATTTAAAAGCATAGTTTTAGACTCTGTTAAATATATTATTTCATTATTTTGGACCTTATATAGACAGAGTGATTTTTTTAAAAGGAATAATCAGTGCCATTCTCAAACTACACATGCACACATACACTGTAATAATTTTCTACAAATTATTGATGTATGTTAAATAATATATGAACATTTTATTTTGCCATGTGACTCACTGACAGCAGTTTGTTTTTGTAGTTCTGTGCATCAGCCACCAGGTGGCAGTGTTGAAACACAGAATGTGGATTCATGTGACCAACATGCTGCCCATAGAAATAGAATGAGAGTGGAGCGGACATTTAACTGTTTGCTGTGGTCATTTAACGAGCTCTAAAGAAAATGGTGATTGGTGTCAGATGTCATGCCAACTCAAGTTTATTGTACAGCACATTTCAGCAACAAGGCAGTGCAAAGTGCTCTACATAAAACATCAAAAATGATGAGACAAAGTGCAAAAGAAACAAATTACAGAAGAATATTTTAATATAAGAATAAATGTTACAGTGCGATGTAAAAAAATGAAAAATATTTGATTAAATGAAAGACAGCAGCTAAAAGAAAAATCTTCAGTCTTGATTTAAAAGAACTTAGAGTTGCAATGGACCTGCAGTTTTCTTGGAGTTTGTTTAAGTAAGTGGTGCATAAAACTGTTTTGATTCTGGGGCACAAAGCAGACTTGTCCCAGAAGACCTGAGAGGTCTGGATGGTTCAAACATTTGCTTATAAACCTGCATTGGTATTTTAAAATCGATTTCTTTGACAGACAGTTTGAGGTACTGATAAGTACACCTTGATGACTTATCAATAGAAATATGAAGCAATGAAATCCAGCAATCCTCAATGCCTCTCTAGCAGCAAGGCAACAGAGATAGTGCACTACAGACACATCTCCATGCTTCATACTACGACTCCACTGCTCATTTGGTTACTTCAAAACCTCACCTCAGTGAGTCTGCAACTTGCTGCAAGTTGATTTGTTTATATCCAAGTTTATATGAAAATGAGTCCGCTACAATGGTTGCAGTGGCAACAGTACACATAAACATGGCCGCTGGTCATGCAGTTAATTGTATCAATATGGGAAAAACATGTTTCACTGTTTCTCTGAGGAACCTTTGGGAACCTGATCCACTCATACTCAAGAAGTACATTTTACGAGTGTGGAAGATGGACTCTGTTTCCAGGTATGATTTATGGTTAAATGAAATGACAAACACGTTTCATCTGGAGAGACTGAGATTCTATAATGAGGATAGAAATATTGTGTTTGATAAGATTTGGGACCCTGTACTGAAATTTTAATTTCCTATTTCTCATTTTCTGTATACATATTTTTTTTAAATCCTCTTTTAACAACACGTTATACTAATCACTCTGACTGTGGCCACTGTTACGTATGATGTGCTCAGCCTGTTGGCTTTGTTTTTCCTGTGTTTTATCTGTGCTCTAAAAAAGCAATAAATGTATATTTAAAAAAAGAAAATGGCCACCGTTCTGACCATCCTGCTATATTACTGCTCGGCTGCTGCATCTGGATATGTGTGGGTGGAAATCACTTCACACGACAAGGAATCTTTCGTTTTTTGAACTTTATTTAACTTCGGCAGGAGACTCCTGAACACACAGCCATTTACATGAGTGAAGGCAGCTGTGCTTGGTTGTGGACTCAGTACACAGAACAACAAGCTAGCACTGTCCATGTGATGAGCTGTGAGCACCGTTCAACCTCACTGACTACTTCTGTGAAGTCTTGCTGCCTTACATACATGATCTTGTCATGAACTTACCAACACGCATCATGTAAGGCAAGACAGGGAGCATAAACTTAACTCTAGTGAACTGGGGAAAAAAAAACACAGGTTAACATGTCACCTGTCAAGAAGACTGGCCCAAGTAATTAAATTACAGTTATGTTTTAAAAATTCACAGTTAGACCATTGAGGCTTCTTTGTCTATTGTTTGTGGAGTTGAGTCGACCCTCTCTGCAGGAATACAAGCGAGCCCAGACCAGCGTAGCTCCTACTGGCTCGGGTTTTCCTTGGAGGGTAAGAGAGGAATGTATGTCAATATAAGAGACCTCAGCTACTTCACTGTGTTAAGCAGACTAACCAACTTCATGGATGCCTGACAAGTCACATAGAATCTACCAATGAGGGGCAAACCCTCCCACCAGCTTCCACCAAAACTGATCTCAGTGCCGTCATGTTTCTCCAGTTAGAAGTAGGAGTAAGACGACACCAGCTGATTTAAAGTCACGGCTTTTAAAAATGACAAGACAATGGCTATTTGTATGAGGAGAGCGGTGAAGGTATGTGTCTCTGCATAATTAGGTTTAGGCCGAGGTTTGTGCATGTGATATGTGGTTATTAGTTTTCTCCTGGCTCGTCCTCTGATGGAAATATGTTTGACGTCCTCAGCAATTAAGAGAAATCATTTTTTGGATGTGACGAAACTGTCATAAATCCCTCCAGTGATGGCTTTATTTTATTGTTGTTGTCCTTTTGACTCAGAGAAGTGCTTATAGATGATGAATAAATGTGTGTGCAGGCTGTACAGTATCTTTCTCACTGAGGGCCATTGTTTAACTTGAAGGTGTCACTCTCTGCACGTCCTTCACACTGACAGTCGTTGTTTGACCTGGACGTCTTTCTGTGTGTGTTTTCCAGCTGATGATCTTTGGCTTCTTCCTGTGTGTGGATGCCTTCCTGTACGTCTTCACCCTGCTGCCTCTCAGGGTGCTGCTGGCCGTGCTCCGCCTCCTCACCCTGCCATGCTGTGGCTTCAGGTCAGAGCCAAAACACTCTCCTACCTGTAAAAAAAACACATATTATACCTGCATAGCACCAAAAGAAACAGGTATAAACCTGCACACAGTGTAGATACAGCAACACATAAGCCTCGGGTACAATTACAGCTGAAAAGATATCCTCTGATAACTGATTATTATGATTATTCATCAGTTTTTTTGGGAACAAAATTATTGAATTTGTTTCAGTGTTTTGCAAAACAGTGTCTCCAACTTCCTAGATAAACTTAAAGCAGGAACCATATCGTGGGTCCTCTGGCGATTCCCACCCCTAACATATACATCATGAAGGAAGTTATTATGTATTATATTTAAGGAGGCACACACACAGATACACGCATACACTTGACTCTAAAAACTGTTGTGTTGTTTTTGGTGTATGAGCATGATTTGTCTTAAAGTAATGCAACATTTTCTGTTTCTATTGGTTGCTACTTTCAACAGCAAATGTCCATAAACTGACTGTAAAATATGCTAAAATGTGAAAAAGCATAATACTGCTGATCCTCTGCAGTAATATGTCACCAGTTCATGACTTTTGTTGATGTATTTCCCTAAAAACAGGGAACATATAAGTTTTGAAAAAGCAGCTGTTTTCCATTTTCACATGGAGTGAAAATAGACCTTAAAGACATTCTGATAAAGGTTTCTGTCCGTTGCTTATTGGACATCAGCTGTCAAGGTTTGTCTAATTACTGGTCTGTCTTTTACCAGGATCATGTTGCTGTCCTTCTCTCCACATGAAAGCATTCTTAGGTCTTTAGATTTTACTCTACAGGTCTAGGTCTTTAAATTATTTTCACAGTGTTTCCAGGTCTTGATAAGTTTGGGGTTTGCACAAAAGATCTGGACATTTAGAAAAACAATTCTCACTGACTATGTTTACATGCACAAAATGATGGTTTTTGCCCTTATTAAAAAACAAAAAACAATATTCCTTTGTAGCTGTTTACATGGCAAATGAAAATTTATCTTCCAGTTTACATGCAGCCGATGAACATGCCCCGATATTTTGTTTATGACAGCAAACATAGAGAAGTGAAACAGCTGACACTGCCTGTCATTTTGCTTCTTTGCATGACATAGCATTTTTAAAAATGTTTCCAACAACCTTCTTGAAAAGTCAGGTGTTGCAATAATTGCGCATATCCAAAAATCTGATATCCGAGTCTTTCACAATGTTTTGAAGTAGGTATGTTTCTCTTTCTGACCATAAATGTGAGCTTTTCTTTTGGGAATGCATCTCTACTCAGCCTTACAACCTGTTGGTGAGTTGGTTTGTGTACTGCGTATCCACAGCTGACACACAGAGCTGACCATAAACATGCAAGATGCCGTGTGTTGAAAACTAGGGTACAAACCCCAGATGAGATGTGTATAGATGTCCAAAGAATGCTCCTAAAACCTGAATAATACCAAAATATCCCTTTTGTCTTAATCGGAAAATGCTACATTTGTAAAAAGGCCTCAATCGGAAAATGGGTGAAATATACTGTTTACAAGATCAAATTCAGAATGTTGTCATATCTGGAATAATAGTGGAATATTAGTGTGCATGTCAACATAGTCAGTGTTGCTTTTAGCCAGCTGTACAAGAGTCGTCTTCTTCCATAAACATGTGTTTATATTAACAGCTGTTTCATTTTATCCAAAGTGTCACTGAAAAGTATGTAGTGTTGAAAATGGAAAGCAGCTGTGGTGAAATGTAACTTATTACATTTACCACATTTTGGAAGCAAATACTGTACGTTTCAAACTTTTTGCTACATTTATTTAGGGATGCACTATATTGGATTTTTTGCCAATATCTGATATGCCAATACATAACTTTTTTTTTTAACGATAACCAATATCAGTATCGATGTATCCACTTTTTTCCCCCCACCTAATTTTAGTGATCATCAGGTCTCTTTTGTAGTGGAATTAATATCATATAATGCATACATACTCTTATCATGATGGCCCACCAGCAGATGGAGACATGAAATACAATTCTTCTCAATGTATGCGATATTCATTCAATGTGCAAAATAAGAAAAAGCATGTTGGCCGATTCTGATTGTTCATTTTAAAGCCATTATTGGCCGATACTGATGACATGCAGATATAATTGTGCTTCCCTAATTTATTTGACAACTTTAGTCACTGGTTGCTTTGCATATCTAGATAATACAACATATAACCTGTACTTAGATTGTATAGGTTCAGGCACCAAGCTGTGTGTAAAGTCATTGAATTAGGTCTCTGTTTACCAGCTGCAACATTAAAGTAACAGACACATTAATGCATCAATAATTATAATCCTGTAATGTACCATACGGGATTCTGAAATGAGCCATTCTGCATAATAACTACTGTTACTTTTGATACTTTGCTTTGAAGCTAATACTTTTGTACTTCTACTTTTACTTGTAACAGAGTATTTTACAGTGTTATATTGCTAATTTGCTATTTAAAGTAACAGTTCTAAACACTTCTTTGACCACTACAAAAGAAATGCAGTGAACATACAGTTTCACATGTACCTGAACACACCTGATGGACGCTACCTGTCCTCCTGCTCACCTCACCCTCTGTCTGATTCTCCCCCTCGCCTTCCTCCCCCTCTGCAGGGCACGCACATGCCCGTACTGCAGAAGAAGCAGGTACGCTCCTTAAAGCCGATCAAGGCTTCACAAGTGTTACCACCGTCCTGAACTGGCCTCCACATCATTCACCAGTTTCTCTTCATCTCCATTGTGTCCATAGCTTGGCTCCTCATGTCACGTTTCCATTCTCCGAGCCAGAGCAGCCATGTTGGTTCCTTACAAGTCTTTTTTTTTTTTAAGGTTTGCTGAGAGTGCATGCTCATTCTCATTAAAATGTTGCTTGTCAGTGATACAGCTGCACATGCCTAAACTGGAGGGCTGCTTACTGTACAGCTCCTCTGGAACAGTCTGGGGCTCATTTTTCTCGTCTAACTCAGTTGTTGTTGTTAAGGGAAGGGAAAACTCTACTGATTCACCTTCCCTGCACAGATACCCCCCAGCTGCTCTGCAGGTTTGCTTCTCTAACAAGGTTCTGTAACAGAAATCAAGCTCTCTGTGTTTATTTCTGCTGCAGAGTCTTAATGCCTTTCAGGATAATACAGTATGAATGGCACATCGTGGTGGCTGCTTGGAATGCAGCACATACCTGACTGCACTCAAACATACATAATGTGTGTTATGGAGATAATGCTTGTAGAATAGAAATAGTAAAGACTGCTTTGTGCAGGCTAAACTACCAGCTGGCTGCAGCAGCTTTGCCTCCAGAGAGCCGAGTGTGTCGCACATGTCAAGGATAAGCATCAGCATCATAAACACCTGAATACAAAACTGCTGTTTACCAACACATGTTTTTAAGGGAAGTGTAATTTTGTCGATCTGTTATTTAGGCTTGATAGGAATTTTGAGCAACAATTTTTAAGATTGATTGTTAAAGTCAATACTCATCTGGCCTGCAGTAGGGGGTCGGCTGGCCTGCTGACCATTTTCTAATTCAAAATGAATTGATTCACATTGAGATTTTTAGAATACATCCAAACAGAGCTTGTTTATACAAAAAAAAAAAAAAAAAATTGCTGTGGGAGTGTTACGCCCCAGTGTAGGGATGTTAGAGTGTAACATAAAAAGTGAAACTGAGAGCATGTATGAGTGAATAATCTTCAGCAATTTATCACTAAGGCAATGGATCTGAAAGTTGATTCCAGGAAACTTGTCGTCTGCTAAAGGCAGGTGATACAAGAAACCCGGACAAGGACTTCAGGGTGAACACGGCCAAAATAACAAACAAAACCCACCTATCTTTCCTCAGAGTGCTGCCTCAGCCGTGCAAACAAAAGAGGCAAACAAAAATGCAGTGCTCAGCCTGACTCCCTAAACTAAACTGAGACAGGAGGAAAAAAAGTTTACAACAAAAATGGCATACCATGATCCCCCAGACTCCCCGATAGAAGTCTGGACTAAGCCCCCAGTATCCTCACATCCTAGAAACGCCTCTGCGTACACCTCACCTGACACGACGCTGCTACAGATGGATTTGTCTTCTGACAAATATGACTGATGACAGCAAACATTGAAAAATTGAATACAGACTATGATAAATATGATTAACAATTGTTAATTAACTGACCCCTAGCCTCCCGTCATTTTGCAAAAGTGGCCCCCAGGCAATACAAGTTGAGTATCCCTGATTTAAGTCATTTATGAGACACATGATGTCAATTATTCATTGGTTCCACCTCCTCATATTTGAGGACTTGTAATCACTGTAGATGAAATGTCTTTGGGTTTTTGTGCTGTTGGTTGAACAAAATAAGACGTGAAAACTGTTTATAGATTTATTTATAGGTTAAAAACATTTCAGTTACTAACTGATGATCAAAATAATCAAGTTAAGTCAGATTTATTTGTAGAGCACATTTAAAAACAAATGTCGACCAAAGTGCTTCACAAAGAAATGAAAAACACAGAAAGGATCAAATAAAAATCAGGAATGGAGAGCAGTGATTGGTCACCATATCTGAAGGGTTGGGGGCTGGAATAAGGGATGAGAACTTCAGAGATGTAAGCAGGTGTGTGCGTATGCAATGCTTTAAAAACAAAAGAATTTTAAAATCAATTCTGTACTTCACTAATCGTTAAGTTGCAGCCCTACGATTGGTGCCCTATTAACTTTTATGTCTGATTTAAACTTTTTTTAATACGGTTTCTCTATAAGTACTTGTTCAGCAGTGACCCTGTTTTATCATATTTATTATTCTGTTTCCCAGTCATCCTATGTTTTACCCGACTCCTTTATCTTCTGCTTCAGCACACTTTGTCCCACTATGCTAAACCTTTATTTATTGTAAGTTATTGCACATTGATCACTGAACAAAAAACTTAACATCAAGTGGGGAAAAAAATTATATTCATAAATCAGTAATCTGGGAGTCCTCAAACTTTTGTTATTTTTGAGTCGTGCTTCTTTTACATGAATGACTTCTGTTGTGACCACTGGATGGCGCTGTAGCTTCAGAAAAACAACCCATGAGAACTCTTCAGTA
The DNA here is from genome assembly GCF_006386435.1 of Epinephelus moara. Taxonomy (NCBI): domain Eukaryota; kingdom Metazoa; phylum Chordata; class Actinopteri; order Perciformes; family Serranidae; genus Epinephelus; species Epinephelus moara. Next base: position 36,855,511 of record NC_065509.1, read on the forward strand.
ACATACGGACACCTCCCTGCTGTTGAATAGTTTAGTTTTATCTGAATCTCATCCTTTTTTATGTGTATAGATATTACAGAAAACAATCAATGGGGTTAATGGCTTTTATGTAAGTTCACCTCATCAGTTTAATTTTTGGAAATCCTGATAAATTCACTGTATTCAAACTTAAATCCCAACTAGTTGGCAATGAAGGCAATCACTGTCTTTTATGCTTTGGACAAAAAGGCCCAGATGTTCATCTCATCCTGTTCTCTTCACAGCTTTGTGCTCAGCTGCCTACAATTCAGAAAATACTTGATTAAGCTCATTTAGCCCAAAACTCAGGGCATGTTCTCCTCTCCTCTCCCAGCTCGGAGTCTGCACCTAAAATAGTTCACATCTCCACACCCTGCAGTCCCCCCTTTCATCCATCTTTTCCTCTCTCATGTTTTAAAAAAGTGTAACGGGGTGAGGAGTAGCCCTGTTGTTGTGGTGCAAGACTAATGAACAGCTGCTAAAGTTTATTAAGGTAATGATGGCTGTTAGAGTAGCTCATTGTTATCCTGCTGTGTCTCGTGCTCTAGTGTTAGTCTAGTGTTATTGTGTGTGGTTTAAAGTGATTTAGTGGGGTTCAGCTTGCGCAATATTAAAGGGTAACTTCTGTATTTTTTCAGCCTGGGCCCTATTCTCCATGTGTTTGTGTCTTAGTTGAGTAATAGGAACAACTTCTTGATAAAGTGGTCCAGTATTGACAGAGAGGGCTCCAGATGTAAACAGGCTGCCATGTAACTTGATTTCATTTGCCCCCTAAGTGCGGTTCATTTGGGCAGGTGTGAACACAGCAATCACACTCAGGTGCGCACAAAAACAACTGGACCGAGACCTTCTTGAAGAGGTGGTCTCGGTCCGGTTACAAACAAACTCTGGTGCGGTTGGTTTGTGGTGAGAACGTGTTCTGACCTGGATGTGAACCAACTGCAGTCACATGACACATTGTTTGGGTTAAACATGAGCATGTTACAGTCCTGGAGGATTATTAATGTGCACCTCCTCCTGTACTGCCTTAATATGCACATTCAGCACATCCAATGCATCAAAACATTGTTTTCTAGTTGGAGCCGCGCCTCGTTTTCAAACTGTATGGTTTGACTAAAATGAACAATGACAGCAATATAGTCCACGATGAGCAGCGCTAAAATCAACCTGCGTAGTTGTCCCTCCATTGTGACATTAGAAAGTGTCACATTTATCTTGCAAGTGTACTCTTCTTCAACGTTTGCTTTACTTCCTGGATTTTTCCCTCATGGAAATTCTGACCAATCCAGAGCAGCTTTCTCACACAAGGCATTTGATCTGGTCCGTTTGTAAATGCTGCCGTGAGAACACGAACCAACTCTAGGCAATTATACAACTTTGGAACAAAATTAGTCCCTGATTCAGACCAAAGGAGACGACTCTTGGTCTGAAAGCACCACAAAAGTGCTTGCTTTGCCACTGACAGGTTCAGATTGCTATTCTTAGTGCTAAAAAACAGTATGGAAAGGAGAGACAGACCTTTTTGTTAAAGAGTAAGATCCTTTTTGTTTAACCAGATAAGCTCTGAAATCGTTATCACCCAACCTACAAGACTGCATTACATTGAAGCCTGTTTCATGTCTGCTGGCTGCTGCCTTTTCACTCAGTACTGGAGAAATGTTGTCCCCATTAGTATTTCCCATATAAAAACATGGGAAATAGGATCCTGGCTGAAAAATACAGACATTACTCTTCAAGAGAGGTGGCTGTTACTGAGAGAAATGATACTGTAGTCTTTGTGGCACTGTGGTAAAATAAACAGCCATCAGTAAAATACTGTGTAATTCTGGTGTATCATGTTTTGACAGTTTTATCAGCAGGTAGAACGAACCATTTCTGTATGAAAACCATAATGTGTGTGAATATATTGAAGTTGTGATTCATAGTGAGTAAGAAGCCTTTGTTGTGAGTGGATGAAACATTTTCTTTTTCTTGCAGTAGTGGACGTAGAGTCCAGTCACACAGCTGACATATAAAATACACTGGGTGTCTTAGAGTTAAGCTCTCTCTCTGGCTCTTCCCGGTTATCCCTGTCATAGTAAATACTAAATAAACGGTCCTATGGATTTGTCAGCCCTCCTCTTAACATGCTCCCAAGCTGCCACTGCCAACCATTGCTATTAATTATGAAAGCTGCACATGTTTTAAATACATTAAAAAACATGCTTTGCTGTTCTCGCAGTATGTGACAGCTCAGCCTGTGTGTTTTCTTCCACTGATGCTGCACATCCAGCACCATTTTAAATATTTCTGTCCAAAATGCTGGCCACATTTTGGTAACAAAATTGAAATATTAGACACTCTAACACATATAAATCTTTGTTGGTGTGTTGTAGTCTGTTTGGTAGATAAGAACGACAAAGATTTAATCTTTATAAGAGCAGAGGCACTGAATGAAAACAGAAACATATTAAAAGGAGATAAATGTTATGAAAGGAGATAGAAAGGAGACACTAACTTTAATATTTCATATTGTATTTTTTGTGTTATCACTACTTGTGGCCTTTTCCTTTATGTGGGATATCAGATTTTGAACAGAAAATAATTATTTACCCCTGTATGTGTTGACCTGCTGTGTCCTCGCATGGTAAGAATAGCAGAGATTGTTCAAACCCTCCATATACAGCAGCAGACAGTGATGTTACTGTTGTGATCTAGGGCTGCAACTAACGATTATTTTCATTGTCGATTAATCTGTCGATTATTTGTTCGATTAGTCGACTAATCATTTTATCGAAAAATGTGTTAAAATGTTGAAAAATGTCGGTCTGTTTCTCCCAAACCTCAAAATTATGTCATCTAATGTCTTGTTTCGTACTCACACCAAAAGGTTTTAGTTCACCGTCATGGGAGAGTGTGTAAAGATGCCAATATTTCAACATAAGAAGCTGCAATAAGAGTATTTTGGGGTACTTTTATAGTACTTTTCTATGAAAAATGACTCAAACCGATTAGTCGATTACTAAAATAGTTACCGATTATTTTAATAGTCGATTAGTCATCGATTAGTCGATTAATCGTTGCAGCCCTATTGTGATCATACATTTACTGGGTAAAAATATGTGTTTGTCAGCATGCACGTACATTACAAACACGTCAATGGACATATTACACTATCAGCATGCAAGTATGTCTTCAAGTACGCACAAATGTTCCCAGAGGTTGGTTAAATGTGTTTATTTATTCAGTACAGATACTATAAGTTGATCTCTCTGTGTGTTTTGTGTGTGTGTGGTCAGCGGGTCTCGGCTGCTGCAGCCAGCGCAGGTATGTGACATGCTGAAGGGCCTGATCTTGGTGCTCTGCTTCTCCATGATGCATTATGTCGATTACTCCATGATGTACCACCTGATCAGAGGACAGTCTGTCATCAAACTCTACATCATCTACAACATGTTGGAGGTACCTCACATTTTATACACTTACAGCTGACACGTGGTGGAGAAATCACTTCATGTTGGTGGATTCAAACCTTCAAGTGCACTCACAGTTTTTTACGATTCTGTGTATTGTCCAATTTTCTGCATACAGTGTACATATTTTATGGCTTAATTATACAGACAGTAGATGTATCAATCTGGCTACTGGAACACATTTTCTAACCTAAATCAACCAAATACAGAAATACAACTACCTTCAAAGTTGAAAAGGCTTATCAAAACCTGGGATAGACGCCTACATTTCTGGAAAATTATTGATGTGGCAAAAGTTAAAGGTGAAATACATGTCTGACTGCACATTGGATGTATTTGGAATTAGGGCTGGGTGATATTGACAAAAATTCGTATCTTGGTATTTACAGGCTGACTGGCAATACATGATATATATCTTGGTATTTTCTACGAAACAGCGACATGTTTTCAGCTGCAAGTCAAAGCCACATTTGAGATGTCACAAGCAGTTTTATAATAAGAGACTGCGATCAAAATAAAATGCAAAGACACTGACTTTATTGCCCTGTTTTAAAATATGTAGCTGCACAACAGTTACACTTCCAAAACATTAAACATGGCTTCATAGCAACAATTTCAAACACAAGTACACAAATGAGCTTCATTATAAAAGAAATGAACCAAATGTCTGCCACCGTTAATAAGTCAGAATCTGTTATCTCTCTGTCAGGTGGCCGATCGCCTCTTCTCATCCTTCGGTCAAGACATCCTGGACGCTCTCTACTGGACGGCCACAGAACCCAAAGAACGGAAAAGAGACAGTATAGGAGTCATTCCTCACTTCCTGATGGCCGTCTTTTACGTCTGTATCCTTCCTGTTCAGATCCACATCCAAAAGAAATGTGGTCGTTGATTGGAATTTTGTGATTGATGTCGGTTGTCTCTTTCTTCTGTGTTTGACAGATGACATCCGGTCACAGTCTCATGAAATGTCCAGAACTGTTTCCCTGTGAGATTTCTGAGCTGTGTTTGACCACTGAAAAAGATAAATGAAGCTTTTAAGCGCTGTATCACTCGGCCGACAGACGCCGGAGTGAAATTTGTTTTGATTTTTTTCCAACAAGACGGACAGACGAGCTAAAAGTCAGAAACTGATTAAGTTTACTTTGGGCCAAAGTGCTCTGAACCAGCTGAGTTCAGTGCAACATAGTGTTTGTTTATATTGTTTTCTTGAGCGTACAGTACGTCCTTCAGTCATGCATTTGATGTTTGATTCTTTTTTTGTATTGATTATTGTATGGATGCACTGAAACCCATGACTGTTGTTTGCAGCCTGCCTAAATATAAAAGGGGTAGTTGGGATCTGTGAAGTGAGGTTGTATGACGCACTTATCGATAGTCAGTGTATTACGTACAGTAGATGTCAGTTGACATGCCCCCAGTTTGGAGAAGCAGACAGGAGTACTGACACAGCAATTTACTGCTGTGGACAGGGGCAGCAATCCTGTCCACATTGACTTTAGAATAGTACCTCGACCACACTTCAAAAGATCCAACCTTATCCCTTAAAGATGCATCCTTTTTATTACTTTTTAATGAAGTGATATTCAGTGCTGGAATTCTTTTACATCAGTTATTCTCCTGAGTTTCTGTTGCTCAGTCCTCCATGCCATCCTCATCATGGTCCAGGCCTCCACCCTCAACGTTGCCTTCAACTCGCACAACAAATCCCTGCTCACCATCATGATGTCCAACAATGTAAGTGCACACACACATACACACTCATGCAGATAAGCATTTGTATTCAACCCAACAAATAGTTGTACACAACAATCTCCCTGATGTGATTGTTTAAGCAGCTGCACTGAAAACAAATATATGCACACATTCTACATTTTACTTAAATAATTTGCATGCAGATGTATCCCAGAAAAAATCAACTTGGCACGTTGGTGATGAAACGTTAATGTCGCAGCTGCAACATGATGCCTTGTTTTGTAATTTCTGGATTATAAATGCTGCTGAATGCTTTTCTTTCTTTCTTTCTTTCTTTCTTCCTTCTTCTGTTGTCTCAAACACAGTTTGTGGAGATCAAAGGAAGTGTGTTCAAGAAATTTGAGAAGAACAACTTATTCCAAATGTCCAACAGTGGTAAGATATTCAATGTCCTATCAGAGATCACACACTTAATGCTGAATTTAATGTATTGAAAAGATCAGGAGAGCCAAAAACATAATTTACACGCTTTAATTTGTTTCCAGAACTGGTCAAATAATTGGATTCTGCATTGTTTAACTTCTTGTGTGATGTGAGAGAGAGAGAGAGAGCGCCTCACTGTCTTTAAGATCTGTGATTATCATTTGTTCCACGAGCACTTTACTGCTGCTGAGTGAACAAAAGGGAAAGCTTCCTACAACCAAGTATTCTTTGTAAGCTCTGATCTTCCTCTTCAGAAGAACTGTCAATGATAAAACAAAAATCTGAATTGTAACTTATCTGTTGAGACCTTTTTCCCCCTCTCGTATCTTTTTAATCAAATCCCTTGGTTGTAGAGCTGCAACAGTCAGTCGATTAATCATTAAATAGAAAGTGAATCATTAACTATTTTGCTAATTAAGACATCTTTCAAGTTAAAAAGGTCGAAGAGTTGTCGGTACAGCTTCTCAGTTGTGAAGAGTTTCTGCTTTTCTCTTGTTTTATAACATAATTTAATATATTCATGTTGTGTTCTGTAGTTGGGCAAAACAAGTCATTTGAAGACCTCATACTGTTTGTTAAAAATGAATTTTCTCCTTTCGAAAAGCCAATTTTGAGCGAATCACGAAGATAAAACATTTGCTTTTGTCTGTTTCTGTTGGACAGATGTACACTATGACCCAGTCTAGAGTTTAAGTAAAATGTTAAGCATGAAACTGTGGTGCAAAAACATTAAAACCAAGACACAACTGAAGTAAATTAGTTGAATTCTCTTATTTGAATACAAGCCCTTTGTGCCTCTACTCACTCGGATTTGTTAGTCAGAAAACAGAGATATTAAATGTACTGTGCATTTCCCTTTTGATCCCCCTGAGGCAGCGTGTTTTTATCTCAGTCACTCTTGTTGTATACTAATGACGGCAGAAGACAATAAGCCTTAATCAGCTGCCATTTCCCTCTTGCTGTTTACTCACATCATGGAAGATTGGAGCTGAGTGTGTTCCTAACTAGCGTGGTATAATCAGCTCAGATAATGGCACGCTAAACTTTTACATCTGTGTCTTTAAATCATAGTAGATGGATGTTTGTAGCACGCTATACTGTGGCAGGACTGAAAGACACTGTAGCTGTAAATGTGCTACTGTAATGAGACTTTTTTTTAGTAAAGTGCTATACATTAAAACTGACAGATCTCATATAGTGAGATGAATTGGCGCTGTGATCTACTGGTCCATCTACGTCCCAACCCTCACTTATGGTCATGAGTTCTGGGTAGTGACCAGAATGAAATCGCGGATACAAGCAACCGAAATTAGTTTCCTCCGTGGGGTGGCTGGGCTCAGCCTTAGAGATAGGGTGAGGAGCTCGGACATCCAGAGGGAGCTCAGAGTAAAGCCGTAGCTCCTTTGCGCTGAAAGGGGTCAGTTGAGGTGGTTCGGGCACCTAATCAGGATGCCTACTGGGTGCCTCCTGTTAGAGGTGTGTTGGGCACGTCCCACTGGTAGGAGGCCCTGGGGCAGACCCAGAACACGCTGGAGGGATTACATATCTCATGGAAATATGATGACGGAGAAGTGGATGAAAATGAATGGATGGAGATCTCATATAACACAAGCTGCTTTAACACAAAAATGCAGTATGAGAACAGCACATGTTGGTGAAGTCAACATAACTGCAGTTGTGTGTTAAATGTTGATGCTTACTAACCAAGTTGTTCCAGAGTTGAGACAAATTTGTTTATTTTGTCCTGCAGATATCAAGGAGCGGTTCACCGGCTATGTTCTCCTGCTCATCGTTTGTCTCAGGAACATGGAGCAGTTCTCATGGAACCCAGGTAATCATCTGTTCCTCAACAAACTGCAGTTTGAGAAAATCTTTCTGCTGTCATAGTCGATGCAAACACAGCCATAGTGTGTCTGTTTCAAAAGCTGAATACATAAAAACTGGCTACATGTTAGAGGTTACATTTCCACCCTCGCACAGCGGTCAGTGTTTGTCACGGTATAAATCCAGAGAAATATGCTGAGCAGCTTTTTTTTCCTGCTGTTTTGGTGTTTTTTGACCCCATGCAACACCTTGGGGATCTTCTCTCTCCCAGCAAACCGTGAATGAGACGGAGCAGAGTGAAGGATGAGAGCTGGGTGTTTCTGTGTGACAGCCGTCTGAAAACACTCAGCTCCTCCTGTCAGTCTCAAAGCCAGACACACAGTGGATGACAGACGTGGCCTGTCAGCTGAAATCATAACACTGATGTGCTAATACTAGCAGAGCGATGGCCTTCTGTTGCTATAGGTATACAAATCAGAAGTCTCCACTAATTTACTTATCTTCCACGGAGCATTAATGGTGCCTGCTCTTCTTTGTTTACATCATACAGAACCAAAGCACCTGCTCTCAGCTAATCATCTGCTAAACACTTTATCATAGTTAAAATGGACGAAATGAGAACTGAAGGCTCATTAAGAATTTATTTATTTTGTAAACAGCAAGAAGCCACAGGGTCGTATATAATGAAGACTGCGTATGGATTGTGATGGTAAAGAAATATATGTACAGCATCTGCAAACTTGTGCATTGAATTGTGTGAGTAATTATATGACTTAAAGCTGCACTAATCAATATATTTGTTTTAATGATATTTTAAATGACTGTCTCCGTGTTTAGACTGCAGGCATATGAGATTCTTTTTTCACTCGCACGTCTCATGCAACAGATCCGCTCTCATTTTAATCTATGCTGCTGTCTGCACCGGCTCTGTGCTGGCTCACGTCTCAGCTGCGTCTCACGGGCGTAAACACAACCTAAAGCGTTTATCAATGCTTGAAGTCTATTTTTTGACAATACACAAAAGTGCAAGGTTGACGTCCGATAAAATGTCACTGAATAAATGTGTTTATCTACCTTTTGCATTCTACGTGGAGCAGAGTCTGCTGTCTCTGAACAGAGCCAGAGAACAGCACACTTTGCTCCAGTTTGTTATCCTACTCTTCCTTCACTACTGTCCAGCAGTTGGGAGACAAGGGATGGGAACTTCTTGGGTATTGAGGAGCTGTAGTGGTTATTCATGGGCAAACTGTAACCATCACTGAACATTTACTGCCACTACTGCACACTGCACAGAGAGTTTGGTTGCTCGATGCTTTGAATTTGTGGACAAGACCAAACTGGAATAGACATAGTGAATGCTGTCGTTACACTAGCTTAACACTGGCTTTTTTGGAGACAGAAGTGACCATATTTGGACGGGAGGGTGGATCTGACACACAGACTGTAGCAACGCCTCGCAGGCAGCTTGTCACTCAAAGCAGGCCCTCCCTCAAATATGCATTATAAAGAGCTATGTCAAAATTCACCCAACATACAGTTGTCATGCATGTTGAAATTAACTACAGAGATGATTTTTTTTTTTTTTTTTGCTGTAAATTTGGCATTTTAACATGGGGGTCTCTGAGGATTGACTCACTTCTGGAGCCAGCCTCCAGTGGCCATTGAAGGAACTGCAGTTTTAGGCACTTTGGCGTAGGCTTCTTTTTCAGGCTCTGTTATTATCACCCAATTTTGCAATTCCTCTCTGCTCTATTAATTATTTTAGTGTGTCTCAGCTCACTGTTTTGTTTTTCAGCCCTCAACTTTACTGTCTCGTTTCATCAGTTGGCGGGGAGTAAAAATGGAGCTAAAAGCAGAGTCAGTGGACAGAGAACAAGACTGCTAATTAATGCTAATGTGACTTTGTATGCTGGATGTGAAATAAAAAGTCAGCAGCATCCAGGGAAGGATTCCTCTTAAATTAGATTAAAATTATTTACATATAACACATAAAGTCTCATGTGCCATTTTTCTCCCCTCAGACCACCTGTGGGTGTTGTTCCCCGACGTCTTCATGGTCATCACCTCTGAAGTTGCTGTTGACGTTATTAAACATGCTTTCATCACCAAATTCAACGACATCACTGCAGATGTAAGAGCCAAACCTGATGTTCATTATTTCTAAAACAGCCTCGCAGTTACACAGTATGTGTGTATTATAATACTGTGTATGTGGTCCGTTTATCTTTCCTAATTAAAACTTGTTTGTTGGCACACTCCGTTATTGTTCGTGTCTCTCTCCCAGGTGTACAGCGAGTACAGAGCCAGCTTGGCTTTCGATCTCGTCAGCAGTCGACAGAAGAATGTAAGCAGCTTCTCATTATACTTACATAAACAGCATCGAGCCTACGCAGCTAATCAATGCAGTTTTGTGGAGTGCTGTAATGTGTGCTTGTCTGTCACTGTGTAGGCTTATACAGACTACAGTGACTCAGTGGCCCGGAGGATGGGCTTCATCCCTCTGCCTTTGGCCGTTCTGGTAAGAGACGCTGCACTCTGTTGTTATTCAGGCACAAACACCAGAAGAGAGTTAGTCATCGGCACATAAACATTAGCCAGAACTTCCTACAGACTTGTACGTAATACCACTGCCTGATGGTGCTCACCATGTTTTTAAATCCATAATTATTTTCCACCACAGAGTCCATTTATTCTGCCTTTTAATGTTTTAACAGCTGATCCGTGTGGTGATGAGTTCAGTGAAGGTGCAGGGAGCTCTTTCATACACGTGTGTGTTCCTCTTTTATCTCGGGTAAGTCTGTTATACATTACTAATGTTATGTCATGATTATGTTTCCATGTTACATTTATTGTGGATGGCTTTGCCAAGCATCCAGAATTGATGGGAGCTTTAAAGCCTCATGTTGCTGTACTTGTTACACTGAACGTGGCATTTTAATTTTACATATGCTGCATGTATTTTAATCTGACTGTGAAAATGTAGCTCAAGAGGAGATTTAAAGGCTGAAACTGATTTCAGTTGTTCATGCACATTAATCTGGTGATAAGATATGTTGTTATTCCCTCTTCTTATTGATATTCAGAGTTAAACCATTTAAAATTGAGGTCAAAGTCTATATTTCCATATTATTTTTATCTTAACGCTGAATTCATTAATCCATTTATCAGTGCATATGTAAACGTTTACATTATATGTTTAACTGTAGTGTGTTAAATGTGCACAGAGACTCCCATGTGCTGTATACAGACATGCATGCAGAGTCACACTAACACATGCGGCCACTGTCATAAACACACAGTGAGATTCAGAGACACACACAGTTACATAAGTATCACCACTGTGCCCTCACGTTCTCCCTGTGCAGAGCTGCTGATTGCCTCGCTCACTCTCATTTGCTGGATCCTGTTGGGCTCGTACCATTGAAGAGTTTCCCTCAGGGTGAAGAATACAATGTTGTCATCTCTAGTGCCATCTCTGGCCTTCCCCACCCCCTGATTTAAAAATAACTCTGGCTCGAACAGGCCGCCGTGCCTTGGCAAAGACTCAGCCATGTTGACACGCTCTCAGTCCGAAACACCCTGTCACAGCGAGCAGTGGTCCACAGACCCAAATGTGTCTGTCTCTGTCATATCACCGTGTCAGAGGTTGGGCCTTATAGCAGAACCCAGAAACACACAAGGATGGTCAACATCAACATCCTGGTGTCAGTGGTGTGATGTGAACCAGATGGTTGAAGAAATTCATTATAGCTGCGGCTCAAGACTGCTCTGTGATAACTCTGCCACATCCCAACACCAGATAACAGCAAGAAAGATGGAATAGACTAAAATCATAAACCTCATTATTTTTCTATTTATTCTCATCTAAATCTAAACTTCATCGTGGTGCTGAATCCATCAGCTAAACTGGCAAATAAACTCAAGTTGCTGAAAGAATTCTTAAATACATCGGCTGCCAAAACAAAGCAAATATACTAATGTGAAATGTGAAAGAAACAGTATTTATTTCACAAATTAAACTGCCATCAACAAATACAAACAATTGTACATCAGAAAAATGCTTTGTCATGATTTTATTATTTAGTTATTCATCAAGCAAAGTCAGTTTAAAGGTAAACTACTGTATGCAGGAATTGTCAGTTGTCAGTCAACAAAACATTCAAACTTGGCTCCTCCTGCCTGCACTGCATCTAAGTACACTGCAAATTATGGTACTATTAAAAGAACATTACATTTGTTGTCACAGAAAAGCCAAAACTTAAGCAAGCTAACTTAGCTAACCGCTGGCACTTACCTTTCCAACAAAAAACAGGCCAACTCCACTCTTCATCCTCATCCTCTCTTTCAGTGCTTGCCAGCTAAAGTGAAAGCCAACCCCAGATTCACTCTCGTTTTGGAACGAGCTTTGTCCGCTTGGCGTTTCACCTGCTATATTTGTGTTTTTACGCCCCTGTGTCTTTGATTTTTGTAGCTTCTTCTTGGATGCCTGCTGCTTACAGTCCAAGACCTGTTTGCTACACGGCAACACAGCAAAATAAGATAAAAAATACAGGCAGAGGGCAGAATCTCTGCAGATACATACACCGCCACACACTTCTAATAGTGAAGTGAAGACTGAAAGTGTGCTCAAAAATTATAATAATTCTGTATAATTTTCTTTTCTTTTTTTCCAATTTGTTGGACATTTCTTACCAAGTTGCTCATTGCTCTCTCCCATTTTTTTGAAAGACATTGCACCAATTTGCTCAAGGTTTAAAGGTTTAAATACTTGCAAAAGGCATCTGAAAGCAGCACAAGAAAAGTGATGTTTCAAAGGGTTAAACAATAGAAAATTGTTTTTTGAGAAATAGTTTTTGATCCATTTCTTCCAGTCAGATAAACACCCTTCTAAACAGCAGCCCTCTCCCTGTTTAGGCTGGTTACACTGAAAGTGTTGAACAGTATTGTGCTGCTGGGGAAGTCATGTGTTTACGTCAAGAGAGCCAACATGGAGGACAAACTGTTCGAGAGACCCTCCACCGCTCAATCCTCCTCTGGGAAAAGCCCCAGCAAAGCTGACCAGGCCAGATGTCCAACACCTTCAGGTAAATCACTAACTGATTATCTTGTAAACATCATGAATGTCTTTTTTAAAAAGGCTGCGTGTTTATATTGATTACGTTTCTATAAATTAACATTAAACACTAGGTTCCATAAACAGCTGACGGACACAGTGAGAGACTAAGTTGTTAATGTAGTGGAGCATTTAGCAGCTAAAGAGATAGATATTTTCCTCAGGAGTTGGTGGAGACCAAAAACAGAGCTAAAAGAGAGTGAATGTTGGACTAACATTCATCAGGAGAACACAAACATGACTCCAAATGGATGATTACGTCGCTCAGTAAAGGATGGGTGTATAAAAATGCAACTATTTGCCAACAAGTAAACATATTAACTTAAATAGTGATGATATGTCAATGTTGTTTGCGGCTTGTCTCTGCTGCCCCCACATGGCCAACAAAATAAGTTGTTGCAGGTTTAAATTAACATGGAAATAATTAGTATGTCAACATGATTTTTCTCATCACTTCTATCAGAGCAAAAGTGGAAGTTTATTGGAAAAGAGGAACACAGATTGACCCATTTATAATTTTCTTAGTATCTTTACAAAATTATTCAACCATCTCCGCTTGATAACCCTCCGTCCTCACTAATTACACCAAGTGGAACTATCAGGACTCCTACAATCCAGCAAACCAGAAACAGTCCTGGAATATTTCAGTTTTTGAATATATAGGTACATTTGGATATAACCTTTTTTCTTTGTACTAGCCAGCACTCAAATGATCAGCTTGGCACTNGTACAGAGCCAAAATGACGACAACTGTATCATTGTCCAAATAATTATGGACCTGACTGTATAGGTACATTTGGATATAACCTTTTTTCTTTGTACTAGCCAGCACTCAAATGATCAGCTTGGCACTCAGTAATGAACAATACTAAATTAAATAATATCCTGATTATATAAGTCTCTTTACATGTCTAGCTGTTACCTCAAGACCTCAAGCCATCTATTTGAATAAATATATTTTTTAACCAATATCCAACAATAAACGCCGGCACATTAGACACTGAGAGTTTATTGTGCACTCATATCTTCAGCATGAAATATTCAGCGAGCTTGCAGGAGCCCTCAGCTGAGGTCATTATGCAGTGTGAAAACGACACTTTGATTTTGGATCCAAATACAGAAAATGCAGCACAGACATGTTAAAAAAACAGTACTTCAGTTTTTGCAGCTGCTGTACAAGCAGTGACAGAGAATATATCACGTTTGTTTTGAATCTCACAAAAGCTTTTAATCACAGACCATCAGCTTGAAATATATCACAGATTTTGGAGGTTGCATCCTATTTTGAAGATATGAAAAGACCTGTGAGAGCATCCTGGTGGTTCTCAGGAATAGATATCTAGTAAATGAGATGTCCTGGGATTTAATCTTTCTTATGAATAATATGCATGCTGCTCTCTGCCTCCCACTCAATTGCTGATCTTCGCTGTGTCTCTGCACTTTGACATACTGTGTCTAATAAAACAGTAATGTCTTATAATGATATTTAAAAACAAACACACAGAGGAAACAAAGCTCTGTTGTTGTTTATATCTCACACTAAAGTGGAAAACACTAATTTATATTCCAAATCATGTGTTTGTCCGTTGCATGCAGCACAGTTTACCAAACTCTCCCCGCCTTAGAGAAGAATTATATTAACATTTTTAAGCATTCAGCTGACATTTTAATTTACATTTTGGGCAATTAGCTGACACTTAGATTTACATTTTAGGCATTTAGCTGACACGTATCCAGACAGATTTGTCAGCAGGTAGGAGCTCAGTGTCCAGCTTCAGGCAGCAGATGGAAACATCCTGTGTGTGGTGCCGAAATTAAACTTGTGACCCTTCAGTTGTAGAAACTACCTGAGTATCAGGCTATAAGTTGTTAGATGTAGAGTTTGATTCAAAAGCATTTAGAGGTTAAAACAAGTCAATGTGATGTCCAAGAAACTAATCAAGCAACCCTGTATGAGTCTTCAAAATGGCGAACCTCACACTCACTCTTTGCATTGTGGTTAAAGTACAGTATACTGTCATGAAGTCTTGTGTGTATAGCTGCAAGTAACAGTATTTTTTATGATCAATCTGCCACATATTTTGTCTATAAAATGTCAAAAAATATGCATATTCTAATTGTTTTATAGAAACAGCCACAAAAACTTAAAGATCGTCAGTTTATATTTATATTAGACAAAGAAAAGCTGCAACTCTTCACATTTGAGGAGCTGAAACTAGCAAATGTTCACCATTTTGACTAATCGATTAATCTACTAATAGACCAATATTGGCACCACTTGTATGCATTTGATCAGTGATCAATAATGTGGCACTGAAGCGTAGTTCAGACCAAAGATTCGTGACAAGACGAGTTGAAACAGCCAGCTACTTGTAATGCGCCATTCTGCAACGTTCTAAAAACCCTGCAGTTCACACCAATGCAACTTAATGAGACGGTGTATCATCTCTATGCAACAACTCTCTGTACTTCTGTTCTGATTTTCAGCTTTTCAGACTTATTTTGTGGCTGAATATAATTTGTAGCTTCTTAAAACATGAATGAGGATAGTGATAGTGAGATACTGGCTACAGTTGCATTTGTAGTAGTGATGAAATTGTGAAAAACAGAAACAAAACGAGCATTAGACGGACTGTATTTATAATAAATACGCCACAGTAGTATCCGTTATATTGGAGGGGCATAAGCACATACAGTGAGCAGCAGCAGCGACCCACTGTCTGACACCGGCACACTGTGAGGATGGAAACAGAGGGCTCAGCAGGTACGCAGCAAGCGAACACGCCGTCTGTGGTCATTTTGACTTGACCAGCCGATTTCACTATAAGCTGATTGGCTGTTGAAACAGGTGACAAGCTTTTCGTTCTAAAACCAGCTGCCGACGATCTGACCAGCTGAGTTGCAGGTGACACCATCAACCGCCTTGAGTCGAGCTCAGACCGACTAGTTCACACTGCTGCAACTTTTCTCCAACGTTCTAAAATGGTTTTGACTCGTCGCAAATCATTTGTCTGAACTGGCCTTAAGGGACAGTTCACCCCAAATTTAAAAATACATATTTTCCTCCTACCTGTAGTGCTGTTTATCATTTATTAGATTGTTTTGGTGTGAGTTGCAGATTGTTGCATTTGTAAAACTCAGCATGAAAGTCTGTCCAGAAATCATGAACCAGTTACTCGAGATAAACCACAGACCTTGTTGTGAGCAATTTTCTTTCCTATGAACTACCAACTGTATCACTGGGCAGGAGGAAGCAAGCATCTTAGTTCAATACTTATATACTACATAGCATCAGAGAGCTAGCTAACGTTACAGCTCAGGAGGATGTCATTAATGTTTACATCTTGCGCTGTCAGGAGCATGAGTAGATGTACACGTCCTTCTGTGTGGTGATGCGGTTGGTGGGTGCAGTTTGGTAGCTAAGAAAGCTGACACCACAAGCCTAGTGCCATATAGTTCTGTTATATCGGAAAGAGGGCAGACATCTCTACGGCCAATATCTCCAACACTCAGCAACTCACACCAAAACAATCAAAATTAATAAACAGCACTAGAGGTAAGAGGAAAATATGTATTTTTGATTTTAGGGTGAACTGTCCCCTCGAATTATGGTTTGACAGTTTGAGCTTTGACTGTAGCACTTCCTTCAGGCCAATGAATTTAATTAGTCTAGACTCCAAAATGGGTCATACGTCCAAAATTGTATCAGCAGTACTTGAAATTGTTATTTTAATACAGTTAAATCAAATCACAAAGTTACTTTTTTGTAAGGATAGTTGTTGCTATATAGCAAGGGTTGTTTACAGCACACTCAACCTTGTGGAAGATCGAGCCCTTCTGTGATAAGAGATCCAGATTAATTGATTATTTAAATGGCATTGTCATTTTTTTATGCACAAATACAAAAAGTTACTTAGCTCCTGGTTCTCAGTCCTGAGGATTTGCAGGTCTTATGTGATAGTAAATTGAATATATCTGTCAAGAAACTAATATGCCTTTTCATCAATAATAAAAGTAATTGTTAGTTGTAGCTGTAGCAGACTTTAGAGGCATTGACGTGCCAAAAATCATCCCATATGACAAATATCAACAACTAAACAAACAATGAGGGTTTGGTCTAACATTCAAATATTTACATATGAATATCCTCATTAACATTCATGTATATATCTTGACACTGTTAAACAGGCCCTGTACCTCAGGACACACACACACTCGCGTACGATCAGACACACAGATTTGGAGGTGGCAGTATCTCCCTGTCATCCGCAGCCAAATCCCTGCAGATCTTTTCTCCCATGTGCCACAGACCTGCCTGCTGCTCTGAGCCAGGAGCTTTAAAATGACAAAGATCCTGATGGTGCATCATGTCATATCAAACATCAAAGCTCCTACCAGCGCTTGTGTTTCAAACGAATCTGGTTTCTCAGAAAGCAGCTGCTACAAGGCTTAAGGCGGCATGCTCCGACATATAGAGTATAATAATAACTACTTTGAGGTTGTGGGAAATTAATGTGAGTCTCCTTCTGCTTCCCACACATTTAGCTGCTGGGATTTCAACCAGCTACCTCTCTTTTCTAACATTACGCTACTTTGGCGTGTGCCTGGAGCTTTACCTGCTGCCCCAGTGGATTCACTGCACAATTATGTTCATCTGCACGTCTTTGTCTTTACAATGATCGGGATTCACGTAACATTAGATATGCCATCTGTCTATACTGCATGTTTTTGTCCAGAGGGCAGAAACGGGTAATGAGCGGTTTCACATCAGCCATTTCAAGCCCCATATGGTAGTTAACTTTTATTAAAGCTCACATATCTTCCAGAGAAAAAGTGGAGATCTATGTGTTTCTGCACTGGCTTGAATAATGTTTCCGCCAAATCTTTTGTAATGTGCACCCTTAAGGACTCTACGGCACACTTTATTTACACATGTACATGATAAAACCCAGATAGAGAGGGTTGTAATTAAAAGAAAAACAACCAATGTCAGCCTCACACCAAATTACTTTCAGAATGGTTTCACTGTCGCAGACAAATTTACAAAGTTGGGATAAAATCAGGAGAGTTTACCTCAGTTGTGTGCACTCCCTTAGTCTCGATCGTTTGGTGTAAGGTGGTAATAAAACTCTGTCTGAGCGTTTCTTTTTTAGTCTTTGTTTATCTTGATGTCCCAGTAAAATCCAACATGTTTAATATTGTTGTACCGTGTCATACTGCACTGTGTCGTACCATATCATATCATATCTTATCGTATTATAGTGTAGCGCAACATATCGTATCGTATCGCATCGCATCGCATCGCATCGCATCGCATCGCATCGCATCGGCTCATGAAATACTGAAATTCAATTACATGAACATTGTCAACAACCAACAGCTACACTCTCTCCAACACCAGGGAGCAGCAACCAGGTAGACAGTCAGCATGGAAGGGACCAACTCAGGGGAGGTGCATGAACATGAACAAGTCTTGGTTCTCTTGCGCTGTTGTTGAGTGAACTAAAGTCGGTGTTCAATTCATCATGTATCTGATCCACCATCTGGCACTTATTTTAGTGAGAAATCTTAATTTTTTTAAATGTTCACCTCTTGTTCCCATGATCTCCTCCAAATAAAATATTGCAGCTAACCAACAGAGGCTGGTCGCCAGGCTGGCTGGTAAGTGAAATTTTTTACCAGCCAGGCAGATATTTTACCCGCCAACCAAATAAAAATTGCTTTTAAGTGTTGTAATTTGCTATCAGTATTATTTAACATGTCATTTGGGTCTCGCATGCGATTCTCAATCAATATTTTAATAGTGTGAACTAATATTAGTAATAATGTATGCTAAAATATGAATAACTGTTTCAACAGTTAAGTGTAATATTTGGATTAATAAATTCTGTAGTATTCTTACTACAGTGCAAAAAGAATCTTTGATTAAGGAATTTTACATGAATCACTTACTTCAGTTTCCTTTGGACAGTTGAGACATAAGATTTTAGCTCGACCAGACTGCAACAGCAGGGCCTGACCTGTATAAACATGAATGTCTGACCAGTGGTGGACAAAGTATTCAGCGACATGACTTGAGTGAAAGGGTGGACAAAGTATTCAGCGACATGACTTGAGTGAAAGTAAAGATACTCTTGGTCAAATATTACTCCAATACAAGTGAAAGTTGTTCAGTCATTTTCAAAGACAGAAATGTGAACGGCTCGTTTCTCCTCTGACACAACACATAGCCTACCTGTGTGGGCAGCGATCGCAGCGCACCAAAATTCTCGCGCAAGCCCATTCACATCAGACGCGCATTTCTCCACGCTGGTCGACAAGTGGTTCTGCTCCCATGTGTCTCCATCACATTTGGGGCTGTTTTTCCATCATGGGTAACTGCCTGGCTTGACACATTTGCTCGCAGTCCGCGCAGAAAATAGACCAGACGCCGAAACGATCACTGCAGGGCAGCTCCGCGGCCAGTGTGGATGACACAATCGGTTAACATGGGCGCCGAAAGGAAACTGGCTTTGCTTCTCGGCGCTTCGAGGCTATTCACAGCGCTTCCGCGGGCGGTGTGGCCCTGGCGTTACGTGACCAAAGATCGTCTCTGCCTGAAATACACATTACTCTTCCAGGAAACCAGCCAATACCAGCACCGTTCTACAGTAACAAAAAAATGCATTTTTCGCTGGTAAAAAAATAACTCGCCAGAGTGGCGAGTGGTCTTAAAAATTTACCAGCCAGAGACAAAATCTACCCGTAATTGGCGAGTGGCGAGTGTTAGTTTTGGACCCTG
>NC_065509.1:36875177-36877425 GCF_006386435.1 Epinephelus moara
TGACTTGAGTGAAAGTAAAGATACTCTTGGTCAAATATTACTCCAATACAAGTGAAAGTTGTTCAGTCATTTTTTTTACTTAAGTGAAACTGCACCAACTGATTAACATAGCGGGGATTGAAATAAAATAAATAAATAAAATTAAAATCAACCAGCCACCCTCCTCCCCTGACAAGTAAAGAACAGTCCCTAAAGTGCGGTGAGGTTTGTGGACCATTACCTGCCACAAAGAGTAATGTGAACGGCTCGTTTCTCCTCTGACACGTCACATACCTGTGCGCTGCCACGGCTTAGCTGTTCAGGTACTTCTGGGCAGTCATGACACCAACGAAGAGTAAATTATTGGACCTGGAGCCGGGATTCGCCGGTAAGCCGTTATCTTGTGCCGTGGAGCACTATGGCTGCCGTATTTGACAGGAATATGTATTCCTGTCTGTGTCTGTGACCCCCGTTCAACCCACAACCAGCAGTATTCGCCTTTCGTCCTGCTGCTGGTTGAAATCTGTAGCCTACTCGCACAGCGTGCTCCTGAATGATTTATTTTGCTCGCACAAAACTATTTTTAGTAGCAAATGCATGTGACGCACTTAACGTACATGACCAAAGATCGTCTCTGCCTGAAATACACATTACTCTGCCAGGAAACCAGCTGATACCAGCATCGTTCTCCAGTAACAAAAAAATGTGCTGGAACGCTGGAAAAAAAAAAACTCACCAGAGTGGTGAGTGGTCTTAAAAATTTACCAGCCAGAAACAAAGTCTACCCGTAATTGGCGAGTGGCGAGTGTTAGTTTTGGACCCTGCTGGTTGCGAGTTGAGGTGACAAAATCCAAATTGTAAAGTTTGTACCTAAATACAGTTTAGCTTCTGGATTATATTGACACCGAATCGACAAGAATACTGTCGACATATGATGCCTTTCATCTTGTGTTTCTAGAGTTTGCAACACTTAGGAATTGTTAATATGTCACATTTCATAAAGAGAGCTTGGCGTAATATTTTCCACCAGGAGCAGAATAGGAAATAATCTCAAAAGTAATCTAGTTGTAGTCTTGCAAATTATGACCCTGCAAGATCCCCACTCTTTGCAAAATTTGTCTTTGGATGTGAGAGGGTGTCGGACTTCAGTCTTTTAAAAGTATTTTCAAAGTCTTTTCAAATTCTTCTAAAGTATTGTAAATAAATATCAAGCATAAAAATATCTTCTGCTGACAAAACCTGCACTAAATGATTGTTTTTGGCCAATTTGGGAAAGCAAAATGAGCTAAAAACACAACAATGGCATGTTAATATGACCTTTTAAAACTGATATGGTTAGTGTGTTTGTAAATAGTTGCCCATTTACACTTCCAGAAATATATATTAGCATTTATTTTGCATCATATCTCTGTCGATTTACATCCTTTTAGCTCTGTTGAGTCTCCACTAACTGCTAAGAAACATATCTTGCTCTTAAGCTGCTGAAGTAAATACAAAGTAAAACCAAAGCAACGAGCTGAAAGATGCTAAAACGCTCTGCTCTGTAGAGGACAGAAGGTTCGAGTAGCTGATTTCATATTGCGCATACTTTAGTAACATTGTTGATATTTAAGCAAGATTGCAAGATTATGCTGAGATCAGAATACATTTTATCAGGCCAATAATGATCCTTCACTAACAAACAATGCTGGTTCTGGGATGCGTCACGACATCCAAACAAAATATGTTTAGTTCTAGATTTATTTTCTCTCTTTTTGCTGTCTTTTGGCTAGTTTGACGACTTCTATGATGTTTTCTGTCTGTGATATTGTTAAAATAGTGAAGCTAAAGAAGAGAAATGTTGGAGTTGTAATGTGCAACACTGAAGTTGCTTTTTGAGTCAGCGATCTGACAAAGTGACCATCTCAAGAGACAGAAATATTCTGTTGTCTGATCATGGTGTTAGCAAATGGATCAAAGTTAAACTGAAGCAAAGAAAGACATAATAAGCAAAGTGATGTGTACACTTGTTTATTTATTGACTGTCAACAGGCATGATTTCATTATAAATTTATCACCGCTGAATTATTCAGACAGAACAGAAGGTATTATAACACAAATCTTGATATTTTCTAATATTCAGTTGGCCCATGATGTCTGTTTTCATGGCCTTGATCATATTTGCAGTTTTTTTAATGCCTTACTCAAACACTCCATATGCTCAGTGGACTGCAGTATTTCTGAACAGTAAAGTGTCAGTTCAGCTCTGTCTACAGTAAGAATTGGAAGT
>NC_065509.1:36877925-37017868 GCF_006386435.1 Epinephelus moara
TAGTATGTTGTCCAAAATCATGAAAAAACCTCATAGTATAGTATGTGGTCCAAAATCATGAAAAAAACTCATAGTATAGCATGTCGTCCAAAATCATGAAAAAACCTCATAGTATAGTATGTCGTCCAAAATCATGAAAAAACCTCATAGTATAGTGTGTCGTCCAAAATAATGAAAAAACCTCATAGTATAGTATGTCGTCCAAAATCATAAAAAAAAGTCATAGTATAGCATGTCGTCCAAAATCATGAAAAAACGTCATAGTATAGTATGTCGTCCAAAATAATGAAAAAACGTCATAGTATAGTATGTCGTCCAAAATCATAAAAAAAGTCAAAGTATAGCATGTCGTCCAAAATCATGAAAAAACGTCATAGTATAGNATGTCATCCGAAATCTTGAAAAAAGTCATAGTATAACATGTTCAAACTCATAAAAGAAGTCATAGTATTGCATGTCGTCCGAAATCATGAAAAAATACCATAGTATAGCATGATGTCCAAAATCATGAAAAAACGTCATGTCGTCCAAAATAATTAAAAAAAGTCATAGTATAGCATGTCGTCTAAAATCTTGGAAAAAAGTAATAGTATAACATGACGTCCAAAATCATTAAAAAAATTCATAGTATAGCATGTCATCCAAAATAATGAAAAAAAGTCACAGTATAGCATGTCGTTCAAAATCATGAAAAAACGCCATAGTATAGCATGCCATTCGAAATCTTGAAAAAACGTCAGAGTATAGCATGTCATTCCAAATCATGAAAATAACATAGTATAGCATGTCCCTCGAAATCATAAAAAAAAGTCATAGTATAGNGTATGTCGTCCAAAATCATGAAAAAAAGTCATAGTATAGTATGTCGTCCAAAATAATTAAAAAACATCATAGTATAGCATGTCATCCAAAATAATTAAAAAAAGTCATAGTATAGTATGTCGTTAAAAATCATCAAAAAAAAGTCATAGTATAGTATGTCGTCCAAAATGATGAGAAAATGTCATAGTATAGCATGTTGTCCAAAATCATGAAAAAACGTCATATTATAGTATGTCGTCCAAAATCATGAACATCATAGTATAGCATGTTGTCCAAAATCATGAAAAAACGTCATAGTATAGTATGTCATCTAAAACCATGAAAAAAACGTCATATGTTGTTGAAAATCATCAAAAAAAGTCTTAGTATTGTATGTCGTCAAAAATAATGACATCATATAGTATGTCGTCAAAAAAAAAGTCATAGTATAGTATAGTATGTCGTCCTCATGAAAAAATTGTAGTAGCATTGCATGTCATTCAAAATCATGAAAAAACATCATAGTATTGCATGTCGTTAAAAACCATAAAAAATGGTGATCGTATAGTAAAACCATGAAAAACGTCACAGTATAGTATGTTGCCCAAAATCATGAAAAAACGTCATAGTATAGTATGTCCTTAGAAACCATGAAAAAATAGTCATACATAGTATGTCATTTGTGCATTATGTCGTCTAAAATCATGAACAAACATCATATATGGTATGTCGTTAAAAAACAAACAAACATGAAAACGTCATCCTATAATGTGTCCTAAAAAGTCATAAAAAAATGTCACAGTAGAATATGCCAAAAAACAACAACAAGGTGCCACAATAAAAATACAAAAAAGTGGCTCAGTATAGTAGGTGATTAATACGTCATTAAAAATGTCATCATAGACCATTATCTTGTGTCGACTGAGACGGAGAACTGAATCTGCTGATTTTCTAACATGCTGCTTGTTTTAACAGTCCCTCTACACACTGACCAGTGAATCAGCTGAGCAACTTCAAATTCACTCATCCACACGCTGCTTCTTCTGTCATTAAATATACGTCACCCACTGTTTCTTACAGGTGAATCAAAGATGGAGCAGAACCCTGTCACAGCCTGCAGCCCACCTCCATCTTTTTCCTCATCTGTGACCACCCAGCCGACTCCCAGGACTGACTTGTTTCCTCCCCCACCCACTGAGGCATCTCCTGCTGCTCCAGCTAGCCGTCCCCCAACTCCTCCACCCGAACCTGAACAAGCTGCACCTGCACTCTCCAAAGAGGAGGAGGGCGAGGCACAAGGAGCCTCTGAACTGAAGCACAGGACTCCCAAAAAAGACCTGCTGGAGATCGATCGTTTCACTATCTGTGGTAACCGCATCGACTAACCAGCAGCAGCAGCAGCAGCTGATGTAGTGATTAACCACTCAGGAAAGACGGAGAGCAGTGGGCCCTTTGGCGCCGCTCTCCCGGCCAACAGCAGCAGAAAGCTGAGTATTTATTAAAGTCAGAGGCAATACAGTAAGTTATTGTGAAAATGACGATCCTGCTGTGGTTGAAGCCTGAAGTCGAGAAGTTTGACAAAAAAAACTTCAGCTGGCTGAAAAACAGCAGGAAAAAAGTGTGACTGTGGCAACTCAAGTCGTCTGAACTGTCGTGTGTGTGTGTGAGAGAGAGAGTGTGGAGGTGTTTGGATGGTTCAGTATTTGGAGTGAGAGTGCAGGTGTGAGAGTGTGTGTGAAACACCGTGTGTGAGAGCACAAAAGCACTTCCTGTCTGAGCAGCACTGGTACCAGAACGAGAAACTTCTCAGTTCGCTCAGCAGCCACAAAACAAACGTTCAAACTCTGATATTAAAGGTAACACCTGAATCAGTCGTCAGTGCTCCAAGTGTTTCCTTTTACACCTGATTCATTAAGGTTCTTTTTATAACTCGTCAGGTGTCATCAGACATATCATCGCAATCTGCAAGAAAAACTAGCCTCTTTTTTTATACAGCAGTCTTTATAATCAGACACTAAGGTTACTTTAACAGTTTAGCTCAGATATTCAGATCTGGATTGGCTTTAAAGTGCAAAAGGTGTCTGAGAGGTTCCTTCAGTAATGGACTTGAAGCGAGTGGTTCCCAACCTGAGGCTCGTGACCTGCACCAGTCAAGAAAAAACACATTTAACGTTTACAGAGATATTTTTATTTAGACTTTTCTTCTGAATTACTGTATAATTTGACCTTGTTTGGTCTCTAAAACTCTGAATATGGTCTCTGAAATTTGTGATAAGAGGTCACACACAGACAATGATTTGTTTTAAGGGGTCACAAGGCAGACAGGTTGGGAAACGCAGCTCTGAGCAGTCAGACGCCGCTCGCTCCATTAACTGCTCAGCTCAGAAGTCTGGACGTCAGCAGGAGGTCGTGAAGCATCATCGTACTTCCCAAATTCAGTCGATGGAGTTATGAACATGACTTTTAATTAGAGCCTTAAGTAGAGCCTTTCGTTTACACAGCCAACAGATAAAGTCATTTGCAGCACACACGGCGCCTTCAGCCACTGAAGGACCTTTCATTACAGGAAGCAGTCAGTGCACGACATCACAGAAGCTGCCGGTCAAATGAAAGAGTGCTGACATTAAATCTGCTGCTTCTACCAGCCTCGCACGCAGACAGACGTCTTTCAGAGGTCCAGTTAAAACTGAAAAAACAAACCAGTAGTTGGTTAATTAAATACTGAAACATGCTGAAGATAATCTCAATTTTCTTCTTGCTTAGGAAACATTTTAAACTCAAATCATTATCTGAAATCATCTGATCTTTATAAAAGGGTGACGCATCCTCCACTGATCCATGTCAGAAATATGGTGTTTAATTTTTCATTTCTTTCAGTCTAAAGAATGTTTGCACTGATGGACCGTATTGTCTTAAATACGACGGGTCATGTTTCTCATTCGACTCTCAAGTAATGTTCTAATGTTTACATCTTAGAAAATAGAAGCAATATTTCTGCAACAAAAGGCCTTTTTTGCATGTGTGTTTTACATTTTGTTGACTGACTTTATTAAATTGTTTGCCATGATTGAAACTTTTATTTTACTGCAATGAAAAAATCTATAAATATGTTAACAAATCAGTTTTATCATCCAGCTTTCATTTGTCACCCACGTTTGTAACTGAGTGTTAAATATGTTATTATTAACATTATTGCAGAGTTTTACAATTCATTGTCAGGCCATACAGTTACAGCAGCCAAATATTTAATTTGTGTCCATGACTTTTGTTTTCTGATCCACAGTCGTTAAAATCAGTGAATAATGGTACGTTATGTAGCACTTTATACTGTGTGCCATCTTTGCTTTGAGTTGTTCGACAGTTTTTATAGTTAGCTGAGTAGTTTTAGCAGAATTATACATAAAAATCATTAAAAGCAAATTATTAGGGTTCAAATCCAACCAAATGCTGGTAAATTTTAAAATGATCTATGAAAGAAATCACTTCTCTTTGAGTTAAATTCCTCCTGTCACTTTTAATTTATTTACTTTTCTGCCCTGGTAATTAAACAATCTAACATATGACAATAATATATTTAAAGTTGCTCTGGTACAAACCCTCATTATGTTAAGTGGAGTATCATATTTTACTTTAAGCAGAGAGAAGATAAATATCTAATGTAAACACTTATCTGCTTCTATTTGATTCTGTTTTGGAGATAAAAGGTTGTTTATAATTTTCATTACCATTGTAATAAGGAGAATAGTTCTATTTTTGGAGCTGCCAGCTGTGATGTGACAATATTTTATGCGCATGAAATCTGACTCTCTTCAGTCCTTCATGTGGTTTTGTGAAATGTCTCGTCTCCACTGGCCTGAGCTCAGTCTCGTTGTGGTCGGTCAGAGAGATCGACCTGAACCTGACTGACCCACAGCTGGACCCAGCTGGGCTCCACAGAGCTAATGGAGACGAGACAAGCGTGTTCCTATGCGAGCTGCGATGGTCCAGTACACTGCCTGCTTTGTCTCATCAGTTTGGTTCTTTATTTAATTCCTACCTCGATATTGTATGAAAATGCCCCCTTTTGGATTAATAAAAGTTTGTTTCTTAAGTGTGGTGTTTTAATTTAACACTGTGCAGTGGAATCATTAGAGGACATCCGTCTGTTCTCCCTGCTGCAGTGTCTCTCTTTGTTTAGGATCTATTTTGAACCTTAGACGGTCAGCTTCCTGATTTGGAGTCACAATGAGACAAACTTCCTACAGATGTGAAACTACAGCTAAAGTTTAAGTGAACAACACTGTCAGTGAGTTTAATTCACTTCCCCAGCTGCAGTTTGTGGGATTAATCAGATCTGTCTGGATCCTCAACAAACAGACCTCTAAATACAAACTGAATTTTTACATCTGTAAATAATTATAGAATTTGTAAACTACTATGTGAAAACTACAACATGTTCAGTCCAGGTGCATTCAAATATGCCTCTATTCAGTAGTTTAATATCCAGAGTCTGCCACAAGAGTCCATCCTTTTCTAGTGCACTAAAACAGAGGTTTTTGCATGTGAAATAATTTTACCTTTTCCACACTGACATGAAGTTGGGATCGTTTTGTCAAACTAAAGCCCAGTTCGGACTGATTCGCAACGAGAGGTTCTAAAGACCCTGCGGTTCACACCAATGCAACTAGATGAGATGGTGTATCATCTCTATGCAACAACTCTCTGTACTTCTGTTCTGATTTCCACCTTTTCAGGCTTATTTTGTGGCTGAATATAATTTGTAGCTTCTTAAAATACCAATGACTAAAGTGATAGTGAGACACTGGCTGCAGCTGCATTTGTAGTAATGATGAAATGGTATAAAACATTAATGAGCATCAGATGGACTGTATTCATAATAAATACGCCACTAGAATGTGTGTGGGCGGGGCATAAGAACATACAGCGAGCAGCAGCAGCAGCAGCGACTCACCGTCCAACACCGGCACACCATGAGAACAAAAACAGAGGGCTCGGCAGGGAAGGAGCACCTGTGCAGCAAGTGAACACGCTGTCAACGGTCATATTGACTCAACCAGCAGATTTTACTACAACCTGTTTCAACCTGACTGTTGAAACAGGTGCGTTCGACAACCAGCCGCTGGAAATTTGACCAGCTGAGTTGCAGGTGACACCATCAGCCGGCTTGAGTCAAGCTCAGACCGGCCAGTTCACACCGCTGCAACTTTTCTATGCAACGTTCTAAAACGTTTTTGTCTCGTCACGAATCTTCAGTCTGAACTGGGCTTAAGTAAATCTTAATATTTTATGCTTTTGGAAATACAGGTTTACCAACCCAACTGCAAGAAAAAAAATTGCATTGTATGTTTCTGCAAACCACATTTGCATTACATTATGTAGTGGGTACATTGAAACTTTATGTTTAAACAATGCTGTGGTTAATATGTAGGAATGTTGAGGCACTTGGCTATGGTTAGGAAAAGATCATTTTTGGGCTTGAAATAGCGGGAATGTGGGGGGTGCTATCCTGGCAAGAAAAGCAGCACTGTCTTGGTGTAAAACAAAAAAACAAACAAACAAAAAAAAACACTCTTAACGTGTCTTAATGAGCTGCTGGAAACAACAACGCTTTGCTACAGAACAACATTTGGAGCCTACAAAGCTGTTATTTGTATGTGCTGACAGTGGTCTGCAGCTTGGTAGGTGTCACACCATCCCCCAGTCCTCTCCACCTCCAGATGATAAAGCCAGCTCATACACAATGTCACTTTAGAAACGTTGATGATACCTATGAAACATGCAAATCTAACATTTCTGTGGTTTGCACAAACGTACAATGCCAACATTTTCCTCTGGCAACTGGGCTGGAATTACAGCTCGTGGTGCCGATAACAGGCTCACCTGTCCTGAGGCCGAGCTGCTCAGTATCTGTTGAGGACTTAAGGTCAGGTAGAGTAAATCTGCAGCAGACATTCTTAGAGGGCTAATCTCCTTATAACTGCTGAGGACTGAGACAAGCTTCAGATCTGTCACAGCGAACAGGAAGTTGTCTCAAGATAGCTGCAGCAGTAGTAGTAGTAGTAGTAATACTTGGAGAGTGTCCATTACATCAGACTTTAAGCATGATATGATGGTTAATGCTGACACAGAGGTTGGACAGATCTTACTTCAAAAAGGAAATAAATTGATGCTACAAAAAGGCGACACAAACTAAATGACAGGCAGGAAGACAGATATCAGTGGGACTAATTAGGTGGCAGGGAAAATAAATTAATCCCTGTAAATACGGATTACTTTTTAAGCAATATGAGGAAGAAGCGCTGACGTTTGTTGATTCTGCGTTTGCATTTTTACATATACTTATATTAGAGTTCTCTTTTTAGCCAGTTTCTTTTTACCTGCAGACATTAGAAGCCTGGTAACACTTTAAAAACAGCCTGTGATTTACAGTGTGATTGTGTTACATGAATTAGGCACCAATAAGATACTTATCAGCTGCTGCTGCTGCTGCTTAAATGGAGGTACAGCGGAAGAAAACAAGACTATGGGAAACGAGGGAGCAACAACTGACCATATAAGAGTAAAGGAGGAATAAATTATTCTCTGTTTATTATTAATTTTTGTAAATACTGGGCACCTTTAGGGTACAGTCCTGGGAAACAACAGGTTCACCTCACCGTGCCTCTCTTGGCTAGCACAAAGCGCTTTGTACAGTGACATCATTAATTATCGGCTACACTAGTACCATTTGTCATAATACATAAATTAGTATCATGAATCACATTAGCTAGTGAAGTAACTCAGCAAGCAACTGACATATCCTATCAGATATTATTTTGCTAGTGATAACATTAGCGAGCAAGCAAGCTAAGGTTAGCCAGCTAGCTGTAACTAAGCTACGCTGCGTTGATCTGCCATTGGTTGCTTCATCACTTTAGCTCATTTAGTAATTTGCAAACATCAAGATAGCCTCTTTATCAGCCAGATCAACCCTGGAGTCTGGATCAATACAATTATCTTAAGCATTTAAGACTCAAGTATTTTGCTACGTCAGCTAGCTAGCAATTTGTCCACTATAGCAAGCAAGCAACAATTAGGTAACGTCGGCTGGCTAACACAACAAAATCACAGTATTTCACATGTCAGTGTTTCCTCTAACATTTCATTTTCAGCACCAAAGGGAAGTGAAATTACTATATGGGGCACTGAATTTGATGAATTTACTGGTGATCAGACCACAAATGAAACAAGAATTGATTAGCTGGCACAGCCTGCGAACTCTACGCCTCACACCCTGCCACCAGGACACTGCTATCCCGGGAGGAGAGTGGACGGCAGCTCAGACCTTAGCCACTGAAGCAACTCAGTTTTCAGCCAGCCAAAACCCAGCCCTGAGGTTGACAGCGGGCTGATGGCAATTATTAGTGCTGAGTGTAATGGCAGCAACAGAAAGGTTGCTGATTTATTTATTTATTTATTTTGCTGTTTCGAGTTGCTACACGTAGGGTGATATTAAAATTGTCTTTTATCGTACCAGTACATTTGCTTATCTATGATGTTGAAAAATGTAACTGGACAAAAAAATCTCAAGTTTATTATAGTTATTTCTAAAAGGGAGACTTTTTACACATACTTCCATTAATAAATGGTTTCCAGTTTTACATATAGTAATAAAACGCAAGTTTAACCAAAAAGAACCGTTCCATTTGAATTCATTTAAGGGTCATTCTGAGTTATAATAATAATAATAATTCTGTAATACCATGATACTGCAATATTTTCTAAGACGGTTTTCGTACCATGAAAATCTCATACCGTTGGCATCATTCTTTAATAAATTTTTCTGTTTAATCTGCTTGGCTTCACTTTATGTCTGTCAGTGTCTTTTTTTTTCTTGCTATGTTGAAATACTTTCTGGTCTATGATCATTTTATCCTGAAATTCTTTCATTTGGGTGTCAGCCTAACATTCTGATTATTTTTATATCTTAACTTGTCGGTGCTTTTATTTAATGCCTGTTCTGTATTTCAGTGTGCAGAACCCTGGAAGACTGGGACACATTCATGTGCTTCTAATGGGGATTCTTGAGTAATCAATAAACAATAAACAGGGCGCTAAGTGAAGGTTTGTCTTTGCTGGACCACCACTGCAAACTGCATATAACAGAAACACAGCATGGGTGGACTGTGTTGTGGTGGGTGTCGGTGCTTTGTTGACGTTAGTGGACTCCACTTCTAAGTTAACGTTAGCTACTATTACACATTGTTAGCTCTGTATCGGAGCTGAAGAGACCTTTACAAAAAAAAATTAGTCTCCAGGCTTTTACAGGTAACCGAGAATGTCGGGGACGGTCTCAGTTTCTAAGTTATGTTACAACCTGTTCACCCTTTAGCAATAAAATACGATTGATACATGTACAAAGTTACACACAGAACCTTTAAAGCCCAATTTATGTCCTCCTTCCTCCAAAATGGTCGGTTGTTACTCTCTTGTTCCTCATAGATACATGTTAAAGAAATGACACTGTAAATCACAGGCTGTATCATAAAGTGTTACCAAAGTCCCCAACCAATCACATTATTTCCCCCACAGTGTATGAACCAGGTGTCCAGTTAAAAGTCCCATCTGCCTCTCTGCAGGTAAATTAATGAGTGTGTGTAATCAGAAAAGATCACTGATCAAAGCTTTACAAACAGGAGTCCCCCTTGTCTCAGGAGCTGGGGGCCCCATGTGCTTCACAGAGAGGACAAGGATGTTATTGTGCAAAGAGACAGAAGGAGAGCCCACCTGATCGCTGCTCAGCCAATCACATCTCCCCTCTGGGCTGCACCTCAGGTATCCTCTGTCTGCCCTCTGGGTGGAAAAGGGGGTCAAAGGTGGTTAAGACAGAGAGCAGCTGTTGGCAGGGGAGATGGAAAGTTAGCTGAGGGATGTGTTTCACAAAGTGAGCTACAGTTAAGAGTTTTATAAAGTAATTGCAGCCGTCAGATAAATGTAGAACACTAAACAGTATGTTATTTCCCTCTGAGATGTAGAGAGGCAGATGTATTATAACAAAAAATGGAAATACTTATGTAAAGTGCAAGCAGTGGTGGAAAGCAGCAGAGTACATTTACTCAAGAACTGAAGTTAAAGGGGTACTTTGACATTTTTCAACCTGAATCTTCTTCTCTTATATTTTCATGCCAGGTGAGCAACATTGCAGCTAGCAAACACACACACACACACACACACACACACACACACACACACACACACACACACACAGATACACCGCAGTATAATGTGCCCACACAACTTTAGGTTATTTAATAAAGTGACCCTACATGTTGTGCTTCACAGCTGGAGAAGTAATAACCCGTCCAGCATCCTTGCACACTCAGCATGGGAAGCTATTGCATCGTACATTGTAGCCTGCGATTCAGTAGGCGCTGTCATTGTACAGTCTGAATACACCAAACTTGATGTCATACCCAAGTTTATTAAATCCATGTCGCATAGTGTAGCTGCACTATAAGATGACTAAAATCTCACAGTCTGTAGGAGGCTTAAGGGACCAACTAGTTTACCGTCCTAAAACACACTTCATTCAAAGTTGGCAGAAACAAAATAAAACTCATAAAAACTGTCTTGGCTCGTCTTTCCACTTTTCCAACAATCACCAGCTCTGGTTTGGTTGAAATAAACCCTTAATTCACCCAGTGAGATGTGTAAATATACTGACTCTATACATGCTTGAATTAATGTTTATTTGAACGGAGTCTTGTGGGTTTGGCAACAGCAATTATGGGGCTGTTTCTGGTTCAACAATAAGTGTATCTCTGTAGGGATCCTTTCCATCATGTTGTCTGATAACAACAATCTGAGCCTGTCAGTTGCAAAAAAACACTTTTAGCAGATATAAAGTGACAGTGCACACATACCCTAAGTAGTTACATTGCAGTCTCTTTGACGTCTGCAGGCTGCAGCAGTCTTGTTCAATACTGGACCAATTTAAAAACTTGTTCTTATTAGTCACTTAGACACAAAAACATGGTAAAATAGGTCCAGATTGAAAAAGTTTCCTTTTAGTATAACGGTTAAGGCACAATTTTTTTCATACTTCACTACATTTCAGATGGATATATTGTAATTTTTAATCTCCTACGTTTATTTTAAGAACTGAGCTCAACTACCTCGACAACATTAAAAACATAAACAATATGTACAGTTATGTGCATTGTATGTTGAATTAATTTATACATTCAAGAGGTGAAACATATTGCACAGTTGAATGACTGCACAGAATATTGCACCCAATAGATAATTATGAATAATACATGGAGTAAAATTATGAATGGTGGAGTTTTACAGTGTGGTATTGTGACTTAAGTGCGGGATCTGAATATTTCTTGAACTGTTATTCAAGAGTACCTCGACATTGTATCCTGTTTAAGTGGAGTATGTACTTAGTTACATTCCACCGCTGCCTGTTTTCCTTAAATATTTCTCTCAGATATAGAAATACATGATGTTCTTACTCTCTGAGCTCCTCCTCTCCCCGGCAGGAGGAGCGCTTCCCTCCGGACCGCTCCTCTCTGTATAGTTGTGACGGAGGCGCGCACCCCCCGCCCGCTCCCGTGACGCAGCGCAGCTCTGTGCGCACAGATGCTGGAGTGGAAGCGACAGGCGCGCTCATCTCGGTGGGACTGAACGCATCGAAGACCGGAGACGGGGGAGAAGATCACCCGGTAAAGCGTCCGTCAGGAGCCTCAGACCGCGGGGAACGATGCTCAGGACGAGTCTGTCCGCGGGCAGCAGGACTTAAAAAGCTGCGGTCCATCCATCAGGACACTTTTTACTCTCGCCCCTTCCCCTCTGATCAGGAAGATAAGAATCCAGGCAGTCAACCTCCAGCTCACAGTCCTCTTTGGGCACCTAACCCCAGTTTGACAGCCAGTCTAGTTCAATCCCAACACGATGTGGAAGACCGGGATCCTCCTGGTGATGTGGGTGTCTCTGGCGTCCGGAGAACTCCAACAAGAGACGGAGCAGCGGAGACTGCCACCCCCGGGAAAGTTGGATTTCGGTTATGTGCCTGCGGGAGTTTACGAGACTCTGGCTCACTACGAACCGGGACCGATAGGGATCCTGTTCCACATGGTGCACGCGTTTCTGTATGTCGTGCAGCCCAACGCTTTCCCGCAAGGTAAGCATCCTCATCCGGTCTGACAGTGCAACAGAGAGATGAAATCCCCGGGTGATGTGACAGGGACTGACAGCGGAAACAGTGTGACATTTCTAGGGAATGCAACTGTGAGCAGTCACTTCTGGCACTATTAAATTGGCTGCACTAACCTGTTACTACAGAGTGATATCCATCTGTGCATGTCAGATTAACCAATGAAATCTTTAAGAGACAGGATCCTGTTGGTTTTGTCACAGGACTGGTTGGTTTTAGGAATATTACAACCAAAGATAACCTGTGTACCATGTTTACCGGGTCTCTACCAGTTGGCACATTTTCCTGCGCCAAAACTCCACGTGCAAATATGTTAAAATGACTTCTCATGAATGACTGTGAATCAAATAACAGATAACATCCGGCTTGTCTTCATCTCTGTCTGAAAATGTGTCCACTCGCGGATTTGTTGCCCGTCTGTGCGTCACGGCCCTCCGTGCCGCGCGCGTTTTGATTTGCGCGCAGAGCTGACAGCGCTCTTGAAGGTGGTGTTTGTGCCTGCGGCGCACTTTATGTCAGGATAATTACAATTAATGAACCTCTTGCTGACAGCGTCACGTGCTCTGCGGCCGGTTTACACACATTTTTTGTCGCAGGAGTGAGTGAGCGGATGTTTGTTGGAGCACCCAGACAGCCTCAGCGCGCGTGGCTCTACATTTAATACAATTAGAGCTGACTGCTTATACACACATGAGGTGTGTGTGTTTAATTGGGTCGTGGATGCTCAAAAGATGCGGCTCCCCTCCCCATGCGTCACAGTGTGTGTCCATACTCCGTCGGAACGTTTTGCAGATTAGCAGCTCTCTGAGTCACCTTGTTAATTGGGTAATCCCATAAGCCCCTGCGCCATATGTTGTTGGCCTTTTAGTTTCCAGTTTGTCACCAGCACTCCGGGGTTTGTGGCCTAATCCTACGGAGCAGACCACTGCTCAGTGGAGTGGATTCATTCATGGGTGCAGCCGCCAAATGATGCAAGATGGAGAGTGGAAATCATGTGGAAACTGTTGGTTCGGACACAATAGTTCAGCGGAAAGACGCTTTGGCATGTCTGTAGTTTTGTCATTCCTTTGATTAGAAAGCCCCGGGGAATTCATTATTATTTTTGGGTTCATCGGAATCTAACAGCGTTAGCAAAAGGCCATCTGCTCATTAATGGCAGCAGTGCATGCGTGGATATTTAGCACGATACATCCAGAGATCCGTCAGGTCTGTTCTGATGAATACAGGCTGGTTTGCAGTGAAGCTCTGGGACTGGCGGAGCTTGTCATTTCTATGACAACATGTTAGAGGAAGTCCCTCTGTGTTTGTTGGGAAACATAACTCTGAGTTGCATTAAAATCTATAAGACAAGTGAAGAAAAGAGTCTGCGAATAGTTTCCACTCCAGTGGTTTGTGACTGGAGGTGGTGCAGATGTCAGAGTGGAGCTCTGTGTGGGCTGGGTGGATGTGGGTGTCTCTTCACTTCAGCCTGTGGTTAACCACAGTGTTAGCCGTCTTCCAGCAGACATTTAAAGAATGAATCACTGAATCCTCGAGGAAAAAAATGGCAAACATTGTCCCTCTTAACAAGTGCTGTTCATCTTGTAGTGAGTTGTCAGTTCACCCTAAAATCTCTTTTGAAGTACTGCGACACAAACACACAGATCTCAATGGGAACAGAGCCTCTGTTTCTGCTGCAAACACAGACATTCACAACATCTGAATTACCGTGGCTACAACTAATTATTTTCATAATTGTTAATCTATGAAATGTCAGAAATAGTGAAAAATGCTCATTAAAACATCCAAGGTGACATCTACAGTTGGATATGTGAGCTCAGTAGCTGTTATGATTTAATTCAAGCTGTAGCATTTTGGCTTTTTCTTTTTGGAGAAACTATCCCAACTCAAGGTCAACAGACTTAAAAGAATCTTTTTAAAAATGCTTATAAGTGGGCCTTGAGTTGGGATTATTTTGTCAAACTTATATTTTCAAGGTCAAGAATTTGACACCTTGTGGTTTAGAGGGCCAAGAGGCTGAACATTGAACCACAACGTCCCTGATTTAAGTTCAGCCGGCCTTTGTTGATTCTCTATTAAGTGCCAAAAATACTTTATAACAGAATAAACTTTGATGTGTAAGAGAATACTTCACTTTCAGAATGATAATTTGTACATCAATTATTCATCTTTGTTTTACTCTCCCGTCCCCTTGGTGAACGGAGAATCCACAAAAGACAAACACTCTTCATGAATGACGTAAACAGGGTCTGCATTTAATAATGATGAATGGCGGCAGCATGAAGACACTGTGTTCTCAACTCCCTGAACATTTAAAATGAAGCGTCTAAATACAGTTAAAAAGGAGAAAGAAAAAGAAAAATAAGGAAAATGCAGTAAAAAGAGGTGGCACGAGATGAGGACGAGAAGACAGGAGACACGGGGAAAAGAAAGTAAAAGTAACTTGATAGACACCACGGCACTGGGGAGATACAACAATTACTTTTGGAATTGAAAGAATCTGTCACTGACCAAATCAAGGATTTTAGAGCGGATGCAGAGCATGACGTCAAGAAAATAATGAATCAAACGAAAATTCTGCAACAGGATGTGGAGACACTGAATATAAGAATACGAGAGCTGGAGAGCAGAGTTAGTGAACTGGAGGATGAAAAACTGGAGCAACAAACAAAAATAAAACAGCTCAGTACTTGTATGATTGAGATGGGTGACCAGATTGACTACATCCAAAATAAATCCAGGCAAAATAATATAGGCATCTATAGCATCATTGAGTGGAGGGAGGGAAGCATTATGACCGCTTTCATTCAGAAACTGTTTAAGGATGACGAGGAGGTCCAAACTGTCACACAACTTGTGCAGTATAATCCAAGTCTCATTTATCCAGTCATATGCTCAGTACTTTCACACATTCATTTTCTCTATAATGTTCAGATTTTACACACTTCTGCATATTAGTAGCACGCCCTGAGTGTGTGTTCAAACTCAAGTCAAGGCAACACGTGGTGAGTAATTGATACTGGGCATTTTTCAGGTAAATGTTTCCTTTAATTTGAAAACACAGACAAAAGCTCTTGCTAAGGAGCAGGCTGCAGAGCAACAGATCCATGACAACTGAGCAAACTCCGTTCTGATAAAGACCTGGTAAGGCCCTGATCACACAGAAAGCGTTTCAGCAGCTGGAGGCAGCTTTTTGTAATAGATTTTAATGAGAATGAAGCTTTTTGGTTGCTGTTTTTGTGTTGTGATGAGCCTCCTGTTTCTGCGCTTGAGGCGCCTGGTGGTTTTGCCGGAGCACTCTGAACTCCTCAAGTTGAAAAAAAACTTAACTTACAGTGGAAAAGCACCCGACGTCATCTCAGCTTTTTTCCCATTGTTCAATTGGACGATTTGAGAGGCGGGCCTTGTGTGGTGGTCACGACAACAAGTTTACAGTTGGTAAACTTGGAGGAGAAACTGGTGGTAGCGGTTGCTGGATACCCAGAGCTATACAGCTCGACAATACACAGCAGGTTGTCAAACTGCCCCTGAGTCATCCTAAAATATGCCTGGAAACAGCCATCATGGAGGAGAAGCTCCTGGACCAACTGGTGGTACTCCCCAAGATCCACCCTCTTTTTTAGGGTCTCATGTACCCACACAGATCTCTGTTTATCTGCTGACAGCCTCTCACCCTCAACCACAGCTACAACGAGTACCCTCTGCCTCAACATTTTAGGAACTAGATATTATTTACTGTGAAATAAATAAAATTTATAAATTCACAGCAAACAGCATAGAGTTTTTGAAAGTTGAAAGTTTTGGAGGTTTAAGAACCACAAACAGAATCAAGCTCAGTGTTCACCATCAGCTGCATCTTTAAATTAAAGTGAGCAGTGTCACATTAAAACCACCTGGATGAAAACTCACACTTTAGGTAAAAGCAACACACTCCTCTATAGTCAGTGATCAAACAGTCAATATCAGCCTAAAAAATTGGTCTAACCATAGGAGCGACTGTTGCTGTGTAATTAGTGAAGTCCCATCATCACGTCTTCCCCAGTCACTGCGTGACATTTTACATTGTGTAACGTCTTTATAATCTCATGAATGTTTGACGCAGTCGACTGACACGTTCATTCTCTGCATCAAAAATGGCTCCGAGCTCGTAGGAGGTGTTATTAGCAAAGAAGCAACAAACGTCTATCAGACACCCACATGAAGAAAATGAACAGTGACATATTCTCTTTTACTGTTTTCAATGGCTTTTTAGCTGCAGTGTGGAAACCTCACCTCCCTCACACACCTCCCTCACACCCACCCTCCCTCACACATCTCCCTCACACCCACCCACACTCTCACCAACACACAACTGCTACATGCCAACACAGGCTGATGTACAGGTTCACAAGCCCTTTTCAGACACGACATACAGAACTTTGCTGGCCTCAGCAGGCCGTTAAAGTGATGGCTTAGTGTCATCCGGACGTAAATGGCTTTTACCCAAACCTTCATTACAGCTTTAGGACATTTACGGAAAGAGACAAAGTGCTTGAGAGACAGATTGTGTGAAAGGAAACAGCGTCACATCTGGAAAAGAGCTGAAAAGTTTAATAGTATGAAACAACAGAAGTGTTTTCTGTTCTCTCTGCAGCTGCGTCACTGATGGATTTTTAAAGTTATTTTGCTGTGAACATCTTCATTAATAACATTATTCTCTTATAGTTAATCTCTTCGGTAAATTAGAAAATCTAACAGTGCCAAAGTGTAAAGTGCTTTAAATTTCTGTTTGCTGGACATTAGTTTATTGATCTTGCAGGAGATGTGGATTAAAGTATGGACATTGAAAATATAAGGAGGGAAACAGCTAGTCTGATTTTATTGTAACTGTGGTTGTACGAGGATTTCTTTGTGCTGTGGTCGCATCTGGTCGAATCTTAAGTTTTGTCCCAAGGGATATAATATGTAATTTTTCCGCATCTAAATTTCTAGAATTGACTAGACCAATGTTATATATGACAGAGAGAGCCATCACTTGGGGGGGGGGGTATAACTTGAGAAGTAGATTAAATTTGAAATGTTGTTTTCGCACCACTGTGAAACGTATGTGAGTATTAATTTGTCTGGTGATTTTGTGGAATGCACTGGGTGAACAAATCAAAGACGGCATCTTCACAGGGTACAGAGATGGTTAGAGGAATGTAAAGCACGCTCAGAGTGAAACTGTTGTCGGTATTCTCAATTCATATTTTCGTATGATTTTCATACACGGGGTAATCTTGGGTATCAGGTATTAAGAAGTGCAGTGGTGTAAATGAGTGATTGATCCATCGCTTGTATTTATATATTAGTTTGATTAGTGATGGATTAGTATAGTTTAGGATCGGGGGAAGGGCTCGACAAGCATGTTGCTGCTTCCTTCACCTTCTCAGACATGAAATGTTTATGTTTCTCATTGTAAGTCTGTTCATGATTTACTGTTCATCTCTGATTTGTAGGGTTTTTTTCTACATATTTTATTTTATAACTATTTTTAATATTTGAAATAAATCAATCAATACATGTTTTTTGAGTTGCGTACTTATATTATCCCAAATGTTTGCAACAACGTTCAAACCCAGAGAAATCTGTAGTTTCGATAAACAGCACCATCCGTGTCATTTAGTCGCCATCGCCGTGTCATATCTCCTTTGTGTGTGCCTCAAGGTTGTGGTTGTCTGCCAGAAGGTCTTCTAAATTCTTCTAAGGTCTTCTGTTTAAACCACATTTTTGCGATATATCTTTTTATCTTGAAGTTTTAACCAGATGAAGGATTTTAAGACATTAATGTAGCACAGTGTTAACAATGTTACTGATATTATTCTTTCTCACACCTTCAACTCAAACCATTGTGTTGCCCCGCCCAAAAAATATAATTTAATAATTACATTATTATTGTAAACATGCGGGTGACTGGTAGAGTAATGGCCGTAAATGATGACTGTTGGTCAACTAGGAAAACTCTTAGTCGGGGGCAGCCCGACCAAACAGTGTCAGTGAAACACTGATTTTTAATGTGATACTGTTTTATTCACTTTTTATTGCCACTTCAAATCATCTGGTCTGTTTGTTTTGGAGAGGAAGAGACCTGAACGATGAACACTGAAGCAATCCTAAATGGGAGAAAGTGACTGCAGTGACGGCCTTGCTCTGTCTTTTTTTATTGTTTTGATTGTGAGAACCCTAGCGGCAGAAAACAACATACTGTATGTTTAACACTCACACATCAACACTCCGTTCAGACAGGGAGTTATCAGTGTTTCAGCATTTCTCAAGGACACTTCAGTAGGAAACATGTCTGTAGGTGGACACACGTCAGTCACCTTTAGCTACAAGGAATTTAAATTCTTCATCCGTTACTCTCTCCAAACTAAAAACAGTAAATTTAACTTTAATCTCTTCAGTTTTTTAATTAATCTTGGTGTAAGTCAGCCATCACTGGAGAATAGAGGTGCATTAAGCTCCTGCAGTTTGAATGGTATCATTTCACGCCTGTGGGTGAGCGCGGCTTGGGAGCTGATGCCAGCCACCGTCATGCAGCACATCCCTGTTGGATGTATTTTCTCATTAGTGTCTGAATTCCCTCTCCTCGAGGAGCCACACCTACACATAACCGAGGCCTGGTGAAAGTCTGGCATTAATTCAAGACAAGTAACAGTTGCCAGGGAAACCCATCGGCAGCTATCATGGCCGTTGTGTTATGGTTCACCTCGCTGGCTTACATACAGCTTGTCTCACTGCGCCAGTGTGATGTGAGGCAAAATACAGCTCGGGTTATACAATCTGGGGCCATGTTTGTTATTTAACATTCATCAAAAGGCAGTCCGCAGTGTTTTTTTTACAGCACAGAGGCATAAAGAGACTTTGGTGTTCGTTGAAGGACACATAAACATGAAAGAAACTGGGGAGGAACACTTCAAAAGATTTCTAACCAAGGACAAAGCAGGGATCGAAGCTCTTCGTGACGCGCATCAGAGATTTACTGGAATTATAAAGTAGCAGATATTTTGGTTTTACTGTCGTTCATATTCTGAGGAAGAAATAAAAACGTTGAAAGAGACTCTTTAAGGTTAAATGCTGCTAAATCTCAACTATGATAGTGAGTAAGGGTCAAAATTTTTGAACGATTAACAGATCAGAGAATTTAGTGGCAACTATTTTGATAATCGGATTATTGCTTAAGTAATTTTTTAAAATCCAAACATTTGCTGGTTTCATAAATGTTTCTTAAATCTAACAATGTGATGTTGTCTTTGTCAGACATGTGTACAAATAAAATATTCTGTGAAGATGAAAGAAGTCAACAAGTGTTACCAGCAGAGCGCCATACACCAAACATGCAACCTTTAAAAGCTGAGGAGGAGCTGTAATTAACTGGAAACTTTAATCTCATATCATATATTCATAAACAGACTCTATCGCCTTTATACACTCCCTGTAAGGAAAGGTGTCACATATTTGGGACAACAAATGTAAGGTTGAATGTCCTGCAAACTATTTGATTCAGTCGGCAAAAAAAATTACTGTTGCCTTAATGTAGATTTTTAAGGTATCCTGGTTTAAAGGCATTTAAAATTGGCCATCTTTTTAACTCTGACACATCTTAATAGTGAAGGTGTGTTCATTATTTTGCTCCTTTTGTTAAGTTATTTGCTTTTATTATTATCTGTGGCAGTCATGTCTGAGAAATCCCATTGCATCAAGTTTAACATAACACAGGGTGAGCAACTGATATACATATGGTCATTTGGGGGGTGAAGTATTCCTTTAAGATACATCCAATGAAACTGTGACATTTCTGATGAAAGTAATAAATAAATATTGATCAGAGTGATCCCAAAGTGTAAACAGTGTGTGAGAGCAAAGATACAGTTTGACAGTTTGTACTCTGGTAGTTTGATAATCTCCTCAATTCACTGATTAAGACTCTAAAATATTCTCTACTTACAAACACAGCTGCAGCAGTGTTCCTATTGGCCACCTGAGCGCTCAGTCAAAGATGAACAAAGGTGAACTCTGATCTGCGACACCTGCAGCAAAACAGAAAACACATGTTTGAATTCCCCCTCAATTTGGAGCTTCAACAGAAGTGAATAGGAGAGCTTAATTAACTTAATGCTGAAGAGCTTAACTTAATGTGTCCTCATAGTAAACTCCTGAATGCCTCATTCGACCTAAAACCCAGGTTTATTAAAGAATCCAAAACAATTACAGTAATTATTGTTTACACTCCCATACTGTAGCTCTCCAAATTAGAACATGATATTATAACATTTCTTATAATCTATTCCGAAAGCCTATTAACATCATTATAGCCCATTAAACTAAATAAGAACCAAATTACAGGCATGGCAAATCACTGTTAGTGGATTATACTGCACACTGCGCCTTTTAGCATTTTACAGCTGGAGTGGAAATGTCAAGAACTGACGACTAATGGTGAAGAAACGCTGCATTAAAATGAGTCTATGTGTAGAATAT
Organism: Epinephelus moara; assembly: GCF_006386435.1. Classification (NCBI taxonomy): domain Eukaryota; kingdom Metazoa; phylum Chordata; class Actinopteri; order Perciformes; family Serranidae; genus Epinephelus; species Epinephelus moara. The sequence goes on from NC_065509.1 coordinate 36,898,426, forward strand.
GGTCCTCTTTAATTTATCCAACTCAAACTGATGTTAGCAGCATCGCACACTTGGTTACGTCTTCGTTTTGAAGCCAAATAAGAGCACTTTTATGCAGATGAGGGAAAGATTGACAGGATTTCACTTCAGTGTGGCTGCGGTGTCTTAACCTTGAACACATCTAAGGCCATCGACTCTCCAGGGCGCACTCTGACTGCGCCAAAAAAGCCAGGATAAAAATCTGGTGAAAGATAATGAATTGGACGAACCCACGGGTCAGTTACAGCACATGTGGATGACTGGTTAACGCTGCAGGCCCTGTTACACTACAGTACGGTGGTAAAGTGATCAAAGAAAGCATCCTTCAACTGGAAGGTCGGAGCTCGAGCCCCATGACAGCAAGCATCTGCTCTGCTGAAGCGTCCTTGAGCAACATACTGAGTGCCAGCCGGCTGCTGACCCTGAACTTTAACTTCCCTGTGGAGGAGGGTGAAATCTTTACGTTGGGAGTGTTGAAATGGTGCCAGCAGAAAAAGAGGGAAATCAAGTCATGACTCATTATTTTTCAGCGTTCTTCCAGCCAGTTGCAAACATTTTCCTAATTAGAGATTTCTTCGGCAGCGGGCACATCTGTGGAGATTACCATTAGATGCTGCGATCATCTCCCAAAAGGGCTTAAATTTGCAATCATAATGTTTGAATCATTTCTCCATTTATAATATCAAAAACAAGCAGATACCAGTGACTTGCAGAACCATGTGTGCTGAAATGATGAGCTGGTGTCTGGGGTTTCTATTTTTGTCAAAGACCTAATTCTTCAGTGTCGCAATAAAATAAATTAAAAATAGTTGACAAAGTGGTATACATCAGATCACCTCACTGCAGAGATGACCAGCTGTATGTTTTTAACAACTCGCATGTCTTGCTGAGGAGGATGTTCCTGCTGATGCAGTGGGAGCTCAGATGGTTAAGTGCATGAGGGTTAAAAGGTCGGGCTCATCTGAACTGTGCATACAGACCCACTTGCACTTTACCGGGCAGAGAGCAGTGTGTGGACAGCCTGTCACAGATGGCATTGGCAGTTTAAGTAGACTCTAACGGTGCATTCAGACATACAAGAGTCCTGTGGGAAATCTAACATGCGGGAACAAACAAAGACACTGCATTACTGTTTGTACACCTTCGAGGTAGTGTTTTACAAGTTATCATGGTGGTAACAGAGAGCTGTAATCCTGAACTGACCTCCACACTAGCCTGTATTCTACTGGCTTTAGTAACTCAATAAAATCTCTTATTAAGCATGAAAGAAATTAAACATGTTCCTGAGATGTACTGCTCATAATTAAGATTTTACTGCAAGGCTGAAACCTTCAATAAAGCTAAACAGCTTAATGCTAAAAAACACTACAGCTCCCATTAACATTTCAGCTACGCAGGCACTTGCATCATATTCATCAGTACATAAACACCAATGTAATATGTTAATGTCATTGATACCTCCTCTGCTGTCTAAAAACTACACCATTCAGTCCTCTCTGACTTGCTGTTGTTACAGACATGTGTGAACCAGCCGCAGCCCCTCAACTGTGGACTCAGTATTAGACTGTTGTAAATAAGCTCCTTATCTAAACATGTAGTAAACCACACAGCATGCTGTTGAATAAAGTTGCGTTCCAAGGCTGGACTTTTGGTTATTCATGTTATTATAAATGTCAGTTTCAGTTTGAATGAGGCTCTCCTACTTCTGAAACAAAACCAGAAAATACTGGTTTTACTTTGGCCGTCTGACCCTCTGTCCTTCCTCTCCATAGTTGTGAGTGAAATGGAAGTAGCTGCTGTAAACTCTAATGCTATGAGATATTCTGTGGAGGTTTTATACATATTTGAATGGCCAATGGCTGTAATAACTTGACTTTATGGTTAAGGTTTGGTTAGGTGTAAGCACCAAAACAACTGAGTTAGGTTCGGGAAGGGATCACAGTTTGGGTTTTATAACTTCTTCGTTTAGGTTAGGGAAGTGGTTCCCAACTGGTGCAGCCGTAGGGTCCAGATTTCTCCTTAGTCATTAGTTCAAGGTCCACGTAGTGTAATACTTTCAGCGTCATACTTGTGTTTGGCCATGTCTTTGAGCCCGTTTGCTGTCTCTGTCAAGTAGCTGTCGGTTAGTCACTCACTCTACAGCAAAAAACGGCACAAACTCAGTCCTGGAAATTCACATACTTAAAAGTAAAATGTGATTTTACAAACTTGAAACGTTTGAGAGTCACTCGCGGTCCATTCAGAATGAACCCACAACCCCATTCATGAGACTGTACTAATGTGTTTTAAATGATAACGTTTTAGCAAAAATGCATGTGTTGGGGAAGTACTGAGCATGCAATTGGATAAATGAGACTTGGATTACGCTGCATAAGTTGTGTCCGAGTTTGGAAACTGATGTTTTGATAGAGTTTTGCTGATGTTAAATGCAGTCCCTGTTTACTTCCATTCATTAAGAATGTTTGCCTTTTTGCATTCTTCATTTTCTGTGGAGGCCTGCAGGAAAAACAAAGTTCTCTTCAAGAATTCAGGGTAACGTAATGAGTAATTGATATACAAATGGTCATTTTGCAGTTGAGGAATTCCTTTAAGGTCAGGGAACCATTGTGTTCATGGTCAAAAAAACAACAACATTGATAGTTGGTAGCGGGGCACAATAAGCAGCTTGCTAAACAACTGATTCAATGTTTTTTCTTGGGAGGACAATCTTGCTTTTCAATATTAACACATTGTCAATGCATATTTTATATCTAGCTTTGTCCTCAGGCTAAAATATGGTCAACATTAGCTGACATACATAAGGAACAGTCACTTGCTTAACAACTATTGAATCTGTGGTGGAAACAGGACTAAAGTTTATTGGTTTTTTTTTTGGACAGTCACAAATCCTGAAACTCAGGGAAAAAAAAATGGAATCATGTTGCTGCTTTTCTATTATTCTGTAGGATTGAATAGCTGCCCCGAGGCCAACAACACAAACATGTCTGGATGTGAGGAAGGCGTTCATGTACTCAATATTTTAAACTATTCTCAGCCTGCATCTGTTACTAACAAGATCAAATGTGACTGTGGGAGGACTCACTGAAGCATGGCTGGACACTTAATATTATGTCATCTAATTATCTAACCATCAAACCAAACAGAAATTATCCTCATCTGCATGTTTCACAAATCCTTAATGTATTTTATAAACAAATGACATGCATTTACAATAAACGTTTTTCAGACCAAGAAAAATATCTTTCTATAAATAAACTGAACACAAATTATGCATCTTTGCAAGATCCTGTGCCGACCAGTCATACTGTAGTAGCATCTGCATGACAGAAAGTGATGAATACGATTGCTCTGCAGTGTTTTTGTGCTGTCACACGCAGTCATGTCATTGCACTGACAGTGATGGCCGTTGGCACCAGGACGCTTCAGGACACTAACAGGCACAGCCTTACTGGCCTACAACATAATGTCAGCTGATTGCCAGGGGCAATGTGTCACTGCAGCAGAGGTAAGGAGGCATCGCAGGTGAATACGGACAGAACTGACACACATCTCAGAAATCTCCATCTTACTGCCCATATATACAGATATTTTATCATGCGGTAGGCTTTGTCAAAAAAGAGAGGAAAAATATAAATCTTATCCAGGGAATGTTGGCTGAACGCTCCACTGCTCAGCTTATCATTCAAACTGTTTCACATTCACACTGTTGGTGGAGCCCGCTAGTATTAAATCATGTACTGCTGGCTTCTGACAGAGTCTAGTTCAAGATTCAAAAACAGTGTCTCTGCATTTTGCATCAGTATAATCTCATGAAATTTTGTGAAACTGGCGGCAGATAAAAAGCACCATGCCCTAAAAGTTAAATGGATTTCTGCACTTCAGTAGGATGACATGGTGCAGGCAATTCTGATACTGAAAAGGTAACAACAGTGTTCAGACTGAATACAAAACAATTGGGCTTGTTTTTGGACTCGTTTTTCAATCCCCACAAACATTATGGTCACCTGTGTCTTTACATCTGCTTGATATGCAGTTGATCCACCTCTAAAATCTTCACGTTCAATGTGAACACAGTTTTACCCCTTTATCACCAAATTAGCTCAGTCTCTTTAACCAGTTCTGTTTAGGACTCTTGGAACCTTAGCGCTATCTTGTGAACCAGCCTGCATGTCCACCAGTTTTGAGTAGAACTGTGGTAATCAAAAATGTGTCATCGACAGAAGGCGCTGCACAATGGAAGTAAACAGCTTTTGATCTCTCATTATAGATATGTTTTTACCCAAAAACAAAGCATGGACCAGCTATAAATGAGACCACTGCACGCTTTTTTTCTGACAATTTCTCACTTTCTCACTACTCTCTCAATCAGCACAATCACCAGAATAAATGTTGGCACATGATCGATATATAGCCTCAATGTTCAACGATTCAATATCACCGATGCAAAGTAAAAACATTGATACATATCATTATCTTTGAGCTAGGTGTTTATTTTGAACTTTCCATGGCACGTCTGTGTCACCATTTCTGTTCAAGCACACCTCTTTCCTCAACACTGAAACAGTGCTAGCAGCCGAGCACCAGGCAGATACTGACAAGCAGCTAAGAAAAGACAAGGAGGACATTTACCGAACTTGTCTAATATACAAGCCCCTGAATTGAATTAAAATCTTATCATAGCAGACTTTTTGATGTCAGGTAATATGGTATCATTAACCAGGGAGCCGATATTGTATCATGATAAAAACTGTGATTTACACCCTGACATTGTACATTTCAAAAATCCATGGATACATCACATATGTATGTTATTATGCAACAGATACGCTGACACTTAACATGTCTTTACATTTCAACAACACTGTGATTAAGGTGTGGTTTTGTTCAGGCACAAAAAAACACTAGAAAAAGATCATGTTTTGGCTTAAAATACCCACGTCACAATGTGTCACTGAAAAATACCCATGTTTGGTGGCTCTAACGCCGCTGGAAACACAACTAAACATTGGTTTTGTTGTTTGTTGGTCCTGAACAGTAGTCTTCAGCTTGGCAGCCATCTCGCCATCCAACATCCCCTCCAAATTACCTAAAAAGCGTTGACAAGATACAGATGAATCACACAAATGTAACGCATCTGTGGTTTGCAGAAATGTATGATGCCAACATTTTCTTCTGGCGACTGGCCTGTGTGAATTTTATATTTTTGTATTTTTAACCGTGGTACTAATTAAAAATACAAGTCTTTGCGCTCTGGGAAAATTGGGACTATTTTTCATTATTTTCTGACATTATAGAGTCCAAACAATTAATCAACTGATTAAAAAAAGGTAAATTAGATTGTGTTTTTGCAGCCAGATTTTTCTGTGTTCGCTGGCTTTTTCATGAGTCAAACACTGACACGTTAATTTGTGTTTTTGTCACATAAACCTTTTGTGGTGGAGGAACGTAATCTTCCCATTATCCGTATTATTGTGTTTTAGAATTAATGTGACGCTGTGTTGCATTTGGCTGTTAGTTATTAAAGGAGAGAAACATGCTTTTCATTTCCACCTCAGAGGTTTTTCTAGCAGGTTAAACATACAAACTGGTAACACTCTCGTCACACACACCAGCTTCTTTTACATTTAAGCTGCCGCTGCCCCAGCTTTATAAGAGAAGATCATGCTGCATAATCAGAGCACAAAAAGAAACATTGTACAGCACTTTAATTCCTCGCCTGCGGCTCCAGTCCTGTGAAAAGACATCAAAATAGCCTTTAGCTACATGTTGTTACTCCTGAAATGGATCCACAAATCTGGGATTAGTCTTTCTGCAGGCTCAGCCAGCCAGACGAGGTGGCCAGCTGTAAATGAAGCGCTTCAATCCAAAATCATTATTCAGCCATTTAAATATGTGTCACATCAACAGACACAAATTAAACAAATAACACTAACAATTCCAAAACCACCTGAAGTACAGATGACACATTATCCCTCCCTATAATTGGCCCGATGTTACCAAATTGAAATGACACATGCTTGTGCTTAAAGAAACTGATTTAATGGAGGAGACAGCCAGAGACAGACAGCGGCTGAACATCAAAAAAGCTCACTGGAAAGTTAAGATGGTGGTGGACAGGCAGTTAAACATTCTCCAACAACCAGCAGCTGAGCTGCATTTCAGCTCCAAAGTGGAAAAGTTTCTCTCACCTTCAACTAATGAATGACCTGACTGAAGAAGCCATGTTTCACTGGACAAATTAAAGCTGGAGCAGAAGGAGACAACAGTTTATGTGACACTTAAATCAGCAGCAAACTGAGGACTCATCCTGAATTATGGCTCTTTTAAATTTGCTGTAGTTTTATTGAGCTATTACAGTCCATTAAGCTACTATGTCTCCATGTATCACCACTTATTAGACTTTTATTGTTTATGGGATCATCAAGCATTTGTTTATGAGTGACATGGCACTCAAGACGCGTAGCAATGCCTGAGACAATCAGAGAGACAGAGGTCAGATTCCTGTCACAACAGTGCATGTGTCAGCAGCTGCAAAACCCTCACTACCTGTCTTGGATTGCATTCACACAGAAAACAACACTGGATGCAAAGCACAGCCTCCTCATTCATTTGACATGGTACACTGCGTCGACATACTTGGGGTGCTACCAGAAAGTGCCAAAGTGTTGTGGCATGTGATAAGCCTTTAAAATCATGGATCTACTGCTACTACCTGTTTGGTTCAGTTCAATCAAACTCAAGTTTGTTTGCCCCCTAAGTGTGGTTTGTTTGGGCAGGTGTGAACACAGCAATCACACTCAGGTGTGCACCAAAACAACCAGACCGAGACCTTCTTGAAGAGGTGGTTTCAGTCCGGTTACAAACGAACTCTGGTGCGGTTGGTTTGTGGTGAGAACGTGTTCCAACCTGGATGTGAACCAACTGCAGTCACATGACACATTGTTTGGGTTAAACATGAGCATGTTACAGTCCTGGAGGATTATTAATGTGCACCTCCTCCTGTACTGCCTTAATATGCACATTCAGCACATCCAATGCATCAAAACATTGTTTTCTAGTTGGAGCCGCGCCTCGTTTTCAAACTGTATGGTTTGACTAAAATGAACAATGACAGCAATATAGTCCACGATGAGCAGCGCTAAAATCAACCTGCGTAGTTGTCCCTCCATTGTGACATTAGAAAGTGTCACATTTATCTTGCAAGTGTACTCTTCTTCAACGTTTGCTTTACTTCCTGGATTTTTCCCACATGGAAATTCTGACCAATCAAGAGCAGCTTTCTCACACAAGGCATTTGATCTGGTCCGCTTGTAAATGCTGCCATGAGAACACGAACCAGCTCTAGGCAATTATACAACTTTGTGACAAAATTAGTCCCTGATTCAGACCAAAGCAAGACAACTCTAGATCTGAAAGCACCCTAAGAACTGGTAGGTAACCCACATGGACTTGTACCTAAACCCTAGATCTGTCTAGCTTTTCCACCACGTACAGTACTCTCAAATAAAGGCGGGGTTGTTACTCAGTCTGCACCTCCCTGACTGTCCATGGATCAGGGCTGCATGCCGACATTTTCAGAACAAAAAAGGACAGGCCGAAGTGTTTAGAGTCTCTGTAGCAATTGCTGGGGTATTTAAAAAATAGCTGGTTTGTGCCTTGAGTCCATGTCAAGCAAGAATGATGATTCTCTCTTGACCGATCAACAGACTGCAGTGTTTATAGCTCCACCTTTTTGTACTGGATCACTATGCTAGGTACCTCAACAAGGGGGGATGAACACACTGAATTGAATAGAGTGGTTGTGTTGGTACCATCCAAAACTTCTACAATGACAATGCAAAAATAACCATTCTAATGTGTAACAAACTGAACCGGACTGATGAAATCGAGGTTTTGGTTTCACCTGTACTTGAAACAGCACCTTCCCACCAATGCAGCCTCTTACATTTTGCAACACTTGATGAACACGGTGGTGATTTTAGCTGAAACCTGTGTACTATAAATGACGGGTCAGTTGCTGTCAGCATTCTGCACTCTGCCACCTCATTAACTCGTTTATTGTTTAACCAGCAAGGACCTGCCTGAATTGGCTTTAAAATTAGCTAAGTCATTTTTCATGACAGCTAACTTTAGTCTTTGTTATTTGATGACCGCTAATAAATAAAATTTTTATAGGGGCAAGAAAAAGTCCATTTCTCTGATCAACTTGTCTGACTATGCAAGTGGAAAAAACAACAATGAAATTTTGAACGGTGATTTTAAAGCTACCAGCAAACTAATCTATGTATTTAAGAAATAATGAAGTGAAGGCTGCTGCCTTAAGCTGGAATCTTCAAATAAATTTACACCAACATGGCTCATGCTGATTGCTTACTTCCTCCTCACTTTGCAAACACTTCTGTTTTTGTTTTTTTTTGGTTCCTTTGATTTTTACTGTAAATGCACATGTTTCCTTCAAAAGAGAATCCAAGATTAGCTTTGTTACAAATTCAAAGACCTCCTACTGCGACAGCTTCATTTGCTCTCAAATGACAACAAAAAACTGTGTATTAATCATGTCAGTGCAGTTATGAAGTGTTTGGTTACTTGTGAAGGAATTTAAAATGACTAGTGCCTCAAAGAAATGCTTTCATAATTAGAGGTGCTTCTTTCATTGATACAGCATTGGGTTTTAATAAGACAATACAAACTGTTGAATTCAAGCGGCGCCGCATGACTCCATCACAGTGAGCTGCCTGACACATTTCACAGTGAAAGGCCATTCACTGTGTCATTGAGTCTCAGTGCTGAAGTGTGTTCTTACAGTATAAAAGGGGAAGAAGTAGATCAATAGACTGAACAAAGCAGCTCCTGGATTCTCAGAGGAAAGCGATGCATCTCATTTAGACAGCTTGCTTCACCAGGGGCTGGCATATCAGCAGACTAAGTGAGGGGAGATAAGAGCTATGGCATTAAGATTGTTGAAAGTTTGAGACACTTCAAGGTAATATTATAATGCCACCATTAGCTTAAGCTCCCAGCTATCTGACGGCGCAGGTGAGAAATGTGGCAGACCGAGTGAAGGCACAGGTAGTGACGAAAATCAAAAGATCGCTGGAGCAAGAAAGGCTGTGGAGAGATCAGCTTATTTAAAAGGAGAAAGAAAGAGGAAAAAAAGAAAGAATGAAAGAAATAGAGGGACTGTGTTGGAGTAAGAGCTGACACTTCCCCGGGTGCTGCTAAAGCCATGTCTCATTTGGGGACGTCATATTTGGGTCAGGCCTGGTTAGCCAAGCAGGAGAGGCGAGGGCGAGGCGAAAAGCTCAGTCCTGCTGAATGGATGGCAAGTCATGCATTCTCTGTCCCCTTGTTCCGCTTCATTGGTGGGTGCAGTGGTGCCCACTACGAGTCGACTCAGGGGACATTGCTGAGTTGTAATTGCAGATGTGTGGCGGAAGGGGTCAACACGCCAAGTGCCGTAGATGACGACTGTAAACAGCCTTCCTCTTCCAACATGCTGTTTAGCCTCAGTGCCGTTTGTCACACCTCTTCAAAAAAAAAAAATGCTTGTAGCTTTCACTCAGCGGTGCAGAGACAGTTCCCCTGAGTGGGATGTGTCACGAGAACATGATTGTGTCACTTAGCGTAGCTCTCAGTGACAAGCTGTGCATCAGGTAGGCTTGATCGAGAAGAGTAGTATTGATCTTTAGTTTAGGGTTAATCCCAAGCAGCCCTTAGTGATGTGAGGATATACATCCTCACATCACTAAGGATGAGTATTGTTGGGAGTTCATCAACACCAGTTCTGCCTTTCAGATAGTTTCAGTACTAATACTGATACTTCTTCATTTTAATAGGATCAAAACTTACAACTCAGTGCTCAAGTGCTCAGTGTGCTCTTTTTACTTTAGCTTAACTTTTGTTTGTTTGTTTGTTTGTTTGTTTACAGTAAAATGATCATGACCTACTGCTAATTGTTGTTCACCAGGGGAGAGAGGATTAGTGTGTAAGATCAAGCTTGATATCCAGCTTACACTTGGTTGGGAGGGTTCCTGCAGCTCAAGGCAAATTATATTTAAGACTTTTTAAATGGCACTTGGAATAAAATCTAATCAAAACAGAAGAAAAAACAACCAACAATTACTTAGGGTTAGGGACAGTTTGCTCAAATATTTATTGTAACAGAAAATATGACCTCTGTGGTAAACTATTAAAAATGGACATTTTAAACGCTTCTGTCTTACACTGTTTGAACAATGAAATCTCTTGGGATTCTTAGAAAAAGAAAAAGAAAGAGGTTTTGAACACAACACATGTTTATTAACATTGTATTATAGTTTGATTTATCCATATTTAAAATACTTTAGTATTGTATGGGCGAGTACTTTTCGAGCATCTGTACAAAATACTGCTGCAGAAACTGTTTGTTAGATTACTGACCTTTTCTAAAGTTGCTGTACCAAGTGCACCTCTCTTTTTTATATTACAATTGTTGAATATTTTTGACATTAATGTTGTTCAAATCTGTGCATTTGTCTTTAAAATGAAATATAAAATTACCGATTTACCTTGTAGTTTTAGGTATTATTATGTTAATAACTCTCAACTAAACAGGCTCACAATCTTCATCTTCCTTCGTCTAAAACATCTGTGGTCAGTTTTCTATTAAATATCGTGGAGTTGTTTTATGGACTGAAAATGTTCATTTACTGGATTCTGTTGTGTCTTTGTACAAAAAGAAACTTAGAAATGCTCTGTTGTCTTTTGTTTTGTATTAATGATGGATGGATGGATGGATGGATGGATGGATGGATGGATAGATAGATAGATAGATAGATAGATAGATGTCTTCCAGCATTTTATTTGCGCTTGCCATAGTATGACTGGCTCACACGCCAATCACCTTATTGTGCTAATGTCAGCATATGTTGCTAACGATGGACAGCTAAAAGTTTCTAGGTGAGCTTGCGCTTGTGAAATTAGGTTTGTTGCATTAATGGACATGCCGTAAACTCTGCTTGCAACTACGTGCACTGAATCGCGATGCATCATAAAATCATATTTTTAACATCTTAGCATTTTTAAGACTTTTGAAAGATTGGTTTAAAACATTTAAGGCCCTAATTTAAGATTATTGAATTCACTGCCTTTTAAGACTTTTTAAGGATCTGTGAACCCTGGGTTGGTACAAGAAAAACAAGAAGGCTTCTCCATCTTATGCACAATGTAGTACATCTGTATAATGACATCAGCTAAATGGCTAAAATGAGAATGAATGGGTTTTTGTTTTAGTGCAGTCCTCCTGAAGTTCTGCCCCAGACAACATAATTGCATGTCTCTTTTTCTCTTGTTAGCTGTCAGCAGGTAGATGTTAGATTGTCTCCTTGGATCGGTCAGCAGGTCACAGTGTCTGTCTGTCATTGTCACCTTTGCCGCCTGCCTTCATCCTGAATTATCTGATGGTAATCTGGGATGTCGTTTACCTGGGCAACACTACAGAGCCAATCCTCTTGGCTGCCGGTCCAGTGGCCGACATACTGAAGAGCCTGCTTGGCCTTTGTCCCTGGACTCTTAAATACTTTCTTAGCCTAAAGGTTAGAGTAGAAAGCCTGTAGCTACAAGATCACAATTCTGTAGTTGGAATTCACGAAGATTTGGTGAATGTTTGGATATGGCTTCAAAACATTCTGATTCACTGGATTTATCACTTCTTTTAAGGACGAGATGGACGGCAGTTCACAGTAAAATAATGTGAACTGCAACTACAACAAAATGTCTGCATAGGTTCATGTTATTCACTCAGGAAGTACGTCAAAACGCAATGAATTAGTTCAAGTTTCTGAGTTTCAAAAAGTTTCCAAGTGGCTCTTACTGGAGCATTGTAAAAAAGTAAAGGACTCAGTACACTTGTATTTGTAAGATGTATCAACCGACTACATCTAACAGCAAAAGTTTCTATACCTGTAAAGAAAATCCAGCTGCCAAAGCCTCCTCAAGGCTCCCTGCTCTGTCTTGAAGAGCTCTGTGCCTTTTTGTTTGTTGCTTGTTTTTGTGGTATTGACACTAAAGTACAAGTGTATTGAGTTTGTCTAGGGCTGCCCCTTGAAAGTCAGAGATTCGAATCATTAGTCAGAGACCCCTCAGTTGACTTAGACTGCTTTAAGTTGAGAAGTTTTTGGTTTTCTGGGGGGGCAAGTCAGTGTGCTGTTTAGGGTACTTCTGGGGACGTTTTGGTCCCCACATTGCAAATTGAGTCTTGTTGTCTTTCTTGTTACTCTTCGGTACAGTCAGTTGTGGGCAAGAAAGTTTCAAAACCGTAAAAACATTAGCAGTATTTTCTGGCCTGAGATACTGGGGCGTGTCCGCTAAAGGGGCTGAAACGAAGAATAGTCCCTGTGAAATGACAGACTCTCATGAGCAGCTAACCCAGTAGCACAAAGTACACAATGTTAGCCGAAGCTGTGCAGTGGCAGCCTATCGTTCAGCAGCTAACGTTAGCACAAAGCACACATCCAAAGCAGAAAGCAGTAACTGTCGGCAGACCGGGGTGCCGATTTGGGCCTAAAGACTGAAAGGTACGTTAGTGACAGCTGTTTAGCATTTGTTTATATGATTGTCTTATTTAATAGAGTATTTTCATGTATTAATTAGACTGAAAGAGCTAAACGAGCTTCTTGAACGTAGTAAAATCACTGCTCACAAACAGGTGAATGAAACAACACCTATACTATGTGCTCTAACGTAAGTAATAATGTATTTTTCATATAGTGGGAGAGGGGTTATTTATGTCAGTGGTGGCATCATCGAGCCATGATTTCAGACCCACCCAAAAAATCGTGGACACACACACACAAACAAAAAAAACAGTTTCTCGGGCTAATTCCGCAATTCAGCTCTGTACACTTTAAAGTCTTTCCACATGTTTTCAACAAGTATTTTCTAACATGTATAATGAATTCAGAAAGAAAGCTTCATTTTACTTTACCCAAAGAGGAGCAGAACTGCAACTAAGAGGCCTACTGGTTAATATAAATGCAGTCCATGGAATAATTTAAGCATAGTGCTGAGCTCTGAGAGATAAATATATACTATGGTATGTTATGTCAGGATGCATGGCATAGAACAGTGTGTAAGCATGAATAATTTACCTGGGGAAGCTGGATGATGCTGGTCAAATGCTCTCAAGATGTAACAGGTTGTCCAGTCCAGTTAGGTCTTCCAGTAAATCAGCACAGAGCAGCCTGAAGCTTGAAACTGGATTAAAAGAACGTCAATGTAGATATATGCTATATAACAAGATCAGAGCATTACTTTTTAATTTAACTTTGTAAACTGAGCAGATTCACGTCTTTACAGTACAACCATCTGCAGAGCACTAATCATTTTCTTGACTGCTGAGAGATTCACAGTATGACACACAGAGGACTGTACTGTATGCATCTCCACAGGCACATCAGTCTTCTTTATGTTTATCATTCAGAGCCGCGGTACACAGGATTCATATTGCCATTTCTGGAAGTCAGTGGACAAGATTGCAGCGAGTCCCTGTGCAATACAACAATCTTTATTAATGTCTGCTGCCATGTCGCCCAGATTTATTTTTATCTGTGTGCGCACTCCGTCGCTCCATCATGCATTTCGACCCATCAGTTGATTTCCACTTGAGGGGAGGCTGTCAACTTTATCAACATACTAATTGTGCACACTGGATTGTATTTACAGTGGAGTAAAACATGCATGTGAGCAGATAAGAGATGCTAGTTTGTTTTGTATGTGCGTCTTACTCGTGCTCATCTGGCTCCTGTGTGAAAACAGGGTTAAGTGGAGTGTGGGATTCCAGCTGTACATGTAGCCAAGAGACTCAGCTGTTTACAAAGCGCTCTACATACACCCACTCATATACATTTAATGTATGTACACAGATGGAACACTCCAGTCTTGTTCGATGCATTAACATCGGTATCTAACAAAGGGCTGAGAATAAAGAGGGATATTCTTTTTTTAATTGAAATGTGAGGGATAACTTTCCCAGGGCAGGTTAAGACAAACTAATACCTTTCTTATTAGTTACACTGCCGTGGACACAAAAGAAAGAGGCACACACACTCTCTCAACCTCTCAATGCAGTTTAATCCTGTAAATGTAATTTGTGGGAACACTGCTACCAAGTCATCAAGGTTAAAGATTTACAGTTTTAAATTAAATGCCTTTCCACCTTGTAGTTTTGCAAGTGTGTGAGTGTGTGTGTGTGTGTGTGTGTGTGTGAGTGTGTGTGTCCTCCCATCTGTTGGTTGTGTAAAGCTGAGCCTGATTCCCTCTCCATAGTTACAGATTCTATGGTAACAGAGTGTTTACCTTGTGCGGAGGTGTTTTTACATCAAGCTCATGGGAAGTCAGCTCTGATACAAACAGTCAGGACACACACACACACACACACACACACACTTGTTCTCCTTTATCAGAAACATTTCAGTTAAATGTCAAGTCACTGGCGTGCTTTACTTTTTTTACCTTTACCAAAACAGGATCTGATGCAACCACAAATGCAGGGGATACAAACCCACCAAGTCATAGTTTACACCACCTTTTTATAGGCATATGTTTGTGTTTATGACACATTCTTAGCGCACACGTCCACAAGTACTATCAAGCTGATGTCTGAATGTCAGCCACATTTGTTTATTAAATATTTTAGTTTATTATTAAGTATCAGTAGTTTGATTTAGTGTTTTAGATAGTCCCAGGGGGCTGGAGCTGATCCTACCTGACATGGGGCGAGAGGCAGACTACACCCTGGACAGGTCGCCAGACTATCACAAGGCTAACACATAGAGACAGACAACCATTCACACTCACATTCACACCTATGGGCAATTTAGGGTCACCAATAACCTGCATGTCTTTGGACTGTGGGAGGAAGCTCGCCTGATATCAGACAGAATTGTCAACTCGTTTGACTCTAGATGTTTCCATCTTCAGTCTCACATTGCGTCCACGCTAACTGATTTCCCAGGGGGAGGGGGATTCTATTTTCCCTCACCAATCACTAGAGGCCAACATATCCAGCTGAATCTAAAGTAATTTTAAGTCCATACTGATGCGTATTCATGCCAACATACTGTTTTTCTGGGGTTTCAAGAGGGGAGCGGAGGGGAGTAAAAACAAACTATGATATCAGCCAATATTGAAAGAATATATAGATTTCAACCAGCCTCAATAGCAGCGTTTATCTTCTATACAGCGCTCGGTATTGTTGTTATTACTCCTCAGGTGCACTGCTTGACAAACGTTTGACAACAGCGTGGTGCCGAGTGGCTGATCGCTAGTCCCCCCACAGCACTCACTGGTTGTTTCTTACTTCATCTGTTTCATGTCACCATGCCAAACGAATCAGTTAACTCTGTGGAGTGGACAGATTTTAAGGTCTAGACCCAGGCAAGAAGGAAGCTGGACTACTCAGAGAAAACCCACCGTAACATGGGAAAAATCCAGCACCAGACCAGCGTGCCGCTCACATAATATAAGCGTTTACAGAAAAAAAAAATAGTTTGGGAGTTTAGATTTGTTTGCATCATGCTGATCATCAACTGTATACCATAGATTACCATAATTTAATTTTACCTCTACGTCTACAAGGCAATGTCCACTTGTGGACCACTGTTTCATGTGTATGACATGTGTTTCATTTAAGAACTGTTTAGAGGCTTAAAGAAGAAACACAATTCAGTATTTTACAATGTAAAAGCAAAAGTTAGAAAAAATGTCTTAAAAAAGAGAATAGAAACTTGTCTAGGACAACTACGTTTCTTCATATCCTGTTAATCAGGTCACAACCTCTATGATGAATCTTGTGACCCGGTGCAGAGGTCTCAGGACCGAGGTGGGTGAAAACAGGAAACAGGGAAGTAGAATGCTGTGTGTATGTAGGATGTGGTGTTTTGATTTAGGCCACAGGTTGCTTTTTGTTATGTAGCTGCTCTTGTGGGTCATTTTGCAAGCACACATCTCACCCAGACTGTGCCTTGTGTTTTGGATGTAATGCAATTTAAGGCAAAGTAACAGAGATCCAGCTTTAATATATGTACTGTCATATGTGCCAAAACGTTTAACACTAAATAAATGTTAAAGGTCAAAAGGTATCTACTGCCTTATTTGAACTTAGTCATGTCATGTGTCTTGAGAGGATCACTTCAGGGTATTGAGAAAGTGTAAATGCATCCAAGATGCTTTAAAAACAGCCTAAAATCTGACCGCTAAAATCACCTTGAGACAGATGTTTACAAAGTGTAAATGCTTGTCACACACATACAAAATCTCCTCTGCCTGTGGATAGAGTCTCTAACAGAGTCTTCTCACCGTGATTCGTTAGTTGATGTTACACTGACATGACACTGACATTAGCAGAAGACTTAACACTGCCACCGTGAGTAGTACTCTCTATGACTGGTAAAATCTTGGGTAAAATCAGTGGAGTGCTCCTTTATGTTGAGAGATGTCTTGTAGCTGGTACATCGTGTACAGTAGATTTAACATCCTCAAAATGAATCAGGGCAACGATTTGTGTTACATAATTCTCTCTCCATCTTTCTTGTCTGCCCTCACTTGTTTCACTCTCTAGTAAATACTTTTTTTTAGTAAACATACAAAAAAAGCCAAAGCCATTGTTTAAAAATACTGAAAACATTTTTTGTTGCATAGCAACAAGGAAGAAGAAGCGCACGCCTTTAGCTCCGTCTCTTACTCGACATTCACAGCAGCACCTAAAGAAAAGCCTCATGTCTGATCACAGCCTGAGGCCCGATGACACCTCCAGAAGGTGTCAAAAGGCATCCTAGGTACCAAAATGGCTCGATGGCAAAACATATTGACGTGACATATGCAGCTATTAAAGTGGAAATTGTCTGTTTAATTACACTTTAACTTTGGTCGCTGAGCTTTAATTGCTGCAGTGATTTTGTACTGTTTTACCTTCCAAACAGTGTAGGTGGTACTTTGCTTGATTTTCTATTTATGAAGTTTAAGTTTCTTTAGCTGGTGCACTTTTATTTTTAGTCTGTTCTGCTTGGTTACTGTTCTGTTTATTCCAAATTAACCAGTATTGCTTCGCCTGTTTTCTAAAAAATTAAAATAAAAAAAAAGAAAAAGACCTGCCTGACCTTTTCCAGGCGGTTATGTGCAGCCCCTTAAAGCTGAAGGGACACTGCAGAGATTGCTAAAAGTGGCATCACATGCATGTATTCATTTGAACCATGGTTAATATAAAAGCATTTATTAATTTTAGAGGAGCTCTATCCGAAATTTAGAGCATCTGAGTTATGGTTCACAACATGCAGGTGGCTGAGCCAGTGGCTAGCAGCAAATGATGCTAACGCCATGAACAGCGCTAACAACGGCAACAGCGCTGTCAGAGTTATCAGGGTTAACCAGGGGGGATTTGGGTGCTACGCTTACACAATGCCACTGTCCCGATATCAGCTGTAACTGCTGTATGAGCGCAGTTGAAAGCGAATGCAATGAGCTAGCCAGTAGGATACATACTAAAATACATGTATGGCCGAACTAGCTTAATACAACAAAACACAAAGAGGCCCAGATTAGAACAAATACAGATAATGTGACTTCATTCTCTGCTCAGAATGACATCACCTCATTTTATCTTTACACAGCGAGCAGTAGTTTGCTGCTGTTTTAATGCTCTGAACGTCACATACAAAACCTTTAAATAAAATGCCTTCATATGAAAATGCCATGCTTTATAACATAGGGGTGTAGAAAATGAAGGCACCAGTAAAATCTTGGTTTATGTCACTGAGGCCACGCAGAGTTCCCTGTCTGCATTAGTGTTACAACTCCTGCTGAATTTAATTCTTAACGTTTAAAGCTCCTTCCCATTTGTGTGTGTCCTCAGATAACTTTGTGAGGGAGAATCCACGTAGTTGGCAACAGCATCCCTCTGTTCAGGAAAAATCCCCAACTGGCTGTCTGCTTTGTTGCACCACACGCCTTACAAGCAGAGCAGGGCTGAATGAAGTTTTGTGGTGTGGAAGTGTATCTCATGGCCAGGCTTACTTACTTACTTATTTATTTATTTTTATAATAAGCCTGTTAGCAACGGGTGTATCACAGACAACTGCCGGGGCTTAGTGAGGGGAATATTAGAGTTTTGTTGATTCGGCGGGTGGCTTTTGGAGCAAGTTGATTGGAATATTTTACCCCTTTTTTTCTGAGCAGTTCAGCCACACTGCCGCCAGTAAATACAGCACAGCCAGTCATGGCAGCAAGAAAATCAAGGTTTCCACGAGACCAACTTAATTTCCTTTTTCCTACCTAACTATTATCCATGCATCTATTTACATAACTATCGATCCACCTCCCTATCCTTCCACTCCTCTCTTAGAGACATAGGGAGGTATAAAGGGGTTTTCTCTGCTGTTTTTCTTTGTCCATCTGATCTTCTTTTCCTTCGGCAGTCTTTCCCTCTGTCTTTTCCTCTTTTATACATTTTGCTTTTCCATTTCAGCTGTTTAAGCTCATGTTCTTATGCAGAACAACTTAAAATAAGTGAGGACATAAAAATAAGCTTCAGTTCTGACACCAGCAGCATTAACAGTGTCTAGCAGCAGGCAGTGCTCATTTCTCACTCACAGCAGCATATATTTGACTTTCTTTCTGTCTTCTGTCAAGATTTGCTCCAGTTTCTGCTGCATACCTGCGATACACCTGATGAATGCTTTAACTATTGTACTCACTGAAAAAAACAGACATAATTGCATGCTGTATTCAACACACTCGATCGTTTGATCAATAAATGAGCCAGGTTTTGATCAGGAAGAAGAACACATGGAATAAGAAAAGATGATGGGCCCTATGTAAATGATCTATAGCAGATGGTCTACAGTGCATTGCGCAAAAGAATTAGGGTGTGTCCAACCAATTCTGCGAGTTAAACGGTGCATAATTTGGGCTCAAAGTAAAGCGTAACAGGCAAAAGGGTTGTGTTTAGTCCCCTTAATTTATCATAGGTGTTTTTTGGGTGTAATGTGAATTCAGCCACAGTGTCATCTTCCATTCCCTTTCAAAGCCAGGCGCACCTGCCCCTGGTGCACTGTTCATACATTCAGCAAATTGGAGAAGTGATTGTTTTTCTGCTGAGAGAAATGCAGTAAGAGCAGTAATGTCACTGCAGCAAAGATCACAGTGATACATGTGACAGAGGAAACAAAACTAAACATTTAGCTTCTGAAATAATCCATGAGGTTCTGCTGCTTCTTGTGCGTATATGTGCACAGCGTCTCTCTCAATGGGGAGTCGGACAGCAGCTCTGCAGCTCTACTCTGCTCTCTGCTACGTTCACATTTGAGAGAATGTAATTATTATCCTCATTATTGATGTAATATTTCACTCACCTACAACCTTGTCTGCATGTCCCTGTGTGTGCAACAAGCAGAGTGTACGCGTGTTATGAACCCGCCTTTATAGAGTAGGTGCATCTTACTTTATAAATGATGCGCCCTTAAAATAGCAGGAAAATAATGCGCCATTCTGACTTTAGACCAGGTTTATGTTGGTCAATACTGTAATTGCTTTCTGCTGCCTCAAAATAGCAGCATGCCAACAATACACCTGACCACACCTCATTTTAAGACATACACGCCCATGGTCGCAGAGAGGGGCACCGATAGATCTAAATCTCTGGTTCTGCTGCATCAAGCTATCTACCATGAATTCAACAATTTTATAGAAATGCAATGCTAAACTGGTGAAGTACTCTTTCCAGGCCTCATCAATGTCTGTTAATTTTGTCTTTAGAAATATTTTTCTTTTAAAACAGTATTTAAACTGCTTGATATCGACTTGAAATGCAGTATTGTTATCAGTGATCAACAAATACAATGTTTACAAGACATCTACAGGTACTATGTTGTGCTGTTTTTAAACAAAGCAGCCTTGACTGTTTATCAAGATGAAGATACTATCTGAATGTGTAAGGCTGTGTGTGATGCTCAAAGATAAAAAATATATAAAAACCATTTGCATTTTTGCAATTTTGCAGGGGCTTTCTTTCCCAATTGACTTTGAGCGCGTGTATCGGCAGCAGATAATTTCCAGATTCAAGGTCTCCAACATTACAGGCGAGAAAAGTGAGAGCTTGAGTATTAAAGTCACAATATTGCTAGTCTGAGTGGGCGGAAGTTCGCTGCATAGATCAGCCTCTCATTGGGCGGAACGAGCCACCCACTAAAGTCCTGCCCTACCACCTCCGGTTGCAGTTTTCAACACGTCCTTTACTAACTTTTGCGGTGTTTGATCTTGCAGGGATGTAGCCATTTTTCTGCCATGGTTCGCGTCCTGTAGGCGATATTTTTGTGGGCGTGTTACACCAAAACCTGTTTCCTCCCGGCAATATTTTTGCAAGCGCACCGTTGCTGTGGCACCGCCCAGAATGATTGTGACTGGTTGAAAGAAATACAAGCAGTCGGGGCGTTTTTTCCTCCAATCTTAAAGTGAGAGTCGGCCCAGCCAGACCTTTCTTTTCTTGAGAAAAGTCTGGTGAGCGAGACTACAATATTGCTGATTTAAAATATAAGAGACAGAGAACAGTATATGTCAGTCTCTCAGTGACTGACAGTGAAAGGTTGAAACCTTACTGTGGTACAAATGTATTTCTGTTCAGGACAGTAGTGGTAGTAGTCTCGCCCTCCTCTGGGCAGCTTCATTGTCAATTGGACCTGTTCTGTGTGACATTCATTTGAAAAAGGCTTTACTCTCCCACAGAGACAAGGTTATTGGCTTTTCATAGATGCTATGTTACATGATATTCCTGAATAGTTTATGCAGTTTGAGCCTCAGTGCAGCCTTTACAAAGGTCAGTCATTTCAACAGCTCTGCTTCAATAACAACCACAGGATGTCCTATTGGTTACACAGACTGTCTCATAACAGACAGATCTTTGTTCCCATCCCACTCTGTAAAAACGTCTGTCATGAGGGAAAAAAACCCTGACTGCTGAGTTGTAAAAGAATTTCATCAAATAATGGAAAGATTCAAAAACATAACCATCATTGAACAGCAGAAACATCATCATACTTGACCTCATGCCAGCTTTTAATGTAGATGTACAAAAAATATGTTCTTTCCTCAGTGGAAATCTATTCTTATATATGGAAAATTATTTTCATAGAAAGCATTATGGGAGAAAATGTCAGTGAAATGACAAAACTTTTATTTAAACACATACATGTTGTATAATGGATTCTGTTTTATGGTTGTATTGCTGAGTGCTGCACCTCAAAATCTTAGCATACCTTCGTCAGACCGATTATGAAAAACTATACAAATACTGTAATGTTCTCTGTCAGTCGTCATATTGATTACTAACTCTTTGATCTAAAGTGTTTTTATCAGTTTTAGAGGTCTATTTGTGACTGCTCGTGTTGTTTTTCCCAAGGGGGGACCATGGTTAGCCTAATACAATTGCGGGCCTCCTATGACAAAAATAATTGGGAGTCTTCAAGAGGCTGTGGTGCACTCCTAAGGCATCCATTGCGCCCAACCATGTCAGCATAGCTTGTCAGGAGGGAGCTTCTCAGCTCAAGATATCCAAATGAAAATATGTTCTATGGGTACCCACGAGTCTCCCCTAAACTTGAGAAAGCCTGTTCCTAGTAAATATTTTGTTCCTTACAATCAATGTCCTCCTTAAAATTAAAGCTGTGTATTTGTCTTTTTAAGAAGCACAACCAGCCTATTTGAAGAACAGTGAAGGGCTAAAAACACTCCGAAGTCAGGCTAAATTTTGGCAAGGCAAGAACTAGCATGGCAATTTTTTAAAGGGCCCCTTAAACTCTCACCTCAAGATATCTGATTGAAGAAGTGTTCTATGGGTACCCATGAGTCTCCACTAAACTTGAGAGGGCCTGTTCCCAGTAAACACTTTGTTCCTTTCAATCAGTGAACTCTTGACAAATGACAACCAGCCTATTTGGAGAGCAGTGAATTGCCTAAGATGAAAATACACACACATAATAAATTAAACAGGATTGTTGTGGAACTAAAAATGTTGCCCGAACCGGTATTCATCTATGTACATCAGATAATTAGTAAATTTAACTGTAAAATAAGATAACAAAGTATATCAGTATGCAGTTCCTTAACTATCTATATTGACATGGTCTGCCAATAACCTGTATACCTAAACAGCATGACAGAATTCCTGAAACTCAATTATGACTTTTGGTTTTGGTGCCACCCCAAGATTTTTAGTGGTCCCATCCTTCCAACATTATGGAAAACACTGGTCGACATAAACAAAGAATTTGACTCTGGTTCTCAGTCACTCTGAATATACTTGTACACAGTGCAGAGAACAACATGAAAGAAGGACAAAAATTTAGATATAAAGCTACACAAAGATAAGCAAACATAAAACCATGTATAGACACATTGCTCTGGATGACGGCGTCAAATAACTAAAGGTACTGTACAAAGCGTCTCCATCTGATCAATCTTGATGCAGTCTAAAAAGTTTACATGTTGAGTAGTAATCATGCAAACCTGCCATTTCCTACTGTGGTGTAGATGTAGATGTAGTGTAGATTGTCGTGTTAACACCATTGTGTATGTGTCTATATGCAAATCCTTACAGACAATCAATGCATAGATGGACGTGTGTGTTTATTGTATTCAGTCACTGAAGGCGTAGGCTTGAACACTTCTGTCAAATCATTTAATCCATGGCACTAATCGCCTTTTTCTCCATGGACACCCAGAGGGGCTGCTGGGAGGATTACCACTCACACATCGCAGTTTGTTGGCTGCCATGGTTTTCTTCTTGTATCTCTTTCATTAAGAAATGAAATACAAGACCTTATGGTGCAGTATACAGTAAGTATAAGTGTTGGATTGTACGCAAATACAGTACATGACACCTGTTGATTTCTTTTACAAGCTCCTATTTCAGTTGTGTTTTTAATCTTTGTAGGGCTGCAAATAAGAATTGTATTAATCATTGATTAATTAATGGAATAAAAGGCAAAATATTCAGTTAATCATTTGGTCTAGAAATGTCAGGACATAGTGAAATAGGCCAGTCACAAGATGTTTAAAATACAATTGAATATCTCTTTCTAACTTTTGCTACATTGGAACTGTGTTCAGTGTTTTGCTTCAAAAATACTTTGCAAAATTAACTGATTACAAGAATTGCCAATTAAATGTCTTACATTTAATTAATCAGTTCCTCTACTAATCCTTTTAGTTGTAAATGTGTGTGTGTTGTCACAGTTCCTGGAGTTTTAAAAAGATTATAGTTATGTGGCAAATTATGGTGTAGCTTCCGTGATACAGTGATAATAACTTGAAAGGCGGATGCAAGGATGTCTAAGGATTAAGATGAAAGCAGTGCATTTAGACACATTTTGGTGACAAAAAAATTGTTGGAGAAAAAGGGACAGCATAGCTCAAGAAGTTTCTGTTGAAGTTTTGATTCTTGTAGCCAACATGAAAACTGGATCCCACTGGAATCAATTACAACCAAAATGAATTCAAGCTGACCAGAACTCAATTTATAATTTACATTTAAGCATAGGATTAAAATATTTTTATGTCTTTTTTATTCACACATTCAGCCTTTCAAAACCAGGACCAGCATTATAAACAGTATCTATGATGTTTAAATGAATATACACGCCTCTGCTTTGAATCGATTTGAACTGGAAAACTCAAATTGATGCTCCCGGCTTATTGCAGGTGTCAGTGTGTGAGCTGTGTGTTTGCATATTTTGAACAAACTACAGGGGGGAAAAATACATATTTTATGAGTACAAAGAAAAGGATGTTGTTATCTGGCAGATAGCAGGAAAGCCAAGCATAAAAAAATCAATTAGGGGCAAAGTGCAGTCTGGGCCGATCATATTAAGCTATTTTTTTGTGTGTTTATGTGAACACCACAGACGATAAATGAAGGGAAAGAGTGCAGACAAATCCATGCAAATGCTAAGATAAGGTTACATGGGCTGGAAACTGATTTGCTTTGACTCCCTGCTGTCAAAACCGCACAGAATCACACAAGACTGTTCAATAAACATGTTGGCTGGGCTCATATTCTATTTACGAGCTCTGGTTAACAACTGGGCAGAGAAAAACAACCAAACCAACTTTGAAGCGATGCTACAAAGCCAAATACTAAACTGTAGTTTGAAACAAGTTGCACAACTAATGAAGCCACCTTGTGTAGAATAAAATACTGGGCCTGTCATAGACTGTATGAAAGAGGTGGACATAGCCTCTGTGGCATCACTTAAGTGGTTTGTGGACTCCTTGAGTTGCTGTCGACATCTTGACATCATCGTTTTTTGGAGCCAGAGGTGACTTTTGATGAGTGTCACGCAACACTTTCTTCATGTTGTGCACCAGAAGAATCTTGTTATGTTGCGGACATCATATTTTGCCGCGTTATGTCATTGGTGGTGTTACTACCATTGCCACAGAGAAAGAAGTTTTCAGTCCACGCCAACTCTGTCCTTTATTCAGCATCTCTGTCTGCAGCAGCTCCTGTGGTGCTGTGAGGACAGTAGCTGATCAAGCTGGGCTTGTCAAACTGCCTTCACTAGGCTGACTATCAGCAGATATTTACTGATCTGCCACTCACAGACAGACTGGGGACCGATTATTTTATGGATGTACAGTTAAGTTAAAAACACACATACAGTGGGATATTTGTGTGATTCTAGCAGAGTGAAGCAGATTACACTTCACTTAATGCCACAATAACAGACTGATAGCATAAAAAACAGCAGGGGCTCTCTAAGTTGAAAACATTGCACTTCTCTTTAATTATTAGCGAGCGACACTCTTCAAATGTGTCAAGCACCCTACCATAAAGCAGGCTTGAGAGCTCAAAGACACAATGTACGCCCACATATATCGGCAGCCTGACCACACCTGGTGACACTGCTAACAAACTGCTAGCTTGGTTAGCAAGGTGCATCCATAATTTGTGTTTACTGTGGTATTAATTGGGATGCCAATTTTGGCTAGCAACAAACAGGCTAAAAACAAACTACTCGGCAAAAAAAATGAACAGCAGACTCCATTACACTGTCGTTTAGTACAACCAAATAATTAAAAAGAAATTTTAGGCAACCAAGGTATTACAATTAGCTTTCATAAACTGACAAACTAAGACAAAAACAGGGACAACACCCAAAAACAAGTTGTCAGTTCTTAAAATGTACATAGTGCGATGAATACGCATTGCTATGACCCTATGCTGATTGACAGGTCGCCATAATAGCGACTTTTCAATCATAAGGTAGCCACGCCCTAAAACATACCCTGCTTTATCATCTATCTTCAGAAGGCAGTTTGAACAACAGAAATGCTTTGTCAAAATTGAATAACGCTCAAAAATGTTTGGGCTGTAAGTCTGGGTTTGGATAGGATGGTGTCTGGGTGCAGACCCAGAGGATGGAGAGGGATTGCAGGTTAATAAGGAGGACACCGTTTGGTCATTTTGCTAACAAGGGGGACGGCTCCCCCTCTCGCCCCCCTCTAAAATCGCCAACTGTATTTTTTACTCTAAATGGGACCATACTTTACAAAATGACCATCATAATATATTGAATAGGGCTTAAAATTAGTGAAGGAGGTAACAAATCGAGTGAGAAATAGTCATTTTTTTCATAGACTTCTATCCAATCACATTATTATTATTGCCACTAGTGAAGTTGCCCCCTGCTGGCCATTAGGAAGAAAGCAGGATTAAGGCACTTAGGTATTGGCTTCTCCTTCAGACCCGCAGGCTATGTCCACTTCTCTTATACAGTCTGTGGGTCCATGAAAGCCTTCAGTATCTTGGGAAACCCCGCTGTTCATGGCCATCAATGTAGCCTCTTATCTGCTATTCTGAAACCGAACTATGATAGAGAATGGCTGGATTCCTCAGGGCGGGCGACTCCCTTTTTAGTGAAACTGATGAAAAATTCATCTTGCCAGGTTCTGCTTTATCTTGAGCTCCCTGCAAAGCTTCATTAAATCGGCTGTAAAACCTCTACCGCGATTTGGTTCAGAGCTGAGAAGCTACTGGAGCTGGCCTCTGCTGTGCATTTACATTTACATTAACTCACTCACACATTTGCATTAACATTTGCAATACTGTAAATACATTTTGCTGAGAGAGCAGTTTCAAAGAGAGGATCAGTGGAGACAAAAGATAGTGTCAACATGACAAACAACAGGTTAGTTTAGAGAGTTAAAGGCCACCTCATCCTGACAAATACATTTAATGTCCCTTTAACATGACAGGAACCAGCAGAGGGTGGGGAGGAGAGAGTTAACGTGGGTGGAAACTAGCAGCAAGTGAGCTTTTCGTTCATGGAGAGGGATTAGACGCCTCTCACTAGAAATGGAAGCTGGATTGAATCCAGCCCTCTCTCCTTGCTGCTTTTCTCTCTTTCACCTCTCATCTTTTTCTCCTCTCTTATCCCTCTGTCTTTGATCTTTCTCTGTCCTTTCTTTCTCCCTCCTCTCCTTTACATCCCTCCATCCTCCGCTGCTGCTTTTGTTCTTCATGCTTCCAGCAGTGACAAGTTCATTCATTCATTTTCTCAAACATCGGAGTTCTGGTCGTCTGAACATCTCTCAAAAGGCAGAACAAACCGTCCTCAGTTGAGTTAAACCTGTTGATTTTTTCAGTTTCTTTGGTCGTGTCAGAGCATTTAGTCATTCTCACAGAGGGATGTCATATGCTGTAAAGCCCTGTGAGGCAAATTGTGATTTGTGAAATTGGGCTTTATAAATAAAATTGAACTGATTGACTATCACACACACACACACACACACACACACACACACACACACACACACACACACACACACTCTGATTATAGCAGCCTTCTCGTTCCCTTTTCAACTGAGTGTGTCTACTCTAGTCGCTCTGGGTTTGCAACAGTGTCTCCTGTCAATTTGGTCATTTGCATTGATGAACATGTTGTGGAGAAAACATACTGCTGCCGAGATTACGCTTTGGTTGCTACTATTCATTATGAATGAATGATAATTCAACTAATGAGTAATGAATAGTTAAATATTGAAGATTTAAAGAAAACCAGAGTCCACAGCCAAAGTCACGTGCTTTGTACGCCATCCACTACAGCCTGATCCCCATGACGTCTCACTGTGGTATATGAAGACTGCAGTAGCATAATCAAGTTTGCAGTTACCATCCAAAGTGTAATCTAATTTAGCTAGACATAAATTAAAACCAATTTATCAATCAGAAAATGAATCTGCAACAATGTTGAAAGTTAAGTGTTTCAAGTAGGGGAACACAGAAATCTGGAAAAGGCAAAAAACATCACAATTTAAAAATAAATCCTCTTCCTACAGCTCTCCCCTTTCTGTCGTAAGCCCTCCCACCAGATGATGACGGCCATAGCTACACACTAAATACAATAACCCACTGTAACCCCACAGTCCTTCCGCCTAAATCCCTGCCACTGTGGACTGCTTCCCTGGAAGAAAAGCAGGCCTTTGGTCAGTGGCTACATAGTGGCTTGAATATGGCCAGCGATAACCCTCAGCGCCAGGTGTCACAGCGGGCTGGTGGCAGTGGCAGCGCTGTTTCCAGCCTGTGTAAAGGCAGCAACAGAAAGTTTGCCGATTTGGCAAGGGAGAGGGGTTTTGCACTGGCTGGATTTGGGTTGCTGTAGCCACCGACTGGGGTCTGTCTCAAGAGCTGCTGCCTGCTTTCCTCCAAGGTGGTCTGTAGTGTAGGGAGTAAGGCAGAAGACAAACTTTGATTACGTTAGCTGCATAAACATGAACACAAAGCTGCAGCCGTTAGCCTTTGACTCCGGTTAGCAGAGGGGTAAGCAATTCGCCATATTGTGTTTTATTTTATGTACTGTCAGACACTCTTTTTGATAAGTCCATTTCCTTTTTCAGGTTGCTGTGCAGTGTAGGCAGTTGTTGACAATGCTGGAATAGCAACTTTCTTTGCAGAATTCTCCGCCATTTAATCGGGCTTTCAACAAAGGGACATGCACGCACATCTGCATTTGTAGAACAGCCTGTAGGAACGACCTCTATATGAAATGACCTCTGATATGCCAAAGTCTCATGTCACAGACTAGATTTTCTAAAGCCTGAAAACAGAGCCAAGAACAGGTGCAATAGTCTAGCTTTCTCTCAGTCTGTTTAAAATGTGCTCAAAGTTTGGGATTTTTGCCCAATGATGCCAAAATAAAACTATCCACAAATTCCAGCTTCACCTATGTGAGGAATGCTGCTTTTTTTTCTCTCCTATGAAGAAAATAAATACTTTTGGGTAGCTTTTTCCTGACATTCTGGTGATACAATAATTAGCAGTTACAATATGCATTTAATTCAGAGGAGACAGGGTTCAGGCTGAGAGGGTCTTTTTAAAATGGCACCAGAATGCATTTTCAGCCGTTTATAGATGCTGGGCTATGTTTCCAAAAAGTGCCAAACAGTAATTTGCTATCGATCTGTCTCTCTGTGCTTCAATTCTCCTCTTTTAGAGCTGATATCTTCCACAAAACGTCTGCCTTTCAGTGAGGTCAGCACCAATCTGAAGCAGCATTTCTCATATTTTGACATATTGCTGCTATGTTTGGGCCTGAAGGCTTACCGTGCAGTTGTAGAGATCTTGTTTACCATCGTTACAGTTTGTATCCTGTGGGAACAAAGGGAATTTAAAAACACCTTCACTACAAGGTCAGGGGCTTCTTTGAAACGCACACAAAGGGCCACTGCAACAAGAAAAGGCGATAGCTGGGCTCGGCTCGCTGTACTGTATTTTTCTCTAAAAGCTTGGATCGTTTTACACTTTACCCCTAAACACACAATAGTGACTGACAACAGCCATCCTGGGGAGGAGGAACTGACCTAAAGGCTGGAAAGCTGCGATGGCAGGTTGACCTATAAGCTTGATTTGTGTTTTCTGAACTCGGTGGGAAATTCTGGCAGCAACATCACAACTCTCAGCTGTTTGCTTACTGTAACAACTGTCTCTGCCCTCAAGCAAGGCACCTGAGCCACACCTGCTCTAGCTCTATAACAACTAGTACACTCCTGAGGTTGTACCAGGCAGGTCAGGTGTGGAGCTACTAAAGTGTGAGGAAGACTGAGAAATAAAACGCCCTCTCAGTCCAATAATCCTGCATTAATAAATGTTTAAATAAAGGCAATTAGACAAAACCGCTTTAAAAGATAAGCTCCTCTCTTCCTAAACAGCCATAATAACTAGGTGAAGTATAAGCCTGGAGCAGCCCCCTGTTAATACAAATCTCATGCTTTGAATAATAGGCAGGGATCATAAGTCTGCTCTGCGATGAATTAAAACAATTATTGTCAACAGTTTATCTGTAGGATATATTCTTCCTTCAGACAAAAAAAGGGAACACTGCATTGCAGAAGGAGAAAATAAAGCCCCTGTGTCTTTTGCATCTTATTTTTGGAAACCGATTGCCTCTGAGAAGACTTGCTGTCTCTGTCATCATTATATGATGAGTCACAGGCAGTGCTGCGCCAGGTGTCGATGTGAAAAAAGAACAGAGACGCACAGTATTTGAAAGGACATAGATTTGTTTGGGTTGTTTTGAATCTCCATGATTTCCATTTTTTAAAGTAGACTGAATGTAACTGAATTGCTATTTCAAATGTATTGAAACAACAGAAGCGCTGTAATTTCAGATGCAACCCTTTATGAACAACTATAGTTCAGTGATTCCCCTGTCATTACATCTATCTGACGACCAACTGACCGACGAGCTATTACTGATTTCATTAAGGAAGTATTTATAATATATATTGGGAGGAGACAAGTCCCCGACGATATTCAAATATGCTCATAGTAACCCGCCACCCCCCAATATATTGATTAAAAAAGATATATAACATACCTCAAAAAATTGCTATCCTACAAAAAGCAACAACTCACTGCTGTCTGAAATAATCATGAGCAATGTAATCATAATCATAATAAACTGAACAAATTGACTACTGCTTCTAGTATGCCCTAGGTACGTTCAGTTTAAACACTGTGCTGTCTCTCTATTTCATTACTTTCAAATGTAATAAAAAGTGGAAAACTAGAATGTAAAATGAGTGTTAACTTATCAGTCACCTACGCTGTGTTGCATGTGTATTTATGGAGACAGTGGTATCTTTAATTTACTGCATATTCGTACAGTATGCTGCATAGCTGTACTTGTTTATGGTGATTAATAAAATAGGAAATGAGTTCTCAAGTTTTGATTGTTTCTTTCTTTTTTAAAGACCCCTGACCCAGATTTAGTCCCCCCATTGTTTCCATGGCTGTAGCTTTGGATTTCATTCATTTATTTTTTTCAATAAATGTATTTGTATATTAAG
Organism: Epinephelus moara; assembly: GCF_006386435.1. Lineage (NCBI taxonomy): Eukaryota > Metazoa > Chordata > Actinopteri > Perciformes > Serranidae > Epinephelus > Epinephelus moara. The sequence goes on from NC_065509.1 coordinate 36,928,819, forward strand.
AAATAAAATTTACATTCAAGGTTAATATAATGTTCCTTAATCATAGTTCAAGTATTGTGTTTCTGAATGCTGTGTTATTTCTGGGAAAGAAGAAAAAAAAGTTTGGACTGTTTATCGTTCGAAGGCTGCTTATTATTTGCTCAGCTGTGGCATGCAATGTTGATGACAAAATGCACTTCCAGGAACCGAACAATGTCTGACAAAAAACCAAGTCAAAAATATATAAGTTCTTTGAAAAAGACAAACACCATCAGCCTGGCAGCAGAAGCAATGCAAATACATCAGGCGCTGCCTCTGGACCACCAAAGAAACACAGGTGGACAGGATCTGACCCAGTTTGGCTGACCAAGAAAAAGTACAGTTGCTAGCTGGCTATTATTTAACTGAGATGTTTACCAGGTACCCCATCCATCGGTACTGCACCGCAACCCAAATGTGTTCATTATCGTTATTCAAAGGTTATTGACAAGAAACTCCTAATTTTACCGCTCTCATAGTGATTTCTTACAAGTCCAAACATGCGAGTCTGAGGGACTTTCTATAGATTTAAACTTACAATGTTACTGCTGTTCATACTTTTAAAGGCAACTGTAATTTAATCTATTGTTATTCAGTGCTATTTGGGGCTAGTTGATCTTCCAAATTTCTAAGTTTCATGACTATCTGAAACAGATAACAGGAAATATGTTAAGGACTTTTACATCCACAATCCCAGATTCATTATGAGTTCTTCTGAGATCCAGAAGTCACCAGCCTATCAATCACATCAGCAGGATCCTAACATGATGTCATGCCAGAAATAAATAAAATAAGAGTTCCTCGTCCTGTCAGACTTCCCCGGTCTAAACCCAGAGGGGAGAGATGGGGATGAAGGGACACTGCAGTGTCAGAATTTGGCTCTGGATTTCCTGACACCATCTTGTCAGAGATGACAACTTGCTGCTTCAGCTTGACAGCAATAATTTCTCACATTAACTTCATTCTGCACTTTTCTGCCTCTGGCTGAAGAAAGTTTTCATACCAAGCTTGTGATATAAGAGCTAAAAATTACCCTAACTTGACTGGTAAAATAAAGTCAGAAACTTTGAGAAAAATAACACTTACTGAGGTGTAAGTGTAACTGAGGTGTAAAGTGTTTCTTACATTTTCATCTGCAAGACTGACTGATTTCAGTGACGCGCTAATGTAGCGCTTCTCAGCAGGGGGTGGGGAGCTGGCAACAGCCCCCCTAGGGGGCATTTACAGAATTTCGGGGGGTGCTGGAAGCAATATTTTTATAAAGGCAGCATTGGTGTTCCTTAGGAACGATTGTGTGTGTCTGCTTTTGATGCCTGTTTAGTCGAACCTGCACATTTTCACAATGTCATTGTTAGACTTACTTGTCACCCATCACCTGAATTTTTTATTTTTCCTTTGATGCACCCAATTACTGCTTTCTGATTGGCTGCTGTTTGTGATCAATAACGAGCCTAATTAGAGTGAAAGTCAAATTGCTAATAGCTGCATTTTTTTAACACTCATAAATATAATTTCTATTCACATGGCTTTTTTGCTCCCCGGAAAATTAATGATAATGTTATTACAACTGTGTCCATTTCAATCAAATCAGTTATTTAGCATTCAATGACATGCTTTTTGGTGACATAAAACAGAATAATAATCAACATGGGGCATCGGTGGCTTAGTGGTAGAGCAAGCGCCCCATGTACAAGGCTGTTGTTGCAGCGGCCCGGGTTCATCTCCAGCCATGTCTCTCCCTCTCTCTCTCCCCCCTTCACACTTCACTATCCTGTCAATTACAGGCAAAAAATATCTTTAAAAAAAAAAAAAAGAATAATAATCAACATTACTAATCTTGGAAGACAATTCTTGGATAATAGATAGGAGGGCGCTGGCCCAACAAAGGTTGAGAACCACTGCACTAGTGGTTAGAATCCTAAAAACTGCACACAACATCATACAACAAAAGCTATGTCAATAAAGAAATCTGAAATCTGATATTTGTTAAACACTGTTTGAATAGATACTAAATGTATCAACATAACTATGGTTGCTTTAAGAAAAAACCCAGATCTTTTCAAGTTGTGTTTGTTTTCTCTGTGTCGTTGCAGAACTTATTGTCAAATTGGCGAAGGACAAGTTTGGAGCCATTCAGACGGAATACCAAAAGGTAATGTGTGTGTGTGTGTGTGTGTGTGTGTGTGTGTGTGTGTGTGTGTGTGTGTGTGTGTATTAAACTGACTGGTTTGCTTTCTTTACTCTAGTGCATTATGTTTCTCTAATTGAATGCAACAACTTACAATATAAATTCCAGAAGAAATGTACGTCTGAGATACTCTGTAGACCCTGACTGCTCAGGTGTTAATAGCTTTTACAAGCCAAGGCCAGGCCATCTTTTTACTGGCACCACAGAAAAAAAAAAACGGTAATTGCTTCTGGCACAACCTGTGAATTTAGAGAGGGATACATCATTTGAGTTTTTATGAGGAACAACTCTGATAATCAAAGACTTTTTTTTAGCTTTTTGACAGTCCCTGAGATCAAAAAGTTCGCTTTGTACCTTCCTTTCAATTACGGGAGACTTTGCTATCTGTGTGCAGCGTTACAATATGCAGCTATGTGGATATGCATGCCAGTTCTGACTCCTTTGATTTCTCTTTTTTTGTTGTTCTATTTCATCCACATGTATTTTTGTTTTGTGGCTTTGCTCTTTCTTTGACGCTGCGTTGCCTTCTGCATGCCCTCTTCATCTGAACTGCTCTGATCTGATCTGGCCTCCCTCAGCCAGAGAACATAGTGCTGACCCTTCAGGTAAAGTCTGCACACTGGACTTACAGTGCAACCCATCCCCTGTCTCATCATGCTCCACTGTCCCGAGTCGCCAGGGCTGCACAATTCAAGCAAAGACGTACAAATCGTTCCACTTTAGTTGACATGTTACTACTGGTTTTTTTTTGTTTGTTTTTTTTAAATTTCAACATCTGTATCAATCAAAAGTTTGTGATTAATTGTGCAGCCCTATGACTCTCACCCTGCCATCCCATCCACCTTACAAACCCCAATTAGCTTTTCCTTAACTGTAAAGTCCTGATTCAGATCTTCGGCGTCATGGAGGAGCAACAATGCTGACTGAAAAGGAAGCGCTTCAGTGCTCTAGAATGAAATTCAGAGTATTAGTAACAATCTTTACACCAGTGTGACGGCCTCGATTTTCCTGTGTTATGCTCACTGTGAAAAAATATCCTTTGTTTTCCTACTCAGCTGCTCAGGACATGTAGCCTGTGGCATGTATCACAAACCTGTACATTCCTGTCAAAGCCATATCAAACCAAAGGAATAGAATAACAATATGAGTTTGGCAAATTTTACTTAAAAGACTAAACCTTTTCTACTTAATTTGTATTAGCATGAATCAATCTGATTATTATACCTGATACTACTTAATGGATGGAAGAGCCTTATAGTAAAGCAGTGAAGATGAATAAATGCAACCCCATCGGCAGAAAAAAGTTGGCATTGTACATTTCTGCAAACCACAGATATGTTACATTTTTAGGCTATTATGTAGCCAATATGTTGAAACTTGCTATGGTTATATTTAGGCACTAAAACCTCTTGGTTATGGTAGGGAAAATATCCTGTTTCAGCTTAAAATACCAGATATTGGGGGGACAATCCCAGCAGGAAATGCAGCAGTGTGTAAAAAAACAACTGCTTTTCGTTGCACTATCACTGGGGGAAAAATAGCAATGGTTCACTAAAAAACACCAATGTTTGGTGACTAAAAAGATGTTGGAAATACAGCAATGACTTGCTAAATTACAACAACTTCTGTTGTTTGTTTGCTTGTCTTAAACAGTGGTCTGCTGCTTAGCAGGTGTCTTGCCTCTGAGACACTCCATCCAACATCCCCTCCGCCTCTAGACGATAAAATCAGCTCATATACTATGTCACTATAGAAATGCTGATATGATACGCATAAAACATACAAATGTAAAGTATTCGTGGTTTGCAGAAAGACACAATGCCAACATTTTCCTCTGGTAGCTGAGCTGGTAAATGTATACCAGTGAATAAACATAAGTGTTCAGACAGAATAGCTTTGAAAGGGCTGGCCAGCTGTCGACTTTGCTTCTCAGCAGCATTTGCTCTGATATCCACCCAAACTACAGCGAGGATGACACACACACACACACACACACACACACACACACACACACACTTGATCTTTTGTGTGCTGATGTTGGCAGAACTAGGTTTTACTACTATAAATCTCCACACACTGACCTGGACCACTGACACACAGTAAGCAGCACTGCCACGGCTTCATAAAAACATCCATGCTCCAAAGAGCTTCAAACACATCACTCGAGAAAACATCAAAACCTCTCTGTGTTTGCTCACGCATTACTAATGAGAAGGAGATTATCATCTTTCTCTTCCCTCCTAAAATGTGTGATTTATAATAATAATAATAATAATAATAAAAAACACACTGAACCAACCAATGTTTACAGATGGCACAATCTGCTTTGCTTCACTGAGGAAATAAATTACTTTATTTTTGCATAAGGTGGTCCAAGGACAATGAGGCACGATAGGGGGTGCAGCGTTTTTTCAGCTGAGATGGTTGCGTCTGGTTGCTATGATACAGAATATCCATGAAAATAAAATAGCACAAGGTAGAGTACATACTCTAGATGAATGGAAGGCTGAAGAACATAGGTAGAGAGGATGGACCTGCCAGTCTGTGTGGGTTCAGTTATAATTCCTCCTCCATTGATGTTATATTGTTCAGAGATGTGACGGTTGGTCTTTGCGATAGGCTATTTGTCCCGCCCCTCCTCCATTGTAATTGGACAGCTGGGTAAAAAGTGACATTGACGAGCAGCTAGAGCGTTTTAGATATGTAGCGGATATGTTGAAACTTGCTATGGTTAACTTGTAATTATACTTAGGCACAAAAATCACTTGGTCATGGTAAGGAAAAGATCATGTTTTGGCTTAAATTACCAGATATTGGAGGAACAATCCCGGCAGGAAACACAGCAGTGTCCTGGTAAAAAACAACCGCTTTTTGTGGCACTATAATTGGACTGTAATCAAATAATCAAACTGTAATTAGACGACTGGGTAAAACATGACAGTGACGAGCAGCCGCAGCGTTTTACCCGAAGCGGAACTAAGTGAGCACAAAAAAAGGCAAATGTGCAGCACTCAGCACAGAATAGTTGCTCAGCGCCTCACTGCTGGCATTTGTAGAATAGTGTAAGTACGTAGTGCTCCCATGAAATTAGTAAAAGTAAAAACGTGAACATACCGGTGGTGGCAGTTGCTTGCCTTCCCCTGCCATTGGCTTGTCGACTGTGTAGTATTGCAATATTGTGGTTATCGCGTCAGCCTGATTGAAAACAGACAAACTTTTTCTTTCAGAGTACCAAATACGACGGACTCTGTCTTAGTATAATGTTAAGGAACAGCCGAAAAGTGACATGTTAATCAGTGTAATTCAAGTATCAGTCCAATTGCTCAGCCGGAATATCAAAGTGAATGAGTTGTAAGTTTTTGGAATTAGCATTGCCCTTCACTATCTCCTGTTAAGCTCCACCAAATAAATGCAAAGCAGATCAACCACGCCTTAAAATTTCAACAAGAAGTGCACCAGATAACCTTCCTGATTGTGGACTCTTCTCTTGTTGTAGGACTGCTAATCAGTAAAACATCCTAATGTATCTTGGTTTGAGTCAAAGCCTCCACATGGAGGATTTGAATACCTCAGCTGTGATCAAAGGCTTGCAAATGTTTCTGAGGCAGCAGAATAACATGTTTCTTGCATGTTTCTCTTGTGGTTGCACAGTGGTATCCATTCCAATTTATTATCAGCCAACAAGATCTGAGGCACAATAAAAAACACACAGAGGCATGACGTTAATTCATTCACAGTGGCTTGTATAACTAAGGCATTTAGTTTACAGTCAGTGAGCAGTTTTGGATAACAGCATCTTGCTCGAGGACACTTCAGCAGGCCTTGTGGCTGCTGCTTTGATTTAAATCTGATTAAAGTTACCAAATTGCCTCGTCTTCACCACTCTGACATGATGCCACCTCATCATCCAGTTTGTTCTTAATGGAAGGTCACCTTTTCTTTTGGGCACTGGCCAAGACAAAGCTGTACTCCAAAAATAGTTGGAGCTGCAGGCCCTTGAAGAGTGGCGGTGGAAAAAAATAAAACATTTTGACCTTTTTTTTGGTGAAGATTCACCCAATAACAAGCAGAGCCCAGAAGCAGAATGACAATGCAAGCGTTCAGATTTGCAAAATGTCCTCAACAACTGAGCTGACATTGGTGCTTTTAGCCGACAGACCAGACATACACTCACACATGCCCAGTGTCTCTCTTTTTTCCCGTTCTTTGCCTCTCTACATCTTCAAAACTCTGGTTCTCTCTATTTCTCTCAGTTTCCACTGACCCTGAAATCATCCATGGTTTGATTCCTTAAGGCCAGAAAGCATGTGACTGACAGTCTTTCTCTCCCTACATCTTGTAAACTATGTTTTTGACACAGCCAGGGGCCTCCCTCATCCAAACACTAGCTTTTGGAGGTTGGATTATGCTCACCGCCCGAGACTTCCAAGTTTGCACAGAGACTTCCGAATGAACCAGAGAGAAATACTCCTCTCTGACAACTTCAGAAGCCATTTCTTTTCACCCTGCGTGTTAAAAAGCAAAAAGCAGCAGGTCCCTGGAGAAAGCAGGGTCATTGACTTATGAAGGCGATTAAGATTAGTGTGAATCAGCCGGGAGAGCAGTTCGTCCATTCAGGAGCAGTGATAGCAGCCCTGCTTTGATCCTTTCATAAGGAGAAGCTATTGAACATCATTGTGACAAGTTACATGCGGTGTGGGAATTACCAATCCCCTATTCAATTTTGCCAATTTACAAAGCCTGTGCTGAGTGTGGTTTAGATAGTGGCAGATTAAGTGGGAGCACTGTGGTACATGACAAGGGGAGGTTGAAGCTCCACTGAGAACCTGCCAACAGCAGCAATTTAACTCTCTCAATATATCAGGAGGAATTTGTAAGAAATCAAGTTGAGTCACCTTGAATATTTCTAATATTCAATCAAAGCTGAGGATTATTGGGGCTTTGTGATGAGGGATGTGCAGATTTCATAGTTGACTATTCGGAGACAGAACACAATCCTAATTCAAACAGAACAAACTAAATACAAAGTTTATATTTGAGTATATGACAGTCAGCACTCCTCCACTCACTCCTGTGTTAACAGGCTCAATCCATGCATTTTAATCTTACTGGTCCTCACCACAATTTACTCGCTCTCCGACCTCCCTACACTCCTACTAACTGTTTAACCTACACAACAACTGCCTTCTAAGCTTAACAATCTAACAACTCAAATCACAAGTGCATGTGAACTTGAATGACAATGTTTTACAGGTGAAAACCACAAGAATGAATCTTGACAACTAGTTTGTCCAGTCAAGTTGAGAACAGTCACACTGCAACTATTTGGCTTCTTACACCCATCCCTGCAATGCTTTACTATGGATCCCGCTGCGAGCTGTGATTGACTGCTAATCATCAAAGGGTTGAAGGACAGAGGAGGTTAGGGTTAGGGCAAAGAGATCATGGACAGGGCTAGTGCTAGCCGATCGTGGATGCTCTCTGAGATTGAAGTGGTAAATTTGTAAGAAAAAAAACTCAGTGCCAGAAGGTCAGGTGATGTAGTATACAGAGCAGCAAAGTCCATGTAAAGGTGGAAGACAAGGTTGATGAATGGGTCAAGCACAAGACTTTCACACAACAGAGAGGAGTTTGATTCCTATGTTACTTAACATTGGCTAATTACTTTTACATTTATCTGATTTATGATTTTTGTTTTTGCTGAATGCACACTGTGTACATTAACTTCAGCAGAATAGAACTGTTTGTAAGCAGATGAAAATGGATGGATGGATGTGCATTACCATCTATGGTGTGTGTAATGATGGTAAGGCACACCTCTGTGCTAGTATCATCTGCCAATTTTGTTTCAAAGGCCCAAAAGTAACATGCACTCAATTGTTCGTGTGTATATGTGTACAAACATGGTATGGAATTTCACTCATTGGGCATTCTCTGTGCTGCCATGCCACATCCATGGATCTTGGGCTGTTACATTAGACTGCAGCAGTTTTGTCTGGGTGTACAATTCCTTGCTTTATAAAGGATCATGTAATTCCTCAGTTTCAGAAGTAAGACTGGAGGTTTTCACCCACCAATTTGTCACTGAAATCCTTAAACCAAGTGGCATACATATGTCAAGAGATTACTTCACCTATGTCTTTTTTGTTCCTTAATTTCCTGCAACTGAGTGATGCATCTTATGTTTTGCTAAACTGACACTTGTTGCAATAGAATTATTAAAAAGGCTGAACTGCACTCAAACAGGTGTAATTACCTCACTCTATGGGCAGATTTGTTACCGTGTTTCAAGAGAGATCTGGATTTTATGATTCACTTCATGTCCAAAGTACTTCAGTACAGCAGTGCACTAACTGCCTTGTAGTCTATTCCTATTGAAGCAGGTTTTTCATCAGAAATGCTGTCTTCACTCGTCATTAGAGCAGGAAAAACTGCACCACAGGGCTACATGGACTGCTCTGACTCTTTCGAGTATTTTCCCATCATCCTTCATGTGTTGCTATCCTCTCAATGCTTATGGCAGTGGATTGGAAACTTATGTTAAAAAAAAAGACAACACCATAAAAACTGCAGATGTTGTCTGTGATCTTAATCCCAAGCAAATCTGCCATGTCCGTAATTTGTCAGGTAAAAATTCCACTGCCAAGTACCTGCTATACACCGATCAGCCAAAACATTAAATCCACTGACAGATGACATGAACAATACTGACCATCTCGTTACAATGTCATGCTCTGCCGGGAAACCTTTGGTCCTGGCATTCATGTGGATTCATACCACTTGAAGTACTTCACTCATCCAAACACCGCTGCGGACCAAGTCCACCCCCTCATGGCAATAACACTCCTTGATGGCAGTGCCCCCCTCCAGCAGAACATGCACCATGCCTCACCACAAACAAATGCTCAGAAACGCCCTGAAGAACGTGACAAAGAGTGCAAGGCATCAACCCACCTCACAACCGACATGTCTCAAAGAATCCTCCACCGACACCCCAGTGCCAGACTCCACGGGACACCCCCAGAGGTCCTGTGTCCATACCTTGACAGGTCAGAGACAAGTCTGATGCAAGGAGGCCCCACAGTGGTTTAGAGGTACCTCTGGGGTACTGGCACATCCCACGAATGCTCGATCAGATTGGGATCTGAGGAATTTGGAGGCCAAGTCAATGTGTTGAGCTTTCTGTCACGTTCTTCCAGCCATTCCTGAGCAATTTTTGCATTGTTGGATGCAGAAGGCTCATCACCCTACACAGCATGGAGAACCAATCACAGAAAGATCAAAAGCGCGAAGCCAGAGCAAATTTCTAAAGATGATATTTGAGTAAAATACAGACTTTACTTATTCCTTGTGAATACGCCATATGAAACATAAACCTGGAGGGGTAACTTCTAAATCACATGAGGTCCCCTGGTAATACTAGACAAATGAGAATAGGGTTTAAGTCTCAAGCAGCTGCCAGTGTGGTAAGTCACAGTATTGTTGTCGCACTGATTTTAAGAACGAGTCTTGGCATTTATGTTGTGTAATCTTGTAGTTACGGAATGAAATACTGAATTGGCTCGTAGTATTTAAGAATTAGAAAGAGAGCATTCACCAGCAGTGAGTAGTGTTACGCAATGTGTTTATTGTTTATCCACAAATCCCTTTTGGACAAATAGTAGAGAGAGAATTTCCAGCGGTGGGATCCTACCAGATATTTTTAGATTTGTTGCTCATTTTATCCTCTGCCTCCTTGTGTGTGTCCTCCCTTTTCCTCCTTTACGCCGTTATTAATCTATCCTTTCTTCTCTCCCTCGCTCCCCAACTCATCTGCTCACCTCTCCTGATCCAATTCTGTTTTCAATCCCCATCCCATTTTCCCCTCTCATTGTTTCATCTCCCTTTTTCACTTCTCACCTCTGATCCTCCTTTTCTTTCTTCATCTCATTCAATGTTCGTCTCCTTTCTGCATTATGTCTCGTAAATAAATTGTCCCTCATTCTTCATTTCATTCCTCCCCCTCGCTGACCCCAGGCCATCTACTACGAGATAGGCTTCCTGGTTTGTGCAGCAGTCGGCCTGCTTTTCACCATTCTGGTGCCGATAGTCGGCCTCTTCTTCTGCATGTGCCGCTGCTGTGACAACTGCGGCGGCGAGATGCACCAACGCCAGAGGAAGAACGCGGACTGCCGACGAGGCCTGTTGGGAACGCTGCTCTTCTCCACCTCACTGGTCATCACGTGAGTATGACACATGCATACACACACATGACACACACGCATGGGGATAACAGCTTGCAAGCAGACGTGAATTTTTTGGTGCGTGCACACAGACACTGGAATTAAATGCAAACTACACCTCAGTCATCTATATTGTTGTACTCATGCACACACATTCAGGCAAAAACATACAGTACACGCATGCACCACTGGTCACTGAGTCTGTTACACACACAAACGCATGCACATACACACAAGGTCATCATCTTTCCCCATCCCCCATGCTGTTTGCTATATATAGTAAATTCCTACTGTAGATATTATGTGGCAGCACCCTTCATACTTGTGTTCAGGCTAAGCAATGGTCGTTATAATCCGCAGGAGATTCACACTGAAAGATTTAATTTACTGTGGAGGAAATTCTTCATTCATGTCAGTGCTAACATACTAACAAACGACTCTCAAATCCACAACATACCCTACAATCATAGTTATTCTATATGACTCACATGGTTCAAAAGAGGGCTACAGGACAATTCCATCTACACCTTACTATTCTCCTTGGCTTCCTTATATAATAATTATAATACTTACTGCATCTGCCTTCAGGGTTTATTATATTACCGCTCCAGCTGTCATTTCGCCATTTAACATGCACATTTTAAGCACTTGGCTCATGATTTTTATCCAGTGGGAAATGCAGTGAATCCAGCACTAGAATTAATTCCTACATTTCCAATGTTCCAAACTGTAGTAACTGTGATTAATTGTAGTAATCTAGGAATTTAATAGATAGTACCTCCAGCTATTTCTGGCCTTGGTATGGTTCTCCGGATACTCAGACCTCTCATACATATTTTATACATGAAAACAGGCAGCTGCAGGCCAGCAGGGAGGTCATGACTTCAGATGCTTTTAATATTTTTCATTTATCCTACAGTTCTTTAGGGTAAATGTTCTTAATACTGCAGAGCCGACATCATGGCCAGTGAGAAGTAGAAGCAAAGAGAGTTAAACTGCAGAAAGTTGAACTGCAGATGATGGAAACTGAATCAGAGATTGGTGGATTGACTACATTGTAAATGGATCTTTTCTTTTCTATCATTTCTAATCATACTAATCAATCCAAATCCAAATCATCAGACTTGCTTGACAGTGTTTTGCTCATCTTCACAGTAGACACACAAAAAATAAGAGTTTTCATGCATGAAAACAGGCTGCTTCAGGCCAGTTACAAGCATTCAAGGAAGTTAGCGCAATGTAGCATCATAACTGTAGGATAAGTCATCACTTTGCTGAACTTTCACATTCAATATTGGAGATCTTAAAGCTGTAGTGCGGGACTTTTACATATAAATGAACATCCCTTACATTTAAGCCCTTGCTAAATGAGTTTACACAATGCTGAATGAGCCTGTCGCCACCAGGAAAAGAACTCTGTTTTGCAGTTCACTTGAGTTTTGGGTGTCTGTGGTAACTTTGCCGTGCTGATGCACCAGAAGTGATGTGTTTTACATCAACAAGCCAGAGCTAAAGGGGGCAGGAATGACTATGCTAAGCTATGGCAGAAAAACCGTATCCAAGAAAAGTTTCAGGAGTGGATATTCCAAATAAAAAGAAACTCTGCATTCAGATGAAGAAACAAAGTCGTAAACAGACTTGTAGAGAGCGCTTCTGAGAGTGGGTGAGATGCAGCGAGCTCACCTGCAGGCATATGCCATAAGCATGCGTGAAAAGCGTTTGGGTAATTACTCACACTGCCAGAGGGGGAGACAAAAATTCCACACCCCAGCTTGATGTTGCATTCATGTGGTATCGGAATAATCAGGAAAATGAGGTTCCAACTGGGGAAATTCACGTGAAGACTCTCTCAAGTCAGTACAACAACTCAGAAAGCTGGTGAAAATGTTGCTGACTTTTGTGTGATAAATGCAATAACATGGCGGACAAAAGTAGATGTTTGGTTGATAGTAAACTTTTTATCAATTCAAGTATTGACTATAATTTTTTTCTGTAATGAGTAATATGGTGTTAGATTGTGACCATAAATTGCTGTCCAAGTAGAGTGACCCAGATTAGTGAGTTAAGTCATTTATTACCATAAACCCTGACAACAAGTCAGATAAAGTGATATTTTAGTTGTTTGGGGGAATATGCTGATGCAGCAAGAAGTCTGGGGAAAAGAAAATTACTTTGTAATATAAAGCTATTGTCAAACAAATACTAGAAACAGCTATCAACATGTTTAAATGCTCTGAGAAAAACAATACAACAAAATCTTCTTTGTGGCATCCATGTTGTTTCCACATTACAACTATATTCTAATGAAAACACCAAAGTTGGAAGACCAACTTCTCATCTCGGGAAATGGGACCATCCCAGAGCATGTAAATACAGCAATACCGTATCTACCACTTAAAGTGGCCCCCAAATCTTGTTGAACTTTTTTCCAAAGCTGGTTCTATCATAGTAAACTCTTTTGGCCATGACCAACCAAAACTCTACCCTACTCACTACATAGGGAGTTCTATGTAGAGGACAATATAATGAGCTCATCTGCAAGATGAAAGAACACTTTCAGACACTGCTCAGGTAATTTTCTCTGCACCGTTAATTACGTCAAAAAAGATGTCATATCAACATTGGCTGGTAACAAACCATAACAAATACTGCCATTCATATCTGTGATAAAAACATGAAATTATACTGAGCGCATTTTCTTCAAATTCATAAATAACGTTACAGAGTACTTTGTGGCCGTTTGTTTTGTTGTGATACTGCTCTGCTCACAATAAATAAAAGCCTATAAATAACATTACACTGACAGACAGCCAAGAGGACAGAGTGCAGGGTGACTGCAACCTGTCCCACTAATGTACGTCATCTTCTGTTAAACCTTTGTTGTGTTAAAGTTTGTTTTACCAGTCTGTCGTGTAATAACTTGGTCTCAATATCCGACCCATATTGTCCATCTGTTTGGCGCAATGCATGATGGAATATATTGCTTGGTGAGTGACCTTTGGTTGTTCACTACAGGGTTCCTACACATTTGGAATTTCAAAATTCCATACTTTTCCATACCCTAACTTCCAGACTTCTCGGCGTTGTTGTTTTTTCAGAGAATATGCGACATCTGAGTAAATATATCAGTGTATCATATTTCACATCATATTTAATCATTCTTAATAGGCGATTTTAGCCAAGTACCATAATGGCACGCAAATAAAAACTCAGGTAAGTTCAATGTCTGGGCTGAGGCAAAAAGGTTGGGACTCTGGGTGCAAGCGATGCAGTAACAAGACGTCGGTCTTTTTTGCTTTCATGTGGCTCAGAATCGCCTTCTCCCCCATGTTGGCGATGTCAAACGATTTCACACAAAGCTTGCATCTAGCTCTGTGTGTGAATTGGGAATCCTTGGCCAACCAGTATTTATATACAGTATTGTCAAGCCATCCATCCAAAAACTTGCATCTACCCATTGTGAACCACGTGAAACTCGTCTTCTTGTCGAAGGTGCAGTGTTGGAGTGAAACTTGATACCTGGGGGGCTGGAGGAGGGTCATGGGGCAGCGGACTGGACATACCACTTGTCAATCAGGTAAAAGGGGCAGTATGTTTTCTGAGATGTTTGCTCTCACATAAACTGTGCTTGGCCCGGCATAAAACACAATCCGGATTGATTAAATTATTTTTGGAAATACCTAATTTTTTATTTTAGAAAACAGTATTTTAGAACAGTGGTAATCGTCTGGAAACATAAATATTTTTCCATACTTTATATTTCATTTTCCATACTTTTTAATACCTGGAAATTGATCAAATTTATTTCCATACTTTTCCATACTTGCGTAGGAACCCTGTCACTACTTTCTATGGTGCATTGTGGGATACTTTAAGTCCACTATATAAGGTATAATCATTCCCACTGAACATTCAGACAGCACTTGGTGAACTCATTAGAGAGTGGACTATGTAGTGAGTAGTGAGTGATTTCAGACAGAGCCATAGTTTTCTGTACATTGAAAGGTAACAACAGAGCATCTTCAGAGCAGCCAAGTTCATAATCCACCTATATTGCTATTGAGGATATCTTAATGCAGCTCAACACTGAAACACAAAGTGGTAATTTTACGTTAAAAAGACAGTTACTTTAGAAGATTTGTTTAAATCAAACTGCTAAAGCCACCTATTAACTTCTGATAAGCTTTGGAATACATTTTTGCACCACACAAAACTGGATTTTTTTTTTTTTCCATCGCCTTTATTTGAAGTGCATTAGGATTACTGCTCTTAATGGCCAGTATGAACTGAATGAGTGATTACAGCAAGCAATGCCTATTATAGTGTTCATGTGGGGACCTGACCTGGGGAACCTATCCTTTAAGACTTTATCCTTTGTGAAGTAAGTGATGAGATTCCAGCTCGAATTGCACACAATAATGGAAAACTTGGGAGGAGTGGGCTGAAAATGTTTGGGAGTAAAGCCTGAAGTTTACTTTGTGCTTCTATGAGGCTATTACATCATCTCACTGAAACTCATCTCTCAGAAAATGGACCACGGGAAACTCAATCCACTCTCCACTCTGTTTTATAGTCTCAGCGGTACAAGGAGTAGCCGCTGGGGATGTAGCCACAGTACAAAAGGCTTGGGAGAGCTGCGTTTGCCTCTTGTGCTCGGACTGAAGGGATCCAGGAGTGTACTTAGTTTGATGTTCTTTGACTTTCTGTCTTCGTTGGAACGAAGCCCGGCTATTAGAAATTCCAAGGCAATATCCTAGAAGCCCAGACGCAAGAGTTTGAGAGCATCCTCAGAGCTCTTATTAAATCTCCCCAGCTACCAGGCAGAGACGCTGCAGAGGCTCTAATGAAGCAATTACAGGCAGGAGAGGAATGAGTACCGAGCCCAGGCACAGACTGCTTTTTACTGTCACTAGAAAGCTGACAGCGAGGCACTGAGGAGTGGCAGGGGTGATATTTATTTTCCAAGTAGTGTTAAAATCGGATTAAGAGGGGTAAAAGACACCCAGGTAAGGCTGAGGACAATAAAATGGCTAAAAGGATGAGAGAGGAGAGTAAATGCGCCCAAAACAAAATTATATTCACCAAGCCTGGACACTCGGTGATAAAGTGTAGGGCATACAGCACACCTGACAATAAACAACCTGCCACTCTGCATGGTAATACATGAATTATTTGCCTTACATTTTTCTGGCAACATATTTCTAATAGTAAGCAGTAAATGTTGTAGTGTTTCTGCTCTACACTTCAGACAGGACTGTGTTTTACTTTCCTTGGATTTCCTTATAATTTATCACATATTCACTTGCTCGGCGCTCTGCTGCTCCGTCTCCACAGTCAGTGTGCCAAGAGTGCGCTCTGCCACTGTGATAGCGCGCCGAATTTACGAACAGTCCAGTTTGTGCCAGAGTGCGCAAAGGCACTCAGAATGAGTATTTCTGAATTCACTACTTGCGTCATCTTCCTCCATTGTCTTCCTCCAAACAAGCCAACAGAACTTGCTTGCTGCCGCTATCTAATGTCTGTGGAGAACTGTTTTGCCTCCAGCTAAACCCTGCCCTCCAAAAAAACGTCATACTGTTTACTGACTGTAAAGGGGTCTTTATCGTAACTGTCCAGCACAGAAATATAGGGCTGTCTTCACATATTGGAGTCAGATCAGTAGAACACTATACAGTTGAGGGGGCTCCAGTGGAGAGGCGCTGAAACATTTCTTATGGTATTTCTATGTTAAAGTGTCTGGATGTAGTCAGTGCAATACTTTTATAATGATACAATTTTTCCTGGGATTTATGTGACAGAATCAGAGCAGGAGATGAGAAGAAAATCTCACTCTAGCATCGGCCATTTCTCTGAAGGTGTCAGGGTCAAGTCCCACAGGAGCTGCCAAAAAGTCATGGTTGTAAACGTGAATGAGTAATATTCACTGGGTTAGAGAAGTGCTGTGGGGATTTGATTCACACGGCTGCCAGTCATGCTGAAAATGTACACTCCTGCTCACATGCTCTGGCTACAAATGCGCTGTCTTGGTAACAAGGACAGGCTTGTTGTCAGTGTGTGATCAAATCTACCAAACACACAGCTGACATGACAGCAAGTTCGGGACAGAGTTCAGTTTCAGTACTCTGTTTTGTACTAGAGGCAGAAAATTGGGCTCAGCTTTGTCAGGATAAATATGATGACAAGATTTTGTAGATTCAATCAGTATATTTACATAAACACTAATAATTTCATCAGAACCAGATTAAGGCAACACTCTGATTAGTGCAGCTGCATTATTACATTCACCAGGTTAAGTCAGGTGAATGAATCTTGAAATCTAAATAAATATAAACTGATTTACAAGCCTGCGTTAATTACAAGTCCTCAAATTACTGTGCCATGTAATTACATTAGACTCATTTCTTCCACAGCTATGAGACTTGGCACAGACCAGGAAAAGGTGATTGAGAGAAACAAAAGTGTTTCAGTGCACCGTCAGAAAACATGTTAGCAGTAGTGGAAAATCAAAGTGAAGTGTGTAACCATCACAGATTACATCCTCCTCCACAAAACAGCCATTTAGACACAAGTTTAGAGTGAGACAGATTGGAATTGTTATAATGGTGTTAGTGATGATGCGGTAATACTGATTGAACGTCTGCAGCCTTGTTATGTTTGGTCTGATGAAGCCAGCAGTGCTGAACTTAAATAACCCAACTCACCTAAAATAGTATATATATTTAGTCTTTGTTTTTTATTTGGTGCATATTAATAAACATTGTATTAGCATCTATATGAATACATTTTGATTCCCCTTAAGTAGCTTGAAGGTTGAAAACTCCATTTATTCCACACTGTCTGACGGTTTATTACCTTCTGAATCAGCTTGTTTTCATTGTTTATTGAAGCTGATTTATGTTCACTCAGGGTGAAATATTCAAACTCAAGACCCTGTGTGTTTTATGGCTGCACTGTTACATCAAATGGAAATATTATGAACATCTTTTGAATAATTTCCATACATTATTATACCTTTCATCAAAAATTCGGCATGACATTTTGAAGCTTCAGGCTCTACACTATTTTAAAATAAGCGTCTGCCGTTTTGAACAATGTTTGGCTGCACAGCATGAATTTATAAAGACTGGTTGAAGTATAACTTAAAGTTATACTATGCAGGATTTAAAAAAAAAAAACAATGTATAGACTCATACAGAAATAATTCCTCTTAATCATCACTTATGTTCCACTACAGGTGTGTCACGGTGTATGTATTGGCCCTGCCCTCTGCCTTTATTTTCTTTTTTTTCTGTGTTTTGGATGTTTGTGGGCGTGTATCCCCACAGCACTCAGGTGAGATTGGGGCTTTATCAAAAGGTAGCAACAAGTTGTCAGAACGTAAACAGCAGACATCGGAGAGACACAGCACTGAAAAATAAAACCCACAAATATAGCGAGGCGAGGTAGGCCATTACCTTCGATTTTACTGGCTAGTGTTTTTACAAACAGTAACTGACAATCCTGCATAGAACACCTTTAATTCATAAAGGTTAGTGAGAGAAACAAGACAAATTTGTGTTTCCAGATGAACTGTGCAAAGCCTTGGCAAATGATCCATCTAAAAAGCCTGGTAAGACCATCCTGATGATGTGAGTTCAACACTGTGTTTTGATCTCTGTCTGGACTCTGTGCAGCCCTTAACACTTTCAGGCAGCAGGAGTGCTCACCTTGACAGACAAATTCTGTCAGCCGCGGAACATCTTCATCACTGACAGAACCAGTGGATAAATCAAGCCAGAAGAATGATGAAAACGTATTTCCCTCCAAGAAAGTGCATACTTATATTCTTGTTTAATTGTTATTGACCCTATTTCTGCGATAACTTCACTTATTGCTGTGTTTACTAACATCAGAGTTAGTGCTTGTTGCTTTGGGAGCCACCATTACAGATCCGCAAACTGTGGCCTGCATTTTACGTCACCAACTGCCGCTCCATCCCTGACTGGCTGCTTACAGTCAACTACAGTGCAGATCCCTGAATGGCTCTGATTGGACTGGAATTTCTGGAAAGCATTTGGGGCAGCACAGAGTCCAGACTGATACAGACAGCTAAAAAGAATGCTGAGCTGACACCATCAGGATGGTCTCACCAGGCTACCACTGAACTTCCATATGAACAAAAAGGGAAAACATCTCATTATTACACAGCTTTGTTGAATACTTAATTCTGATTGGTCAATGGCGGCATTTTATGGTTGATTATCTCCAAAAAACAAATTGTTGCTGTAAACAGTCTTGATCATAGACACTTAACGGAAGCAATAAAATCATTTTTACATTCATATTTTGTGTTAAATTATTGATTTCTTTAGTAAGCAGCCGTGTAATAAGTGGGATAATGTACAGCAAGCTGTTCATTACTACAAAAAGAACCCCAACAGGTTGATGCAGAACCCCGACGCAAAGCATATTTGTTCTCTGTTAATCCTCTTGAATGTGATCACAGGTGCTGTGGTACTTGTGATGAACAGCAGCTCCTCAACACTTCTCAGTGGTTACATCCGTCTCACCGCCAGCCCATGTGTATTTGTGTGTTACTAATGTATCATGTCTTAGCTCATGCATAAATACCGGTACATGTAGTGTGTCATAAAACGGCATGTTGCATCATGCCTGCCAGCTAAAGAAAGGCCACACCGTACATTATTAAAAGAACAGCAGGAGCTATTTCAGTCTCTACTAATCAGCGCTGATTCTACATGCACAGGTTTATAATGATAAAATGACAGATAGAAGATAGTTCCCTCCGTTCCGGCCAAGTGGAAGACCTCTGCCTCATGCTGTTACCCAGCATGCATTTCAGCAGTCTATTTCAGTCGCTGGGTGTCCAACACTATTAACACAAAAGGTCCCAACATTATGGGCTTAGTAATTCATGCTAATCATATGGGGTCTAATTAATGATAATGCAGGCAGCAGTGAACTGAGCACTGAGCAGCCTGCACTTTGAATCTCAGTCAGTCAGTTTAGATTTCAGGAGTCTGTCTTCAAATGAGATTTTATCTGTCTGAGACATTAACACAGGGCGTAAGACGCATACCACACCATCTCTAGCCTGACTGCGGCTGGTGATATTTCTTGAATGTCTCTCACTCTCAAAGTCTCCTGTCACCCTTCACGACTTCACTTACTATCAACTAAGGACCAAGTGCCAAAAACACAAGCTTAAAAAACAATTAGAGCTAACAAAAACATTGTGATAGAAAAACTCTCTAATACAGAATTTTGATAGATATTCTCAGATATGTTGTTGCACCCCCGGATTCCAAAATGTCCTCCTAGCCAATAGAATAGCAGCTGTGTCTCAGTTCAGGGGCTGCAGCCTTTGAAGGACGCGGCCTTCGTGGTCGACGTTGGCCATGTCCTTTGAAGACCGCATCAGCCAAACCGAACGGTCTCTGAAATGGGACGTCTGCTCTGCGTAGGATTTCCCAGTTGCATCACCAGCTGCTCTCGCCCCGACCGGTTGGTGTTCCTGATACCTAGTAACCAGCTGCGCTTGGCGAAAGAAGGAGTAAGCTGTGTGCTTTTAGCTAACAGTAATGTTAACAACAGTTAGCCGTTAGCTAGTTAACATCTGTTAGTTAACTTAATATATAATCGTCACGGGCGCGCAATGCATCTTGGGATAAGCTGGGCCACAAAGGATACATCCGTTGCGTCCTCCATATTCTGGGAAAGAAGGCTGCATTTCTCGGCTGCATTTGAAGGAGCCTTTGAAAAGGGACGGCCTTGGTCGCGCCGATGTGATGCAATCGGTCCTCAAATGCAGCCTTCAAAGGCTGCAGCCCCTGAATTGAGACACAGCTCGTGTCCTAACTGGATACGAGCATCAGACTACAGCGCTGCATCACATTACATCTGATGCTCTCTGTCCACACTAAATCCGTTAAATATGGAACTCTGTCACGTCATGTCAACGATCCACTGACCTACCAGCTGTGGTCTCAGAGTAACCACTGAAAAGATGTGTGAGTACGTACTTCCTTATTATTCATACTCACAATAATACTATCGCAGGTAACTTCATTGTCATCATTGTTGTAGCTCCCATACTACATCATACCTCCATCTCCACTTTGTAAAACAAGCTAGTTTGCTAGCATCCCACACAATTCTTACCAGACACATTCATCTTCCTGGTGATCTCCCTCCAGCCAGATGCCAACGTATTTAGGTTTTTGTAGTAAAATAAGGAGGTGTCCTGTTGGTAATTCCTCGTTTAAACCTCGTGAATCAGCCTATCCTCGTTAAATGTGGAGTCCAACAAAAGTTCAGCTCAAAACGGGCGCTTGCGGGCAGTTAGGACAGTCAAATAGAAAACAACGCAATCAAACAGATTTAGTTGCTCACGCTTGCTTGCATTGCATCCAGTTAGGACACGGTGTAATGGGATGTTGGAGGTAATACATATGATTTTACTGTACATAAAAGTCACCAATCAACACACAGTGACACAACAGTCAGCGTTTGCCATCGGGAAAAATAAAAACAAGACAAACAGAGGTAGAATGGTAAAAAGCTGTTTCACGATCAACTGCATAAACAAATTCAGGATCTGAGGATTTTACGTTTACATATAAAGCTGAAGAGACAGATGCAACATGATGCATACTTTCTAAGGAACAGTGTAGGATACTCTGAATTAAACAAGATCTTTACACACTGCCCTTCAAGTCAGAGTGATTTTGATCAGACTAACAAACTCTACCTTGAAATAGGACCAGCTTTCTTTATGCCTCCAGGCTGTGCTCAGTGACATGATATTCCCACCTTAAACTACATATTAACAAACATGTCGGTAAACTCAACTTTCTGGTCACATTTAATGTCCACAAACCACTGTCTGTCGCATATTTTTTATATATTTTTTTCCAATGTCTGTTTACCCTCCTGGTGTTGCAGCTTCGTGTTTTAGAGTTGATAGAGAGGTGAGTGGTACCACGTCATGTCAATTCATAACCTCAAGAGCAAAACCAGAGTGAATCAGAGAGCAGTGCGACAAAAACATGAACATTTACAAAGTTTTTAGTTCGCTTCTGCCTTGGGACAGTTCTTTTAAAAACATAACCTCTTTGGGAGGCGAGTCATCTGTCAGTCATTGTGTTTGAGTTTGGTTTTAATAGACTGTGTGGGCTTTCAGAGGGATAAAAGGCTCACAGTAATTCCACTGTTATTTATGTGACAAAAGATATTAGCACAGAATTCTGCTAAATTATTAATTAA
Organism: Epinephelus moara; assembly: GCF_006386435.1. Lineage (NCBI taxonomy): Eukaryota > Metazoa > Chordata > Actinopteri > Perciformes > Serranidae > Epinephelus > Epinephelus moara. The sequence continues at coordinate 36,950,512 of NC_065509.1, forward strand.
GTGACCCAATTAATGAGCAGAAACAATTTTTCATCACTGGTCCACTTGTTATTACAGTGAAGAGCCAGCACCAGGGGCGAGATGTATAAACAATGCATACACCATATTAACTGGTATTTATAAGGGAAGAATATGCAGTGAGACCCAGTGGACACATGATTTTAGCTGAGATGGTGACAGGTGATATTGTAGGGATGAGATTGAATTTAAGTTGATAGACGGGTAACGTTGTAAGGCTGTTTTCCAGTTTTACTGATTGTGCTATTATTTTTGCAGGCTGCAAAGTGTTCTGTAAAATTTTAATCAAAGGCACATATATAACGTTAACTTTAAACTATTAATGGTTGATGAATTTCAGCATAATTATATTTACATTTGAGCCATTATCTCCCTTTTAATGACCGATTTATTTAATCCTGAATTGTGAAGCACTTTGTAAAGTCAGTTTAAACATAGGGCTTTGAATAAATCATCCTTTTTGACGTTTAATAATAATGATGATGACGGAGATTAGTAAAACAAACGTGTACGTGTGGTTTCATAAATCTGATGAAATGAAGGAGTGCACATTTCTTTCTTTGTGTGTACACACAGTTCTGAATCTGCAGGGTGTTATGCAGCTGGCCCCATTAGCTCAGGAGCCACACTTGCGTACAATACTACACACAAATAAATAAATAAATAAATAGACATGCCATCTATCTGTGCACACACTCTTTTTACATACATGTAAAGTTAGAAACTAGAAAGATCACTGCCAGCATTGTACCTCTCCTTATCCTTTCTGTAACTGTCTGATTTAAATATCCCTTAATAACCTAAAATAACTGACATTTGACACTTCACAGAACTGTGTTTTTGATTGCAGCTCTTGGGAGGTAACAGCTAATTGTAGTGAGACACCTCACAGTCACCTACTGCTGACACAAATACATGAACTCAATCTCTCACTCTCAGATACAAAAACAAGCGTGCAATTAGTCACTTACAGACAAACAAAACCTCTGCCTCCTGTAACCCACACATCGCTCAGTGAGCAGCCTCCCCTCGGGAGTCATCACATGCAGGGCTATTTTTAGGGGATTCATTAATAGTGAGATCAACTTCACTCTGTCATAAAGCAAGACACAATGACTAGGAAGATGTCACTTGCTGAGTAAATGTCAAGCTGCTGGGATGTCCTCACGGGGAATTACATTCCAGTGCCAGAGCCAAGTTTTGGAGCAATTACAGACAGCAAAATGTAAACTGAAACTTTACTCACGTGGGCAGCAGCTGCTAAAGAGACAGGACTCAGCAGGGGAAAGGGAATCACAGACAAAAATACAACTTGATGACAAAAATGACAAATTATATTAAGGTCTGGGTAAAGCAAAGATAAATATGTGTTTGTCACACCACAGACATAAATGTTGTATTAACGACCCAGCCATATGTGAATGAAATAAATGTGTAAGATTAGATTGCAAAATGGTAAAAAATAATAATAATAGGCAGTATTCTTTGCTCTGAAACACAGGGAAGCTTTGCTGAAAACCAGTCTTGTATGGTCCAATATGGCAGCAACATTAACGTATTGCAGCTACAGGTCGAAGCAGTCAATGCAGGTCACGCAGGTTTAGGTAAGATTACTAGAAAATAACATGGATTCATAGATTCGGTTGACCTTCCACCCTCTCTTCCCCTTTCTCTGTCAGTCTTACACAAAGTGATGCTGCAACATGGAGGTTGCGGGATGCAGCTGGATGGGCAAATTCTTTTTTTTTTTCTGTGTCTCCCTGTGTATTAATTTTATGTCCTCTTTCTGGATTCAGGTTTGTGCAGCGCAGGCGGACCTCTTCATGAGTTTTACTTTTTCTACAGCAGTAGTTTGTTGATTTCGGGTCGCAGGACAGAGAATTGAGGAACAACTGTTTGATTATCACACTCAAGTCTTCCTTGCTATTAGTATGCGGTCGAATCAATCTGCGCTGATCTGATTAGATTGATGAATTGGAGGAGCAGCTGCTGCGAGTGAAAGCAAACTGTCTTTGGCTGGTTAGACCCAGCACTGGACGGAGGGCTGTGTGGTTTCCATAGGAACACAGCCGTTCCACTTTAAGTATGTTGTTACACTATGGACAACACTTAAAATTAGGGATGCACTGAATATTCGGTAACCAAATATATTCGGCCGAATATTGCAAAAAAACACACATTCGGTATTCGGTGGAATAAGTTAAAAGCAAGGCCGAATAATAGCGGCGTGTTTTGATAACGCAATCAAACATGCCGTGACGGGCCGAGTAAAATGTCGGCAGTGTGGCGATCCGCCTGTCACTGCACTCGCATTTAATGTCGGCAGTGTGGCGATCCGCCTGTCACTGCACTCGCATTTGCGACTAAAAATAGTTTTGAGCGAGCAAAATAGGCTTAAATCATTCAGCACGCTGTGCAAGCAGCCTACAGATTTCAACCAGCAGCAGAAACGAAAGGCGAATCCCACCGATTGTGGGTTGAACAGGGGTCACAGACACAGACAGTAATGCATTCCTGTCAAATACGGCGGCCATCGGCAGATAAGTCGGCTCCAATAATATCCTCTTCTTGGCGTCATGACTGCCCAGAAATACCTGAACAGCCGAGCCAGCCAAACACAGGTATGTGACGTGTCAGAGGAGAAATGAGCCGTTCACAGCCCACAAACCNACAGGGGTCACAGACACAGACAGTAATGCATTCCTGTCAAATACGGTGGCCATCGGCAGATAAGTCGGCTTCAATAATATCCTCTTCTTGGCGTCATGACTGCCCAGAGCCAGCCAAACACAGGTATGTGACGTGTCAGAGGAGAAATGAGCCGTTCACAGCCCACAAACCTCACCGCACTTTAGGGACTGTTCTTTACTTATGAAGGGACTGTTCTTTACTTGTCAGGGGAGGAGGGTGGCTGGTTGATTTTTATTTTATTTATTTATTTTATTTTGATCCCCCCTATGTTAATCACTTATTGATGCTGTTTTTGAAGTATGAATAAGTCAATAAGTAATTTATTCCATTGAAATATCATTGATGTATTATAGAAAAGTGATTTATCTTTTTATAAATGACAAAAGGCACATCTGCCTCATTTTCGCTGTGGTATCGTGATACTACTCAGAACCATGATATTTTCATTGGTATCGTACAGTGGGTCCCAATTTTGGTACCGTGACAACACTAATCTGGAGGGGGTTCATCTGCAAAAACTAATGAAAAACTAAACAACGATATTCGGTATTCGGTACTCGGTATTCAGCCAAGTGTTTAATATTATTCGGCTTCGGCTACAAATTTTCATTTCGGTGCATCCCTACTTAAAATATATGACTTAAAGAGCGGTTAAATTTTGCTTTCACTGTGCTTGGCACTCTGCTGCTCTGTCTGTGCCCAGAGCAGCTCCAAAAACATCTAAACGTGGCGGCAAATGCACTTATAATGGCAGTGTGCCACAAACAAATGAATGTGTGCGAAACACTGCTATGATGCATAAAGTTGGTGGTTTGAAGGTTGAGTCTGGGTGGTTGTTGTCTGGCCTGCCCAAAAAATCCTGAACATGAAATGGTGCAAAACACTTAGTTAACAGTACTATATGTAGTTCATGATCTTTTCACATTTTCTAACAATTAATGTGTTAAGAAACCAATCTGATTTTACTTTATCTGCATCTGTTGTGAATAATTTCAAAGACGTCAGTGGTCCACGACAACCAGAAGTATAGAAAAGTGAATTCATTACATATACAATCATTGCTTACAATTCCAGCTGCCTAATTAATAGATAATTTGAGTGTTTTTCTACCCAAGTCACAAGAAGATACTGATACCATACAGCACGTAGGTGTAAATGATTTGAAATAACTAACATCAATTCAAGTCTCCTTAAAAACACGATTGGTATTTGTAGTTCCTGAATAATTAATATTTTGGAGAAGACAGGTTGTTGAATCTATAGGATGAATTTCTTTTAATAAACTGAACTGATCTCCACTCACTTTCTGTCCCCGTCCACAGCTCAGTACGTCCACAGAGGCTCATGATCGCTGCCCAGCACGTAGACACCACACAATGGCAGCTTTACACAAACCACAGCCAAGCTAATTAACTGTAGAGCTTGTTGTCAGAATTCCTTGTGCATCCCATAATGTATCACATCTCCTGGAGAGACCTAACTCATACTAATCATTATAATTCTCCCTTTTTCTGGTTTATGGCTTTTTCTTTTTTTTTACTAATTACACTTTTCCCTCGTCCTGGGCTCTTTTATGGTCGGTGGGTTCTTGTAGCGCGCACGCTACAAATCAATACAGGAAAGAGTCTAACAGGAATTCTACATAGTGAAACTAATTGATGTTCACAGCTTGGTCAGGCTTTCTGTCTAATTTATTTGAGACATTTAAGTTACAATAGTGATGATATGGCAGATTGTTGCAGAGAGAAAGAAAAGATATGAGAGGGCAAAGCTGCAGGGCTGGGTGATGGTGATGTCGTTTACAGCTGAGAGGTGCTCTCTATCTCAGGGACGATTGGCCAGGGGGATTTATAATCCAGAAATAGCAGCATTTCTAATGCAGATAGAGCTGTCTGTCATTTCTTTGTGTCACTATGCTTTAACTTTGTGGTCAGCAGGGTGAGGAATAAATACAGAGCCACCAGAATATAAAGAAAATCACAAGGTTTACTTTCTTGGCCTGGTGGTCAGCTACTGCCTCTGGTAGCTCTGTTCCCTTCTCTTTAGGATTTCTTTCCTTCCTATATTACAAAGGTTCTTGTTAGGGCTGCCCCCGGCTAAGAATTTTCCTAGTCGACCAACAGTCATCATTCAGGAACATTTGTCGACTAGTTGCCCGCATGTTTACCATATTAATTTAATAATCAAATTATATATTTTGGGCGGGGAAACACAATGGTTTGAGGTCAAAGTGTGAGAAAGAATAGTATCAGTAACATTGTTAACACTGTGCTACATTAAAGAGAAATACAAAACCATACTAATGAACCTTCATTAATATAGGCCTATATTTTATCTACAAGTACACGTCACACGCTGAGCGAGCCGCCTGTTAATGACGCTGTGGGCTAATGGGCATGTAGCTACTTCCATGTTTCAGATGATACGTCGTGTTTGTAGTCGACCAATGAAGATGAGTTTACATATCACCTGGGGTTCGTCCTTCACCTTCTCAAAATGGCGCAGCTCCTGGTTAAGTTTCACGTTTGTTTTTTGTTTGTTTGTTTGTTTTCTGCAACTACACTACCAATTGAATCTTGCCAACTAATGACCTTTCTGATCGACTAACATTTGGTCAACCATTTGGGGGCAGCCCTGGTTGTTGTACATGTCCACAAAGACACAATCAACCATATGTCTCTCAGTTACAAGGAAGTGCTCCGCTGTGCAGTCATACAAACTTGTTCTTCCAAAACACAGAGTACACAGCAGAAAAAGTGATTTTTAATGTAATTACACTATTTCACTCTGCAGCAAAACTCCAGCATGGGGTCGAGTATCCATGGGTACCCAGCGGGTGACCCTCAAAAAAAGTGATTGGTGGGTGGTATTTTGTCTTAATTGTATTTCCGAGTACAGATTTGGGTTTAACAGAGAACATGCAGGTTGTGGTGTTGGATGAGATTTTTTATCAAAAATAAAATTTAAAAATAATAATAATTCAATGTTTTAATGTTTTAACCCTCTGACTGCATCAATCCTTTCCTGTCCTCACCAAATCTCTTCCAGATCAGCTGCCATCTGCGCTGGTTAAAATCAAAATGGCTGATCAAGTAGAGAATACAGTAGGACAAGATCAGACCACTTCCACGAGACATGGACTTAACTCATTGTAAATTATGTTGAAATAGAAAAATCATTTAGTTCATTGATCTCCGAAGAATACACATAATGTGTGAAACTAAATAACATGTATCTTCACACTAATAAAATAAGTATTGGTGCACTTGAAATCTTTCATGATAAAAACATGAATCTACTGCTGCAACACAAAGTTAGGTGACAGTAAAGCCACAGGTAACTTGTGCCAAAGATCCTCTTTTTAATCTGATTCTGTATCTACCGTGGATGTGGTGGTTTCAGGCCGTATGGCATCCACATAAACGTGTTTTCTACTTTGGGAGATTTACAGTAGGCTACACCATGTGAATCAATCAGGATAGAGACTTTTAACTTTTACTATGTTCTGTTGCCAGTTATAGCCGCCAGAAGTTCAGAGACAGAAATGGATTGAAAAAAACGGCAGGCCACATAAGGTCAACAGCAAAGGATGCAATCACACCTACAGTTAGTTTGATTTCAGTCAAACTGTAGTGGAATTTGAAAAACTGTACAGAAAACTTTACACATTACAAACCAGGAATTAAAAACAAAACTCAACCTCCATGTTAAAGGCTTTAGATTACATTGTTACTCCCTACAAATCACACTGCAGTTTATTTGGGAGAGGACAAAGACTCCTGTTGATTTTGACTGACACTGTTCTCATCTGCCCAAATGAACTGATCTATATCACCACGTATACATATGGTTGTGTACAGTGGTGTACGGTAGTTATGGTGGGCCCCAGTAAAAGCTGTGATGAGGGGACCTAGTGCCAGGTTTTTGTGCCTAAACTAGCTGCCATGTATCATCTCTTCTCATCACATGATCATAAAAAGACTTGACACTTGATGACATCAACATACATATTACTCAGCAATCATGATTTCATATCTGTATATGACAAATATACCAAAGCAAAAAAGAAAATTTAATTTAATTGATTAGTTTTTATAGTTTAAGTAGAATAAGCTCATAATTTTGTTACTGATTGCTACTGACTACACTACACACTACACACACCAAATAATGACGAGATGGGGCTTGCCTTTTCAATGAAATACAGCAAATGGCAACATTTTTACATCAACATAAGTTCTTCTTTGAACACAGGCATATTTCTGAGGTGGCAATCTGAATCACTTGCAAGGGCCAGCTCTCCACCCAACACACTGTGGGGCCCAGTGCAGCTGCACTGCCTGCACTGTCTATATTTACGCCCCTTGTTCATTTGAATGTCTGTGAAGATTCCCTATAAAGTAACTGTGCAAACTATACACTGATCTTGTGGGTGTAATTTTTATCCAAACCCAAGTTGGATTGCATTGATTCAATGATTCGGAGCATCAGTGCTGTAGACCCAGTGAGAAATGATTCACAGACTTTGAGCCAGATGTATAAACATCATCCATTTATGGCCAACTGTAGGAGTGGAAATGAAGCTACTGCATGTGTGCTCCGTTTCACAATGATTGTGATTTATAAAACAGAACTAGGTGAACCTGCAGCATTATAAATCTGACAGAGAATGTGTTTGCATATTTCTGTCTTTGTGTGTACAGAGAAAGTTTTAGTTGGGAGTCTGCAGAGAGTTTTATGCATCTGGTCCCTGGGTGGTGTTTGCTCCATTCTGAGTCCACTTAAAGGCACAAGATCACACCATTAAAACGAATCACTGTGATTCAGAGAGTCTCTAGGAAACAGACTTTGAGAACTGCAACCAAAAGTTTTAAAGTTCAAGCCCCTCTCCAAAGTCCTTATAGTTAGAGACCGAGAGCTTGATAATAAAATGCAAATCACAGCTGATTCAATTGAAAGCATCAGTTTGATTGGTCGAGGTTTAGTGGAGAGCAAAAACTTGTTATGAAGTTCCTGTTTACAGAGTGAATTACCTGCTCTTTGAATTTCTTCAACAGTCATTACTTGAGACGAGTTGTTTTGTTTTGGACAGCTGACATTTATTTTTGAATCGCACCGTTAATATTTGCTTGAAAGGTTAATGATTTTTGTAACCTTAATCTATCCAGGGATGGTTTACTGAGCAGAACGAATGTGTCACTTTCTGTTTTTGATCAGAAAAAAATCTGTCTGCCACTCTCCTTCACACATTACAGAGTGGCTGATGCTGTAGAATTCACTGATTTTTATTTTTATAAACACAGAGCACTCTTACAGTTGTTTGAGCTAATGGTCTCAAAAATCCTAAACATTTAGTGATTTTACAGCTGCCCTGAAGTCTGTATATTTTTTAATCTTTCTTTTTTGCAAAAAGAAAATAAAAGGGTCAACTAGCGTACTGTCTAACCATGCTTTCAGCTTTTAAATCTATTGTTATGCTGCTTCTTCTGCCTGGATGTTTTAAAGTTTAATCATTAAATTATATGTACTTCAGACGACATTTTGTCCCTTCTAGAGTATTTAAATAATACTATTATTTCCATGACCTTTTGTGGTTGCTTGCACAACCCTGAGCCCTACAGGCTGTTTGGCTCCGAGTTTAGTATTCATATCTTTCCTGGATTGTTTACAGTGGAATTAATGGTCTGTTGTCTCCCATCAAACTACTGCAGCCGGGTTTTAGACAGAACAGACAGCCACTTACACAGCATCCTTATGAGAGGGGTAGAAAAAAAACAACAACAGCAAAATAGCACTGTCTTTATTGGGGTTGTCATGCCCAGAGCAAAGGCCCCGGAGTCAAAACTATTCAGTGTCTGGTTAAATTCTTTATAGGACACAATGCTGCAGTGGGAAGCCAGTTCAGGCTGTGACCTGGCACGCTCTGAGAGGACAAATAAAACAGTGCATAAAAGGGATAAAACAAGGGCTAGTTGAGGGGAAAAAGCAGTTAAGTGGAATAAAAACAAGCTAACCAGAGGCTTAACTGGATAAAAGGGCGGCTAATTTAAATATAAAAGGGGCTAAAATTAAGCAAAATTGAGGACTGTACCAGGGAATAAAGACTGGACAATAAAAAGAGGCTAAATGGACTGTTAACATTGATTTAACAGTTCCTAAAATGGTGGCTGTTAGCTACTGTTGTGACCACTTTGTAGAATATGTGTGACTTCTGCTGGTAATGTCAGCTGAGAAATAAGAGCTTTATACTTATGAAATACAGTACAGTTTGTCTCACGAGGCATTGCTATGGCCCTACACTCCTCGTGCATGTAAAGATAATCCTGTGGTCTGTCCACTTATTTTCCCACGTACATACGAAACAAGCTGCTGCTGTATGTGTTAATCTGTTGTATCTGTTCTCGTCAGGTCACTGAGGTCAGGCTGGCACAAAAATGACTTAAAATACCACAAAAATTCCCATGATCACAGATGAGAAGCTAACGTTTTAAACAAGGTCTTGGTCAAAAATTTGCATACTGAATTTCCCCTCATACACTTAGACACATTAAATGCCATGTTTTATACCACTGTATACACCGTAGGGTTAAATTGACATTATAATAAAAGCACAGCACCATTTTCTTAGCAATAATGTTTGTTTTATAATTATTACAATGACTACACTAATCATTTTCTTATTGAGAGACAGGATAATAGAGGTCCAGTTCCAGCAGTGTGAAAGCAGGGAGGGGCTAAAGGGCGACTGTCCGAGCCTCGCAACTACAATCGCACTGAATGCAGGCCATTGTTGGAGTTTGTAAAAGCTATGGAGCCACCAGACCATGTAACACTCACTACCCAGCCCCCAGTAGTGGCCTAGATACTGGGGCACTGCACTAGTTTGATGCTCCTCTTCATCTGCTGTTGTGGGGTTTCCACCCTGAGGGAGAGTTTCATGTGTCATTTGGCTTTCGCTCAAACAGGAATTACAGCCCTTTTGCTAAAGTTGCTCGAGGTAAATCTTCCTCCTGCTGTGTTTGAATTGTCCCCTGTGGTCAATAAGAGGCACGCTATCAACAAGCAGCCATACAGCCATGCAGTCGTTGGCCACAGTTTGAGCTAGCGGGTCGGTTTAGGCGTTGCAGATAACAGAGAAATGTGATGATGCTGCACAACATTTTCACAAAGTGAACAGCTGAATTGATAAATGGCATTACTAAAGGCTAACGGCCCTTTAAGAGCAGATGCTACCTGAAAATTACCATCCAGGTACACTATGCAGGATTTTTGTTAGGGAAAACAAACAACATGTGGACTAATACAGGAGTAATCCTTCTCCATCATAACTTACGTGTGGGGGTGTATTTATCTGCAGAGACCCTGCCCTCTGCCTGTACTTTCTTATATTTTCCTATATTTGGGATGTTCCTGGGCACATTTTTTTTTCCCTGGGAAGGTGAAGGCATGACCCGCACTACTCTCCTTCTGAAGGAAGTGCCTTGCTTGGTTGGATTGGTTAGGATTAGGCATGAGGAGTGAGATTGGTGAGAGTTACGGTAAGAATGTCAGGGTAAGACAATCAGAGGTAGAGTAAGGCAAGGGCAGAGTAGAGCAGGTCATGCTTTCGCTATCCTGGGCAAGTAGCCCCACAGCATGCAGGGGACTTAATAAAAAGGTAGCGACCAGCTGCCAGATTGTAAGCAGACCACATCCAAGGATACGCTATAAAAATCATGAACAGTGCTGAGAGAAAAAAACAACAACAACAACAAAAAAAACATGAGTGAGGTGAAACTGTAAGTGGACAAAGCTGATCTCAAAACAGGAGTGAATCTGAGGCTGGCTTTCACTTTCGGTTTCAGTTATATTCTTCTAGTAGGCTGCCTAAAGTTTAATTTGTATTTTTTCATGTTAACAATTTAGATAATTAAAAAAATGTATACTTGTATGTGACGATACGATATTGCCACAGAAAAATATTGCAATACTGTGCTGTCACTATTTTTCCCCGACCCTTAGAAGACAAGAAGATAACGCTATCTCTGAGTCTGACTGGGCAAAGCCTGCCTTCCTCCAGGCATCTGCCCCTATTTTATTCAGACTCACACAGCTGCCTATACCGAACAGCAGCATGAAAGCGAGGTGCGCTCATTGTGCAGCTACATCTGGTGACCAGACTGTCCCCGTCAGCTAACTGCACACTGACTGACCAAAAATACACCTCCCACAAGACTGCTCAGCCTGAACAAATCTCAGTCAACTAAGGGATCTCCGACTGGTAATTCGAATCTTTGACTTTAGGGGGCAGTCCTACATTCTCTTACTTTCTATTTATAACTCTGGGCGTGTACCCCCAAAGCAAAAGGAACTTCAGTAAAAAGGTAGTGACCAGGTGCCAGAGTGTAAGCAGCACGCATCCAAGAGGAAGCTACGAAAATCGCAAACACAGCACCAAAAAAAAAGCTAAAATTAGCAAGGCAAAAACAGAGAACAATCCCTGCATAGTATAACTTTAAAGGGATAGTGCACCCAAAAAAATTAAGATTCAGCCATTATCTACTCACCCATATGCCAAGGGAGACTCAGGTGAAGTTTTAGAGTCCTCACATCCCTTGCAGAGATCCCAGGGGAGAGGGGGTAGCAACACAACTCCACCTGATGCAGGTTCTGATCTAAGTGTCCTGAAGCCCCGACATAAAAAGTTGTTTCGAAAAACGTCATTTGAACTCTGTTTTTAGCCTCATTGTAGCCTGTAGCTCTAACTGCCTCTCTGTAAACCACGCTCACGTGTGCACGCTTGTGCGCGAGACCAGCGAAAGCATGTGAACACACATGAACGCGGTGCCCACATCTCACTGTCTCACGCAAGCGCACACATGTGAACACAGTGTACAGAGAGGCAGTTAGAGCTACAGGCTACAGTGAGGCTAAAAACAGAGTTCAAATGACGTTTTTCCAAACAACTTTTTATGTTGGGGCTTCAGGACACTTGGATCACTTCGTACGAGCAGTATGGAGATATTTTGTGGTTTCAATTATGTGTTTTTGGATGTTTGAATCTGGGGCGCTGTAAGCCTCCATTAGGTGGAGTTGTGTTGCTACCCCCTCTCCCCTTGGATCTCCGCAAGGGATGTGAGGACTGTAAAACTTCACCTGAGCCTCCCTCGGCATATGGGTGAGTAGATAATGGCTGAGTTTTCATTTTTGGGTGCACTATCCCTTTAAGTATATGAAAAGTATTTATGTATTTAAGTTTCAGTAGTTTGCCACAGTCATATCTTTTTCTTTTGTGCCAAAAAAGTGACATTTTGGAAGGAAACTCTTCAATCTGTCAGCATGTGTAAGTTAGTGAAAAGCTCTCCTTTATTCATTTCACTTCACAACCTCCCAACTTCAATCTTCTCCTTGCTGCTGTCTTGCAGAATTCATGTGTTTCCCTCTTGTATAAGTGAGTTTTATGGCATTGCTTATGAAACGCTATTCCGCTGAATGGACTGGAATATTTCCCTATCATATGTGATATAAAAGACATCATTAAATTTAAGGTGAAATGAAGGTGACACCACTGGGGGGTAGTGTGTCTTTATTGGTGGAGGCTGACATGTTGCCTTTTTTCAGACGCTGTAAGCATCAGTGAGAAAATGGTTTTTCTCTCATAAATTCCTTCAGCAGCAGCAGCAGCACTCATGTATTTTCTATTATTCAGCTCCGGCATGCCTTGCTTGTCAGCCCGAGTTTGTTGTTTGTTTGATCATTTTGTATTCCAACACAAATATGTTTTTTCTTCTGTCTTCTTGCTGTTTTATCTCCTCATTTAATTTCACCACATCTCAAATAACAAATCTAAACTACAACCAAACAAGACCACCAAACTCAAACTGAACCAAACTTGATTCTGCTGAAGTAATGCGGACAGTCATGTTACTACGCAGCTTGTTGGAAAGCGCTTGGCGTTTTTTTTTCTCAAAGAGTCTTTGTTTGGCTGCAGATTCCAGTGACCTTGCTGGACAAAGAAAAGAGAGGGAGTTGGATACAGAGAGAGAGACAGAGAAGGGAAACTGAGGGCAAAAGAGGAGACAGAAGACAAGAAAAAAGAAGGTGTTGTAGGAAAATGAGAATGAAGCTTGAGAGATCGAATGTGAGAGAGGGAAACAATAACAAGTCCGAGCAAGAGATACTGAGAAATAGAGGTGTAGTGAAAGAGACGTAGATGAAAACAGACCAGCCAGAGGAGAAAGACAAATGAGAGAGGGCTGGAGAAACAGGAGGGAGGAAAGTGAGGGCTTTATAAAGACACAGACAACCAGAGGCAGACAGAGAGAGAGAAGGAAGGTGTATGATTGTGAATTTGTGCTGGTAAAAGAGAGAAAGGGGCAGCATGTGTATGAAACTGTGTACTCCTGTGTGTGTCCAGAGGGCAGAGAAGTGTTTGACAAAAGGCTTTTGTTGTGGAAGTGGCCATTTTGAATCTTCCCCTGGTTCCGGATGGCTCCACTTCACTGTGTCCCAGCCTAGTTGTTTGGCCTAGTTTCTCATTAAGTCTCCACTTATACGATGACAGCGTTTACTCTGTGTCGGCCTACTCACTATTTATGGCAAACATCATTACAATTCCTCCAGACGTGGTGCAGCTCCGTGCCACACAGATGAAAAGAGTTTCTCTCTTTAGTGCAGCACATTATCCTATAGTAGTCGTTCTTAAAGGGTTACACTAGTACTTATTAACTACAAATCGCAAACACTTTTGAGATGTGCCAACCATTTTTCAACCGGGACTGTTTTAAAGGCTCTTCTACTTTGTCCACTTTGACTCAGCTGCCAGACAGCTTCCACTTAAATGAAAGGAGGAAATTATTTCACCGCGCCTGTCTTATAAATTGTGCTTTTTGTCAAAGTAACTCATCAGCGTAATGCTCTTTTAAATCCATCTCTCAAATCTTAGCTGTCAGAGTGTCTTTGAACATCAAACATAATATTAATTTGTAAAAAGTGTCCAAAGGGGCAAAAGCTTTATCAAGCGTTGATAAAGCGACACTTTCAAAAACTAGTGGTCGCTAATTGTTTACTGAGATGGATTAGCTGTGATTGATTCGCTATCTTAGCTGCTACCCACTGACATTTATGCCACGCTGTCATTAACAGAAATGTGTCGGGAGGATTTTCAGTTTAGCATGCAACACAATCACTGGAGTTATTTATCAAGCACAAATGCAAAACATTTAATTGCTCCAGCTGTTGTATACTGTCATAAATTAAATATCTCGGGCTGCTCAACAACACTGCTTGAATAAAAGATACAATTCAAAGATGCCACATTCTCTTCTTGAGATTTTTCACTGTTTTATCAGTGGAATTATTCATCAAGACAATAATCTACAGAATCATCTTTAGCCCCTCGACTCAATTCTCCTGAGCATTTACACTGCTACACATTTAATAAGGCAAGAAATATCGACCCTTATCTGGCTTCACCTCATCAGTGTACTTAATGAAAAGAGAAAGTGTGTAATATTTTGCACATTCAGTGTATGAACACACTGAACAATCCCTAATGTGACAAACTGTCTGCAGCATAATGCAGGTTAGATTAGATTGGATTAATGGGATTATACCCACAGAGGGAGACGTCTACAGCAGCAGCTGCTGATCACAGGGCTAGAGAGATGAACCACACACACACACACACACACACACCATCTTTTTCATAAATTAGACGGATAGTGCAGACTTTCTGAAGTGGGGTTATATGAGGTTTTTATCCAAAGTCAGTGTTAGAGCTGCAATGAATAATCGATTAATTGATTAGTTTTCAATTATCAAATTAGTCGCCAACTAATTTGATTATCAATTAATCAGTTTGGGTCTTTTTTTAAAGAAAGAAAAGGTCAAAATTCTCTTATTCCAGCTTCTTAAATGTCAATATTTCCTGGTTTCTTTAATCCTGTATGCCAGTAAACTGAATATCTTTGGGTTGAGGACAACATAATGAACATTTTCACAATTTTCTGACATTTTATAGACCAAACAACTAATTTATTCATCAAGAAAAAAGTCGCCAATGAAGAGAGTCGTACGAATTTGGACATTGAAGGCTGACTGTCGTCTTTCTTTCAATGGCAAGCCTTCGTCATGTGCCTCTTTAGTGTCGAAGTACCCGTCTTTTTGCAGTCATATACCAGCATCGGTCTGCACTTGGTACACTCGACGAAGCCGACACACACGTTGTCACCATCGCCAACTCACATGTGCGCGGCCAGTGCCGCTGACAAGGGGTGATACGTAGTTGGTTCCATAGCCTAGGTCTATTATGAGGTCTATTAAATATTTAGGCTCTTTTTTAAGGTGGGACTTTTTTTGAGGTGGCTAAGATTAGAGCTTAGATTCTCTGCCCGAGCCCGACCCGTAATTTCCCACCACTATCCTCGGGCTCGGACGGGTCGGGTTTGGGCTCAGGCAGAGAATCTAAGCCCTAATCTTAGCCACTTCACCTTGCCCTGAGACAGTCTGTTCTGACGGAGAAGCTTAATTTCTCCATCTCTGTTCTCGTTAGAGCCACTAGAACCCATCGACAAAAATAGGTATTTTAGCTTGCTCAACACAGGAGCTGCTGATCTACCACTGTCACTGTCAGACTCCAGGCTGCTTCCCCAAATTGGGTGTGTGCCTGATTATGGTTGTCTTGCTTTGGTCTGAATCAGGGACTAATTTTGTCACAAAGTTGTATAATTGCCTAGAGTTGGTTCGTGTTCTCACGGCAGCATTTACAAGAGGACCAGATCAAATGCCTTGTGTGAGAAAGCTGCTCTGGATTGGTCAGAATTTCCATGTGGGAAGAATCCAGGAAGTAAAGCAAACGTTGAAGAAGAGTACACTTGCAAGATAAATGTGACACTTTCTAATGTCACAATGGAGGGACAACTACGCAGGTTGATTTTAGCGCTGCTCATCGTGGACTATATTGCTGTCATTGTTCATTTTAGTCAAACCATACAGTTTGAAAACGAGGCGCGGCTCCAACTAGAAAACAATGTTTTGATGCATTGGATGTGCTGAATGTGCATATTAAGGCAGTACAGGAGGAGGTGCACATAAATAATCCTCCAGGACTGTAACATGCTCATGTTTAACCTAAACAATGTGTCATGTGACTGCAGTTGGTTCAGATTCAGGTCGAAACATGTTCTCACCACAAACGAACCGCACCTGAGTGTGATTGCTGTGTTCACACCTGCCCAAATGAACCGCACTTAGGGGGCAAATTAGCTTGAGTTTGATTGAAGCAAACCAAACAGGGCAGGTGTGGAAGCACCCTTAGGACCTCATACAACTCCACTTAAAAAAAATCTGACCTATCCCTTTAACAATCAGAGTATGAATGGGGCACAACCTCAGTTTGCATGAACTGTAGGCTCATACTGTACATACACACAAGCGGTTGTGCATACCAGCACATATAAACAGGCCCACATGCAGAGACCTAAGCCTCATTATACAGTGAGTCACAACACCCTGATTCATCTCCATTGATCTAAACCTTCCCTGTAGCCTCTGACTCAGTCCTTTTGTTATTCCTTTCTGCGAGTCATCTTACATCATTCATAAAGC
Source organism: Epinephelus moara (assembly GCF_006386435.1). Lineage (NCBI taxonomy): Eukaryota > Metazoa > Chordata > Actinopteri > Perciformes > Serranidae > Epinephelus > Epinephelus moara. The sequence continues at coordinate 36,966,808 of NC_065509.1, forward strand.
TGCTTATTCCACCGAAGCGTTTCTATAAATGAGATTCACTATGTTATACAACTGAACTGTCAGCGGTTTGATGCTTCGTACAGAAGTCTCTTTGACCATCTGCTCTGAAGTTAATCACCCTATGAACCCCAGACACACTCACTTGCACACATCCATGCGGCAGTAAAAACAAACTTAGATGCATAGCGCTAGCTGTGAGATGCTGAGCTGAAAATTCAGCTGGGATGAGTGTGAGTCATGGAAACGGCTTAATATTATGGGCTGTCTTTCCCTTGATGTTGCTCAAGCTAATTAAGCCTCGTACCGAGCTACGCAGGTCTGTTTGAAGTGTGCTGGAGACTCACTTTAATGGTCTGCTTTATGCAATTCTGTGTTTTCGCATTTAATTTGAACATGTTTACAACCCAGGGACCTCAGGTTATACAGATAGGGCCTCAGAGCCTAACCGAGATACACCTACATTTCCTGCTAGGAGTTGATATCTGAATTACTTGGGGGGGGGAAAATCCTCCTAAAATTCAACTATTATCTTGAAAAAGCAAGCAACAACCAACCACATGGTAAAAAATGTTAATAATATGCTTTTATGCTTCCAGTCATTTTGTATGAATGCTGAATGTGTGTGATTTCTTTCAGTTGATGATATGATTTTAGAAAAACACAATTATATGAGTGACAGACCCATTGGCTTTAATTATGCTGTATTCCACCATATTAGAAATATGCTTATGCTCAGCTGTTTTATGTCAAGCTGGATGTCAAGGACTTTAAGCTCACTCTACAGGTGCACTCAGACAAAGTTGAGAAAGAAAATGTCAAAGTCAATGCGGTGGTGCACACTGACCTCTACTGTTGATGACGTGTTACCACCCTGTTGTGTCCCAACACACCCCTGGGCTACTGTGGTGACTGATGTGGGAGCAGCAGGGTCACTCAGTGGCACACAGAGACACAAAGGTCACACTGTTTTGTGTTTGTCATTTGTTTAGGATCGGAGTGCTGTGTGCATACGCTGCCAACCAGAACCTGAGCTCACAGGTGAAGAACATACGGAGACTGGTCAACAGCAACATGAGGGACCTGCACACCTTCGCTAATGACACGCCGATGGTGAGAGAGTGGTTCTATAGCATGTGAAGATTAAGCATTATCACTGTGCTTTGTGTCCTGAAGCTCCAACAAGATATTAAACTATGTTATAAAAGCAGACACTGAGAAATTTGCTGTCAATATAAACACGACAAATTTAATTATACAACAAAACCATCAACTGGACAGCAAGTAGTTTGTTGATTATACGACAGCATAGCTACTACTAAAGGAAATTTTAGCTTGTGAATAATTTGGGTGATGTTGTGTACACATGGAATTGGGCAGACACCTGACAGCAGACGGACAAAACCTTCTATGTGGCACACGAAAAACAAACAGTCTGACAAAATGATGAAAGGTGTGATAACATGCTTTGATGGTAATGCTGTATTGGTAACGAATAAAATAAAATAAAATAAAATAATTTCATTTGTATTATTTTAGGTATTTTTTTCTAGTAATTGTCAAGACCACCCATGTTTTTTTGCCTTGTGTGAAGGAGCTATGTAACATCTGGTTGTAAATTCCATTGCGGAGGATGACAAAAACTTAAAATATATTTAAACTTGAACAGCATTGCTGTCTACAGTTAGCGTTGCTGGTATTCTCTGCCTGCCTCATCTAATTTTACCATCCTGCTCTCATCCACTAAAATGATATCCAGTTTGCTGTCTGCCTGATTCCATGTGAGCGCAGCATAAAATAGGGTTCGGTCATGGTTAAATAAAAGGCTGAAATTTAAAATTTACTCTGATGAGGAATATTTTCAATATCTCAGGGTGTTAGAGTCGTATCAGACGGCTAACATTTATAGTCATGCCTCATTTATGTAATGTTTTCAAGGTGGGAAAAGAGAAATCTCTCACTTTTTGTGTATGTGGCAGCTTCTTTAAAACATAATTCTCATTTGAGGAGCTTGGGCTTTTAATACTCACTTTGATTGTAGGTGTTAAAATGGCAGCGTTCAGAGAAGAAACAGTTTTGACAAATAACATGAATCTGACCCTGTGCTGTTGTCTTTTACTTTAGAGTGCTTGTTTGTATCTAAGACGAGATTAACACTCATTTTCATCTGCTTCCATCTGTAAGACTCTGCTCTGTTGTGTTTCCTGTTTGCAGCAAATTGATTACCTAATATCCCAATACGCCACCGCCAAGAACAAAGTCATCTATGACCTAGATAGTAAGTAAACCTCCTCTGCGCCTATGATTGTAAAGTAAGTGGACAGAAACGATACACTGAGTTCTTGCTCTTGGTCGTATATCAGGCTTATTATCTGAATTCACTGCGTCTACTTTCCTTGACTTGTTTTCACAACAGATTTTGTGACATAACTAGGTCTAGATAGCTACAGTGATGACTGTTATGGAGGATCCCTGGAGTATTCATCCTACTTTTATGATAGCACTGCAGGCAGCTCTTTCCTGAAAGTTAATACCTGCAAAGGCAGCAAACATAATAAAGACAGGGACTATCTGACTGTTTTCTTCTGTGTATCTGATGCTGCGTTCTCTGCAGATATAGGTCCATTATTGGGTGGACGGATACACGATCAGTTGGATAAGGAAGTCCATCCTGCCTTGGACAGAGCGCTCAATATGGCTGGAGGTACGTGCAGCCGCGTATTTTTCATTTCCTTCATGATATGATCAGGTTATTATAAGCTGCAAGCTAATGAAAGCATGTTACAGCTGCAATACAAAATATTGTGCAAGTCATAAGAGTGCCCTGCCTTATCTGCAAGTATTGTCAGTTATTTAAAGGTATACCATGCAGGATTTCTCTAAAAAAACAATGTTTAGACTGGGGATGAAAACGGTTACTGGTGCCACAATAAACAACAGTGCATTTCCTGACGGTTAGCATTACCTTTTCAATTTTTAATTATCAAAACCATGGGTAAAAAGAACTCCCTCTGCTCAAGGATCAGGTGCTGTTCGGCTGCAGGAACATCTCAGATAAAATCATAAACATAAACCACCACACACTGAACTGAATTACTGTGATTCTAAGAGCACTCTTAATAAAATCACAGTAATTCAGTTCAGTGTGTGGTGGTTTATGTTTATGATTTTATCATCTAAAACATATTTGTCCACCATCAACCGAAGTTAGCAATGTTCTCTCAGACGCAGCATGCAACATGGGTTTGTTGTGCTGTTCCAGTGTTTAGAGAGTGGGCCTTGGTCCTCATCTGGAGTGACAAAGCAGCAAAAAGCACGCACATCCACGAACAAAATTGTGCAGGTGCTGAGCTCAAAAATGTGGAAAACTGAAAAGGTAAAGAAAAGCTCGCACACTGCAGGGTTCCTATTCAATGTAATCAAACATTTCAAAGCTAGGCTGTCTTTACAGTTAATCAATGCGCATTTTATATGGTTTTCGTATGTTTATATAACGTATTAGCTATGTTATTACTCTAATGTTTATGCTAACAAAAACTGCTGCTAATTTTATTTGTGATTTTCAATATAAAACTTGGTGAAATGATTTCAGTATGTTTATCTGTGCTTTTTCAGCACATTTTAACAATACTGTAATACTGATAACCGTAAATAATTTTGGTCACTTCAATTTCATACAGTTTCATCTCTACGGACTAAATATTAACCGCCTTTGCCAATCCCTCACACCTCATAGTACCGCCATTCTTGTTCACATTCTAGTTACATCCCATATTGATTACTGTAACTCGCTTCTTTTTGGTCTCCCGCTCAAGTACATCCACACAAACGCCCTCCATCAATCACATCATTGCTGCCCTTCTGCAGCTTCACTGCCTCCCTGTTAAATACCTCATTGACTTTAAAATCTTACTCCTCACCTTTAAAGCCATCCACAGACAAGCTCCTCTGTACCTCTCCCAACTCTTACACATCCACACCCCCATACACACTCTCATTTCTCTCTTCCATCCACTTCACTGTCCCACCAGCTCACCTGACCACAATAGGGTCCAAAGCCTTCAGCTGCTCTGCTCCCCACCTCTGGAACCCTACTGTTATTTTCTCTATCTTTGCCTATAAGGTGACCTTAACTGCCGTGAAAGGTGCCTATAAATAAAATGTACTATATTCTGCAGAGACTCTGCCTGTATTTTCTTAATTTCTTTTTATTTTGTTGGTTTCACGACATTACTAGTCAGCATGTGCAGGTGAGGTCAGGACTTCATAAAAAGAAAGCGACCTGGTGCCAGACTTTGAGCAGCATATATCCAAGAGGAAGCTAATATCATGGACGTAGCGTCGAAAAAAAACAAAAAAAAAAACCCTGCAAATATAGTGAGGCAAAACAACAAACAAGTGAATCTGGGCTTTTACTTTCTATGCCTACTGTTTACAAACAGTGACCTACAATACCTGCATAGTATACCTTTAAAGATTAGAAAATTGCTCCTAAAACCAAGTGACATTATAGCCCCATTATCAGATTTCTCTTCACTAAATATAAGCTGTATTATGTTTTCAAAGGTTGATATATTCTGCCGTGAATATAATACACTGTAATGGTTTTTGGAATCTAATTTCAGTTTTTGTTTCTCAAAGGTCAGTGAGTTAATAAAAGCTGTTTGTTTTGTTTATCTTTATATTTTATGCTTTTTTATAAAGTGAAAATCGAGAGAGCCATCAAAGGTAACAGTAACTCAGTAACTGAACAAAGACCCACAGTCCCTTGACCCCTGACCTTGTGAACTTTGACACCAATGTTGCTCCTGTGATTTGTTCCCTTGTGATCTTCCTTGAGCACTTGGACCTCTTTAAGGATTTTAAATGAACAACAACCAATTAATATATTAAAACTGCACTACGTAACATCTGAGTCTGGTGACCACAAGCAGCAGATCATTATGTGTGATTAACTTATGTAAAGATACAAGTTATAGTAAGTGCCACTTCTTAAACTTTAAATCTGACTTGAAGAGACTCATGAGGAAGGAAGTGGTGAAAAATATTTTCAGGACAGGTTCTGCTGTCTGCCAGCTTGGTTTGGATCCGGTGTTTACTTGCCATCCTTAAGCAGACATGTTTGTATTTTTCTTAAGGTCAAATTCACCACCTGGAGAATGCACAGATGGTTTTCTGCTGCTGCTGTCACCAGATACATTGTTTTTATTGGCAAACAGGATGAATCTGTGAGGGTTTTGTTTTTAATTTACACATATAAACAGATGTGATTACTCTCCATAAAAAACATTCGCCTAGTGCAGTTTTAAGTTAATGACATCACCAGATGTTGCAAAAAAAAAAACCTAAAGTAACATCAACCTGCATTTGGATATTTCCCTTTTTACTCCAATTGTGTTCCCCCACTGTGAAGTGAGCGTAAAAATGTGTTTGTGTGACCACTCCTGTTACTTTATTTTAACTGCTTCACCTAAAATTACACTCTCATGAAAATGAATCAACCACATCAATATTAAACTCAGAGTTACTCCACTACATGGACTACACAGGCTTGTAGCACAACAGAAACAAAGATGACACAGCAGTCAGCAAGCATGCCCAAACTTCAGGTGGTAAAATGCTTGAGCACAGATGACTGTGAATACAGTTTGTGTTCTTAATGTTTGTGTATTGTTGTGTTCCTACTGGGGTTGAGCCGAGTAGTCAAAGGATTTTAGGGCCTGGAACAAAATTTTCAACAAGGCTTACATAGAAGTGAATACGGCATTAATGCATTTAGCACATAGCATCCATCTATGTTCTCACTTCCTCCAGTGCTGCTAAGCATTTAGCTATGTTATATCCTCCTCTACACTCTTGCATCTTTTATACCAACGTTCAGAGATGCCAGTGTTTTTGCATTCTTTATCCTGTTTAATTTTAAAAGTCTGCCGCAGGCTAATCTGTGACTGTTAACCAACACTGGCTGCTGCCTTGTGACGCCTTCAATTGCTCGGCAAAGACTTAGTTACAATAATTTTTAACAGAAAAAGCTACAATTTCACATTATTCATAGCATTTCTGTTGTTTGCTGAAAGCTGTTTGGAAGTTAAAGTCCATCTGTAGATGCTGGAGATTCACACCATAGATCTGAAACTGTGTACTGAATACTCGGCTCAGGCCTGGTCCTTACAATGAGTGTGTACTTTGTGTCCCGTATGATTCTGTGCTTTTGTGTAACATAAGCCAATATTCTACGGACCGTCCTGTTGCTGTGTATGTTGATACTTAAAACCGATTTGTCAGACACTAATGCATTATGGTATTACTATATCAGATCAGTCTGACTGGTGAAACAATAAGTTATTTGAAATTTTTATATGCCCCAGAAACAGTGACAAAAAAGTTATTTTACTGCTCTGAATATAAGAGTACATTTATACACGTCCTGTTGTAACAGCTCCACTGAATTTCCCAGGACAGAACTAAAAGATTTAATAAAATATTCATAATTCTTTAGGAGTCATTTTGCAGCAGAGCTATGCAGTCTGGGGCTCATGGGAAAAAAAGCCTTTCCTGACAACTCATTCAATTTTAAATTTTACCTCGAAATATAGGTTAGCTAATGAGAAAAGTTTTCAGTGCAGTTGAGTAGGTGAGACACTGCAGCTGTATCAACAACCGCTTGACTGTTTTTAATGTTGGAGGAACGATTTAAGTTTGCAACAGAAACAATGGAAACGTCTCACTCCATTGTTCTATTTTTGTCGTCTCTGTTTCGATGGGCCTTCACATCCTGGTTTTCCCCTCATACGAGCAACCAAATCCAGTTTCAATCTCATCTGTGTTCTCTTTCTTTCAGCCATGCGAGAAACCAAAGAGGCCCTGGAGAACGTCAGTGTGGGTTTGGAGGTTCTCCAGGAGGGAACAGGGAAGCTCAACTTCAACCTGAGTCTGGTCCGCACCAGTATCAACCGCACCCTCAACGACCCGGGCTGTCATGACGAGGAGTCAGACGCCACCACTGCACAGCTGTGCCGCAACATCCGCCAGTCACTGTCCCAGCTGCAGATCGGAGCCAACTTCACACGGGTACAAAACGAAATGCAACTGGGACTTTTGCATATGTCCCACTTTTTTTGCCACATGCCTGCTGAATTATTGCAATTAAGCTCCTTCACAGATAAAATGTCCTCCACCATTTATCTAATAACTTCATGATAAATATTGAATTTAGGAACTATTGTCTCAATCAGTGTTGTAATACTCAAGATCAAGATTCAAGAACAATTTTTCAAAGTCTTGGCCTCGTCTCAGACTCGGCCTTGTGTTGGTCTCAGACACAAGAGGACGAGGGATTTTATTTCAAGATCGGTCAAAACCACACTGCAGAGATATCACTTTATTACCTGTGCAATACATACTTTGAATAAAGATGGCTGAGTTGATTCCAGCTCCTTAGTGTTTGTTTGTCCATAGAAAACAAAAGAAAATTGCCAAACATAAAATTCACCTTTTGATTATTTTATCAAGACATTCCTCATGGTGCACTTATACATATACATTAAAATAAATGATAAATAAAAAAGGGAAATGAAGAGGAATCTCGTTTTCTGTGGGTGTTTATGTGGGAATATGGACCTTTCAGATAAATTTGATAAGTGCCTGTGGTTTACACGCTCCACATTTTACTGTAAGTGTGTCAAGCAGTGTGGGACTCGCATTAGTCTGGTCTTAACTCTGTCTCTTCCCCACAAAGTCTTGGCCTTGTCTCAGTCTGGATACACTGGTCTTGGTTTTGATGGTCTTGATTACAACGCTGGTCTCAGCACACTGATTTGATATTAACTGCATGTTAGGAAAGCAACAGGGATCACTGAATGTTGATCAAGGATTGTTCAATTTTAACTTATCACTGTGTATTTTTATCAGTTTTCATTTTCTGTCTCTATTCAGTTACCCAAAGTGAACGCTCAGCTGCAAAAGGTGAACGATGTACTGAAAACGGACCTCAGTGCCATCGTCCAGAGGGTGAGCCTGCACCATAAATCTATGGATATACTAACAGTGTTGGCAAGGCCAGTCTGTAGTGTCAATTAAATAAAAAAATAAACAAATACTTATATCACCACCAAACAACAAAATGGACCAAGAAACTCTATGTTCCAACACCTTGTCCTTTTCCTCTCACAGGGCTACGCCTCTTTAAACAACACGCCACATATGGTGGTTGAACAGACCAGAAGTGTTGTGGAGAGTAAGTGACATTTTTCACTTGAAAGCAAACATTAATAATTGGGATTTTTTACTTTTATTTCCCTCTCCATGTGTCTCTTTTCTTCTTCTGCCTTCTGAGTTTGAGCAAAATCAATTTAAGTTTGAGTCTACACTTATTTTAGTGTAAAACAATATATCCAATTTACAACCGTCTATTTAACATGAGCATGTTTCTGAGTATTGAATTTGAAGCTTTAATCAGTGCGGCCGACAGCTTTATTTACTTATCCAGTACCATATATTGGAACCAATGGATTAAATTGACTGATCTGTCTCTCAGATGTGCAGAGTTTGGTGGACGGCATTGGCAACAACATCAGCAGCTTTTCCAAGGTGTTCCCTGTGCAGAGCTGCCTGGCCAACTTCACCATCTTCATCAGCCACGCTCATGCTAAGATTGAGGACTACTACCCTGAGATTGACAAACTGGACTTCTACAGGTAAAAGTACCTGTAAATACTGTAAATACTGTGGTGTGGGCACTGTCCTGATGCTTGATATTATGTAGCTTGACCAGACTCTTTTCACAAAGCTGTATAAGCCTGCACTAATATTTTACATTTATGAAATATTAATATCACTTCTACATTAATGCAGTTTAAATCAGTGCAGTGGGGGAAAACCAACGATGATATATCAGTTCTTTTAAAAGCTTTTCTTTTACCCCATTTAACTTATGGGCTGTGTAAGGTGGAGCTTCATTGTTATGCTCAAGGACACTGCAGCAGGACTGACGCTGATATACACTTAAGCTGTGGAGAATGATGTCTTCCTATCTGCTGTTATTTTAAGGCCACCCTCAGTGAGAGCTCTGACTCTTCTGCTTCCTGCTGCTTACAGGTGGATTGGCTGCATTGCTCTTTGCTGCATGGTGGTTCTGGTCCTGGCCTTCAACTACCTGGGCCTGCTGTGTGGCACCCTGGGCTACGACAAGCACGCCTCACCTACGACACGAGGCTGCATCTCCAACACGGGAGGAACGATGCTCATGGCGTGAGTCAACTGCTCTCACAACAGGCTCTGTCAGTTTCGAGATTTAAAACTAAAGATGTCAAAAAGTCAGTTTGATGTTGGCACGGTGCACTGCACTGCACTACACTACAAGTATTTTGGGTACTACTTGTTCAGGTGCTGGTAGTCCTCCTAAAATAACGACTACTACTTCTACTATAACGGCCACAAATACTACGATGTCAGTGGACTGTTTGCTATTCATGCTACAGCGCTTCTAAAAGGTAAAGAAGACCAGAGCACAAAGTCAGAGTCATCTCAAGGATATGAAGAGCATGAAAGAGCAAAGATGACCTGGAGATGCTGTTGTTAAAGAAAGCTTATGCAAACGAAGCATATGTAATACAATATCTGAACAAGCTGATACAGATTATGTAACATGCAGAACCTGTTTCAATAAGTAGAATAGTTGTCTGCAATATTTTCCACAAGATAAAAAAGTTCCATATTCAGGATTTTAGGGGCCTCACAAAAAAGGCAACCATTTTTTACTAATGTATTTTAAATATCCTATTTTTTTGTTTTGCGTTATATCTAATTGGGATACTGATACAAATCTGAGGTAATCTGATACTGTAATTACAACGGCTTGTTTTAATTCCCCACCCGATCCTCTAACGCTACACCTCCACCTCTTATTGTTATAAACTTTGTCTGTACCTGAGGGCCTGTCTGTCCTTCTCCACAGCGGCGTCGGATTTAGCATCATCTTCTCCTGGGTGCTGATGGGAGTGGTAACAATCATCTTCTTGGCTGGAGGAAACATGGAGAAACTTGTTTGTGAACCCTTTCACACCAAGGAAATCTTCAATGTAAGTCGTGAGCCACCCTTAAAATTACACCGTTCACTGTGTAGGAAGAAAATGTACAGTACATCTCAAGTAGTAATTTAGCTTAATTTTGATACTGACCATAGTTCTGTATTTTGATTGTGACTTGGAATATGTACATCAGTCCATAATGTTCTTTTACCTAAACCCCTAAAAGAGTGTCTCTGCCAGACAGTTAAAATATAGACACTGTTCCTCTTCTGTACTATTTACTGCATGTCAGTGTCCCTCAGGTGGGCTTGTGAGAACAGCAGTTGCTCCCAGTTGTGGGTGGCACACTGTTGTTTGTAACAAGTCTGAATCCTGCTGCACTGAAGCCATCCATAACATAGTAAATCTAATTTTGCCTCAATTCTCTCATAAAATTGAGACAGATAAAGTTTTTCTTTTTAAACAAGTGAAATATGCTGTTGTTTCAAAGAAGTGAAAACACCCCATGCACAGGCGGGCTTCTCTCCTGGGTGCCAGCTGGTGCAGGGTAAACCACAGTGACTACGTTTACATGCAAACTAATATTCCACTACTATTCCAAATATGACAATATTCCAAATTTGACACAGAATATTCAGTTGGATTCACAAGCCTTTTTCCAAATGAAGCATTGAATATACCGATTTTATTTGGGTTTAAATACCATTATTTGGATATGTACACAGGGCATTCAGAATATGCATCTTAATTTAGGTTTTTCCCGCAGTTTGCAACACACAGCCTCTTGCCTTTAAACGGTCAGCTCGCGTTGTCATGAACACACTGTACACAAACCAACATGCTAACAGTTTGCAAGGCTGGCATAGAGGTGCATGCCTAAAGAGAGCCCACATATCTGGTCGGAAGAATAAACACACCTACTTTTAAACATTATTAAAGACTTGGATATCAACAGGTTTTTGGATATATTGTAAGGCAGACCTTTTCAAGAAGGTCGTTTATGGAATGACAGAGGGAGGCTGTGTTTGCTCAGTCGAACAAGTCAGACACTGAAGGAAAACTTCGAAAAAATCCTGGCACGATAGCCATTCAACTTTTCCATATTTTTATGTGAGAAACATGATGAGTGGGTATGGGAAAAAATGAATGAATGCATGACAATGTCAACATAAATATTACATTTCATAAGATAATGAGATATTATTAATGTCAGAGTACAACAGAGGATGTGTAGATCCAGACTGCATACACTTCCATAAGATACCATGAATATAAGAGTACAAAAGTACATGAATAATGTCATAATAAGATACCAAAAACTAGAAGAAAAAGGAGACAGAGTTTGTATAAAGGAAAGAGGGAACTATACAAAACACATAATACCTACAAAAGTCAGAGGAGATTAATATTACACAGAGTAGATATAAATATACCTGTCTCAATAATGGAGGAGAAGGAAAGGGGCTGTGCCAGAAGAGGCTTTAGTGGCCTAACTTCAGCCACATACCAGGTCACCTGTCAGCACAGAGAGACAATGTAGGTTAGACATACAAGCAAAAGTTTAAAAAGTGGACCTAAGTCTGACGCCTCACTCAGCACATGTGGCTCAAAGGAATAGTGCTGTCACTTCAATTGATTTATGTGGTATAAAAACTCTAAACTTCTCAGATTTCAGAACTGAACAATAAATTAGACAACTTGTTGAAATTGATATTCTTGCAGCATTTTCTCCTGCACGTCCCCCTCTGCTCTTTTGCTGTCTCAGTTCAGAAAAGTTTTGATAAAGGGAGCGACATGTCGTCTTTTCTGCAAACAGAGTATTAAGGGGAATATACACAGTGTTAGGCTGGGATTAGTTCAACCATTATTACAGTCATTCGTGGGATGATTTAGTGAGCATGCACGCTTCCTTCAGCCTCATACAGTAACTCATTCTTACACAGCTATACTTTCAGTAAACACATGAATTGTAAGGTTGTTTTTCCCCACTTAGGTTTAAAAAAATACATATTTGAGAACTCACAAGCAAACAAACAAGAACACTCCTTTGTTTGGGTCTGTGTGTTGGTCTTGAATTGTAATCAGGTTTATTTAATTTACTGTTTGATCCCATTTGCTTCCCATGAGAATAATTCATTACTTATCCTCTTCCTGATCCGCCAGGTTGTGGACACCCCGTATTTGGTTAACCCAGAGTGGAAAAACTTCATCCCTGGCTACATGTACAACGACTCCGACCTGGAGCTGACAGCAGAGAGCTTGTACAGGCAAAGCAAACTCATTTTTATGTATTTAGGTGACAGTGTTATGTCTGCCACCTTTCAGAAGCAATGCTTTGATGATGATTATTCTCCTCACGGCCTGCTCCACACTGTCTTATCTGCATTTCACATTAAGGTTTGGTTACAAAACTGAGTGGATTTTGCAGCATGACAAGCCGTGTATTCAATAATGGTCTGAAGAATTACTGCATGATGCTGTTTTTCACATTTTGCTTAATTTGTTGTTCTGGTGCGGGCGTCGGGTCAGGCATCAGGCACGCAACTGAATATTTTATTTCCATTGATGAAGATGCAAATAAGAGTTTCTATTAACCTTGACAAGCTAATTAGCATCATTTCTCTACACTATCTGTGCTGCTTTACTTCAGCCTCTTTCTCAGTGGTTGCATCAGCTTTCATCATCTCCTTCTAGTGAGAGGCTGCAAATATTCAGTAACTGGGATGGCGGGCCTGCAGTCATATTTCCAAATAAAGCAATGTTGCTGCAACAGGTCTTTTGCCTGTTAAAAAGCAAGCAGCGCTAATACAGAGTACATTATGTGAGTCTATATGGTATGTAGCTGCCTGAATGTTATCGTGGGATCGCAAATACTCCAGGCTTTTGGGGAGCATTACACTGTTTTCTATCAGAGGAAACGTCAGTATGTCATGTACTTCCAGTCAGGTTCACTTGGTGGCAGCAAATATTTCCACTCTGAAACTTTTGAGTTGACATTTCTCTTCCTTTCTCTCTGCTATACCTGTGTGTTCATATGTGTGTCTTTTTCAGCACTTGCAAAGAGAACAAAGGCATCTACTCAGCCATGCGTCTGGACAAAGTCTTCAACATCTCCTTGTTCCTGAATACTACAGTGGTCAGTAAAGTCAAGACACACCATTGGTTGCATTGTGTCCTATGTTGTAGGGACTATCTGAGGGTCTCTATTATGATTTATTGCTTTAAACAGGACAGATATTAAACTAGGACATAATGCTATAGTTCAGCTAAAAAGGTATACTTTAAAAACTATTTCCAAACTTCTCATCTCACTTATATGTCAAAGTCAAACATGCAGATAGTATACAGTACAACTGTGTTTAAAATAAGCCCTCAGTCAGGGAACTCTGTGTGCTTTTGTTTGGAGTATATGCTAATTTTATAAACTATTCTCAGCAGTAATGTTCATAAAATACCATTAAGGGCAGGTAATATATAATAAAGCAATGCACTCTAGTTAGTGTTCAGACAAGGGTTACAACTCATTTAGCATACAATTTGAACATGTAGCTGTATAAGATAACGATACAGGGTGTCCAAAAATCCCCATCCTTGGCTGCAGCATCTCATTAGCATTACATAATGACTTCTTCGCTGCCAAAACAAAGTATGGCGACCGCTGATAGCTTTAACATGCCTCAGCCCTTACCTCAGTGAACGCCTGAAACACCACACTGATGTAAGTTTCTATTTCTCCTCGGCCCTGAGCCAGCCACGCCTGCCTGCCTGAGACGTTCTGTACTTTCCTGCCAGTTGGCAAGATTGCCTTGGCTCCTTCCAGCTAACAGCTGATATGTCCCATGCTGCTCTGCACATTGGTCATTTGTCTTCATTTAAGGCCTGCACATTTTTTAAGTTCCCAGAAATTCTGACACTTGACTTGACAGGATTTCAGCACAAAGACTTAGGGTCTGTTATTTTATCGCCTGTAATAACATTTTACAAAAATATGAGATAAAACTGATTTTTTTTTGTCAGATATTTGCTGCCAGAATCTTTTAAAATGATGGATACTTGTCTGGTTCAAATCTAAATTTCTCCTCTTTAACAAAATACATTTTATTCCCATGGTGAAATATGGTTCTCTATCATGTCGATGTGAGAATATAGAAATTGGCCTATTTCTCAGATTGCAATTGACATGTCATTAAAGTTGGTCACTTGCATTCAGCATGATGATACTGTAATGTCATTAACAGGGGCCGTATTCACGAAGCTTTCGAGTGCTAAGAGTTGCTCCTAGTGACAAAATTCTAGAAAATTCTTAGAATTGTGATATTTTCAAAGAATTTCCCCTTAAAATGAGTAAACATATAAGTTATTCACAGAGCACCGTAGACCTTAAAAGAACCAAAGGTGAAAAACTGTTAGGAGCAGGGAGAAGGACTTTTAAGAGGCTTTAGAGTTTCTTAAGAAGAGGAGAAAATGGTGGAAACACAAAGAGGTTGGAGAAATATTCTCTAAACACTGGATGACTGTGAGAAGATGAAATGCTACCGATTAGATCATGCAGGAATTATGTTTGTGGTCTAAATAGGGACAGGCACACATTTCCCACCCAATAACACTAAAACGCCAGAAATAAAATGATCACAACGCTAAGATATTTAGAAAAATGGAAAAATGGAACAGTGCAGCAGTGATGACTTGTGACCGTCTCAACCTTCCAACAGCAGAGTGATCAAACACAAAAAATGACAACACTTTCAGTCTCATATTGTGATGTAGTTCATTTCCACTGGGTGTCTACATCTTGCGAGCTCACAGAAGGCATGTCTGACAAACAATCACATCTTTTCAAAGAATGTGTCATACCTAGCAGTGAGGTCTACCACACCTCCTCACTAAGGTAAAAATTTTGGCCCCTTCCTTGCTCAGAGTTGCTCAGAGAACTTTCCTAAATCACTCCTACGCTAGGACTCCTTACTAAAAAATTTTAGTCCAAGTTAGGAGCTCTCTGAGAGTATACTCAGAGAGTGTTTGTGAATACGGCCCCAGAAGTGTAATCTGACCAATTTAGCTCCATATTATCTTGGGTCTTTGAGAGAAAGCTTTTGATTTACTCCACCAGAAATACACTGACCTGTTTTGGGTCTCTACATTTTCAGTTCCATAAAAAGTAAAACAGGAAAACACAAATTAGTTATATTAACTAATGGTAGCCTACTTACCAGAAATTCAGAGATGTCTAACATCCTGATAGGGTAGGTCCTCCAGGAGCACTTCCATTTATTTCCACTCAGGAGTTGAAGTCATTAGATAGTGTCCATTTATTTTTACTAATCCATGGAGTGGGACAGGGTTGTCTTCATGGACGTCTAGTAGCACACACCACCTACAAAAACAATGCCATGTTAAGTTCATAATACTCAAGCTAGACTTATTTGCACAAGAATAAACTTTGTAATGTTAAAAACTTTCTGGCTTGGCTTTATGCAATGTTGTCAATACTTGTTAGCATGGAAATCCAATTTTACCCACTGACATTCCCCAACAGCTTTAGTTGTCTCCAGTCTCCACAACAACAAAACCAACACAAACATCTACAACAGGGTGTCTGCAGGTCCTTAAAATGTCTTAAATTGTTTTCATATCAGGTATTCAGTCATTAAATAGTATCAAATTTGAATTCGTGAGGACATAATTGCCACCAACATTTTATCTAATTTCATTCATCCTTTTTTTTATTAGTTTGTCAAAATTAGTCAAGCATGAAAGTCCACATTTCTGATGTTACAAATCTTTAAACCTACAATTGAACCTGATACTGTCGTTTTACTTTATACTTACAATTACCTGTTGAAAAAAATGTAGATTAACCTGACTCAATCTAATAAATATACTCCTTCTGTAAAACCTGCCTCTGCACAAGACTATAACGGTACTACTTGATACTTTCATTCAGTGCTTGAGTGAGAAAAAATATGGTTTGTCCACATAACAGTCGAAAACTTGGTTAAAAAATAACTTGTATGGGTCTTGTAATGCTTGGGATTTAAGTGTCTGATAGCTGTAGACACCCTGTACGACATGGCTAGCGGCTAACGTTAGCCTTTACCTGACTGACACTATTGCTACGTTAGCTTACGGTTAATGTTGTGCTAACGCAGCTGTTAGCCGAACAACGCCCCCTCTTGTTCGGAGTTACCGCTAAACTAGCTTGTAGTTTTCAAGATATTATAAGCTAGCTGTTTAAGCTACCATTTTGGCGTTATATTTCATATGGCCTTCAAAATATGAACTGGTCATTATGTCATATTATATTTTAATACCTTTATTAATCATATTTCACTTACTACAACCGTTGGGCGGACTTGCTTATAACGTTCATGCACGAGCTACTTCGTCTTAGCTCCGCGGTTTAAACTGATTGGTTGAGCATGACAGCAGAGACGCTATTGGTTAAGGGTTTGTCCAATCAGATTCCTTGCAGGCGTGTCTTTGTGGCACATGGGAGATGTATCCCTTGTAGGTTTTTTCCATCAAAGCCATTTAATGTATGTAATGTATTGATTTTAACCCAAACCACGACTTTTTTTTTTTTATCTATTTATTTTAGAAGCCTTAACTAAGAGAGCCCTTTCTGGTAGAAAGCCCTCCACACATTTTACTGATACAAGTAAAGTCAAATAGTATCCAAAATCAATATGAGCTAGATGATGGTTGCAACAGAACTATTGAGGAGACCAAATTTGTATTGACCCCGTCCCCCTTAACTATAACAATACCAGTCTGAACCACTGGGCTGTGACAGTGTGTTTGTCTCCAAGATAAGACAAGACACTACTCTGAGTTGAACTCTGGAGTGCATCAGAAATGGTTCCCAGATTTCCAAGAAGACGTCCAGTTTATTGCTTAGCTTATAAATAAGGTGTTCATAGGAGGCTGATTCTGCCAGGGTATTGAGCCCTTATTGATAGTTTAGAGGATCCCCCTCTTTCCAGTGTCAGAGTATGACCCTCTTAGCAGCAGTGACGGCAACTTCTAACCAATTTGAATACTTAAATACTAAATACTTAAAGGATTATACGTCAAAATACTGTCTTTGGATTTACGTTTTTTTTATCTGTGAGCTGGATTTGATTGATTAAATCCTTCTTAAAGATTTTTTTGTTGTTGTTTGAAAACTGTTTGTATACTCAGAACAATAACTTAACTTATAATGGACATTTTTGGTTTTCTTGGAAGTCCAACCCATCTACATACAGCGTTAGTGCCACGTCAGTTTAGGAACAAACAACTTCATTGCCAACACTTTTGTTGTGTTCTCTTTATGGTGCCACAAAACAGCATATGTTTTCTTTTTTGGTGGTGAAATTGCATATTTCTATTCAAGTCATCCCTTTTGGAAAATCATATTTGCCAACATATGGCTCTCTATGGTTATGGCTTTCAGCGCAGACCGTAACATCAAACCTAATAAACAATTGGACAAACGTCTTTATTGTTATTGACACATAAACTGTGAGTTTTGCATTCCAATTTGTTTATTTGTATGGCGATTTTCAACAACAAGGCAATACAGAGTGCTTTACAAATACATTAAAGTCATCAAGACAAGATTAAAAAAAAATACTAAAAGAAAAGATTGTGTGCAGAAATGCAATAATGAGCACTGCAATTTACAGTAGACACAAGGAGAACGTTTCCACACAAACATCAGGGAACACCATTCTAGTGGGATATGTGAACTTCCGTCCAAACCACATCTTTTAGATCTTTGGTCATCCAAGTGCCAACATTTGTTTTGCGTTTTTGTTGGCCTTTCATTATGTTAACAATGTTTTTATATATTTAAAGGGATTCCCTGTTTACACTGTACACAGGCTTAAACTTATACGCCTTTCTAACGGGCATACAAAGAGGCAAATGAGGTGAATGACATCTGATGATAGGTTATGATTATATGAGAATCAACACAAAATGTTAAACATTTAGATCAAATATCAAGCTGTAATGTTTTTCCTTCAGGTCTTATCAAACCCACTGCTGTATGTTTTTTGTGTTTACAGTTTACTAAGGATGTGGTGAGTCAGCTGGAGAGTGTTAAGATCGACCTGAGGGGAATAATCCTGTTAGAGGCAGAAGGGAAGCAGAACCTCCTGGACTTCTCTGAAGCAGGACTGTCAGAAATCAACTATGCAGACTACCTGGAAGAGGTGACACAAACATACTCACATGAATATAGAAACAAACACATACATCTGAACTAACAGA
Organism: Epinephelus moara; assembly: GCF_006386435.1. NCBI lineage: Eukaryota > Metazoa > Chordata > Actinopteri > Perciformes > Serranidae > Epinephelus > Epinephelus moara. Next base: position 36,985,089 of record NC_065509.1, read on the forward strand.
CGGGGTTAATCATAAACAGGATACACTTAGAATGTCCACAAATGAAAAGAAACTTAAAGGGACAAGCAGGCGATAAACAAAAATTACATCAGTTTATACGTATAAGACCAGTTTGTGAAACATCAGTGTAAATATTGACAATATATTGTTCTATATATATCAGCGTTTTTGTATTATATTTGTACTTTAATGGTACGTAACCAGAAATAGCTTGGTCCCTGAGGGTCAGTTAAACAGCCTCCTCCTTGGCTGTCAGTTAACATACAGCAGGCAGCCATGCTTCACCTAATAGGAGCTGCGACATGACACAGTACACTGGGTTCTGTTGAGGATCACTGAAGCTCTATTATCCAAAAGCATTCCTGCCAAGGCAAAGAGTGTGTAAGAACAAGCCGGGACTTGGCATTCCCGGTCTTCCCCAACACTACCTGTCATGTTCGCTTAGATTTATTTCCTGAGAGGGCAAAAAGAAAAAAAAAAGCTTTTAGGACTCCATTCAAGTGCACCACCTGTCCTGATACACAACTCACTCTCTGAAAGTCAGGATGAGAGGTTTTGTGTCCAATAAATGTTTGCTGATTGTGTAAGTATTAAAGCCATTCTGGTTACATTTATGCAGGTTTCCAATCACTTCATTTACATTACAAGACCTGCAGCTGAGAAGACTGGTTTGATCTGCGACATCATTTAAGAGATTTCTATCGACTTGGCAGCTTAACAGAAAGTTTTAAGGAGGCTGTGTTTCTGTTTTACTTTTATTGATGTGATTTTAAAATGTAATCCTGCTGTATTGATGTTTTAAATACAGCAGCTCAGTCTTATTTATGTCAGGTGTCTGTATTTATTATTTAACTTAATAGTTGTCCGAGGTGAAGTGGGATTTTTAAAATGTGTACCAACCACTGAAATAGAGTGAGAGTAGAATGGATATTGAACTGTTTGCCGTGGTCATTGGACTGGTACGAAAGAAAATGGTGGTTGTTGTTATTTGTTATGGTGACAACGCACATCTGTGGGGTTGTAAAATGTATCACACTTACTAGTTTCCTTAAACAAAACAAAAAGAGAACCACCGCACACCAATCTAAGTTTCTTTCTTTAGCTGCCTTGTTAACTCATCTTAAGACATCATTCAAACTCCACAGACACAAAACAAAAGTCACCCCAACTGTCTTTGTCTTCCAACAAACTCAAATTCTGGTTTTGGTCGAAATGAACTCAAATTCTCTCAGTTAGATGTGAAAATACGGCAATCTCCATGTTGTTTACCCCCATCGTCTCCGTCTCTCAGCTGTCTACTGAGCAGGGGATCTCCCCGTCGTTCTTTGGACAGCTACAGTTTTCAGTTTATGTTACAGTAATATTTTAAAAGTAAAGGATAGCTTATTTGAACACGTACTACTCCACTGCTCCTTTAGTCATTACTGCAAAACCTCACCTCAGTGAGTTCATGAACTTGCCCCAAGTCAGTTTGTTTAGGCGGAAGATTATGGACCGAATCAATGAATGAATGTCCACTCTACTCTCATCCTGTTTCTATGGTCCTAACAAAAGCAACACAAAGAACAAAAATAAAAGAGGCCGCTTCCTAATTATGAAGCTAATAACGGCAGTTATCTGAGTACTTTGCCCCTAACATGACTGCTAAGAGGAGTTAGATGTCACAATTTCTTTTTTATACCTGCTTACCTTCAGGTCAACAAAGGAGTCACTTTGGTGGACCTGCTCTCATATGCCAGAGAGTTGGAGGCCCAGACAGACCTCATGGTAAGAACACCTTGATGCCAACCTGGCTAATATACAAACATACACAGTGTTTCTTTGGAGGCCATGGAGGCACTTTGGTGGATTTAGGTGTCCTTAGTTTCCTAGCTTAGTGCATCTTTGTCCAAAACGTAACAGCTCTGCTCTATATACAGACTCTGGGGGAGTAGTCTCACTGCTCTGCTCTGCCTTCAGGGGGTTTCAGGAAGGCAACAGATTTATTCACCTCTGCAGTAAATGCAGAGTCTTGTAGGATCCTCCAGACGAACAGAGCTCACAGGTTGTGTAATCCAAAGGAAGGGTCTACACACAGGAGAAATACAAACATTTATTAATTACTGACCAGCAAGGGAAACAATAATTAACTTCTCTGACATGTCTTGTATTTGAGTTTATGGGCTGAAATTTGCTTCAGGGCTCTGATAAATGATGTTTCAATAACATGGCGTGTTTCTCTGCATGTGTGTGTTTCAGCCCAGAGGCGCTCTGCAGACTGCTCTGAAAGGCCACATCGGCACTCTGCGGCAGATCCATACTCAACAGATCATCCCCATGGAGCAGGCCATGGTAATGCCCCATTGTGTGTGTGTGTCTCTGTGTTCTGTCCAGATAATCATGCCTGGCTGGACTCTTGGTTTTCTGGGTTACATCTTCTGTCCAGTCATCTCCTCAAAGGAAGCATCCACCCTAAACCACTTACAACTATGCAAAAACAGCGACTTATGTTCTTTGCATTAATTTGGTTAAATGTGTTTTTTACTGAAGACAATGACCTGACATGACATCAGGATAACATTCACAGCAAAGCTAGAGTTGTGCAATACACTGTAAATGTTATTCTACTTAATACTTTGTTGTGTGGCAGTCAAAAAACAACTCCAGCTATGAAGAGGAATAGACCAAATCTCTCACAGGGCATGTTGTGTTTCGATTGGGGGTGCTTCCTGTTGTGAAAAACGTTCAGTTCTTGTTTAACTTTTGCTTCAGGTGCATGTAAATGCAGCACAGCGTCACCTCTTCTTGGCTGGGTTGGTTAACTAAAGGGAAAGTTTGGTATTTGTCAACGTGGACTCTATTTTCCTTATTTTCTAGGTGATTAATGGAAACAACAATTTTTTTAAATCAATCCAATATAGACTGCTCCAGTGATGACATTTTTCTGTAGGTCGATGTGGAAGTTAGCGTTGCCCTGGTTCCCTCATCAAAAAGTGGATTTTTCCATCAAATCTTGGATTACTGCAGAAACTAAACTCTGTGGCAAACAAATGTTTATGATACATGTTTTGTTATGCAAGTAATCATCACAAATGAACACAGCTTTCCTGATTTTTGAAGTGTAAATGCAATCGCCAGAAGTTAAAATCTAACATTAGGCTTTAAACGAACTAGACCACAGTCACATGACTTAACATCCCCACCACAACGAGGATGTAAAGTGTGTACTGCGTGATAATGTTCTGTTGTTTCATTTAGGCACTCAACTGAGACAGCGTGTTGCAGCCATCAGCCATGAAACAGGCTGCAATGTGGAGCAACTATGCACCATCAGTTTGCGTCTACTGAAATTGCTTGTTTTTGACACCGACAGGCTCAGATAGTTTTTCTAAGTGTCTCACAACATTGTGGAAATGACCTGACAGAGAAAGAACACGTTTTTCTTTACCTTTTAAATGGTCCAGTCTGTATATTGTTTATAACCAAGTCTCGCTCAAGAAAAGACTCTTCCATATTTTCAAAATCAGCTAAATATTCAGCCTTGACATTAAAAATCGTACTTTCTGTACTCTTACACAACAAACTTTTCCCATCACTCCTCTCTTCAATTTCACTTAGATTTCTACCGTTGTCTTGCTTTTGAGCGAGACTTGGTTACACACAATAACAAACCAACCAGATGAAGCCAAAGGTAAAGGAAAAACTTCTCATTCCTCTGTAGGGTTGTTTCATAATGTTGCCAGACACTGAGAATGACAACCTGAGCCTGTCAGTGGTAAAAACAAGCTCTGTGGACAATAACAGGTGGTGACAAATGCCCCAAGTGGTTACATTACAGCCTATTTCGCGGCTGCTGGTTGAAGTGGTCTTGCTCAATACTGGACCAGTTTCAAAAACTGTTGTTCCCATTAGTCATTTAAACACAGAAACATGAGGAAATAGGGTGCAGGTTAAAAGAACTAAAATTTCCCTCGGAAAATATGATTAAGGTTGAAGGAAAAGACGCAACGTAAACAACCACAACAAAAGTGGATTTTCCCCATTTTATTGGGCATATTGTTTTTATTTACTGCTAGCATGTGTTGTTTTATCTACACAAAGTATTTGAACTAGACTTTAAAGCTGCTGTAATCAATATGCTTATATCAATAATGGATCAAATGGTTATTTATATTGTGAAAGGTGTCATTCTTAGTAAACTCACAGAGAGCTATCACAAGGCTCAGCTCTACAGAGCATTTTAGCTTCTTCCAGCTCATTGTTTTTGGTTCTTTGGCCAACTTCACTGCTTTAGTTCAATCTCCCTGCACTGACCAACTCACTGTAAACTAACAGTTTGAAACATAGAACAGGCCCATTTATGCTCAATGTTATATGGATCCGGATACGGACGAGCCTTCTGTCCGTGCTCTGCATTCATTTCGTCCGTATTTCTGCACGTTTCCATAAAGCTTACGGATACGTGTCAAACGGAGCAGTACCACTGGAAACCATGGGGGCAGTGTTGCTGTCACTACCTGATACGTAGCTCTAGTTAGACACGAAGAAGAAATAACAATTCAATTTCTCTCATCGGCAGTACTAGAGAAAAGAATTCTCCGTCCTCCAGTTGCGACGTATTTAACGGCCTCACCGACCACTGCCTCCTACAATGCTGTCTCTGTTTTTGTCTTTTATGCAAGAGGTACATTATTAATATCTCCTCCACAGTCGCCATGTTTGTTTTTGAGTTTGTTGTTGTCATAAACTTTTGACTCTGGGCTGCCCCCTGGTGGATATATTGGTTAACATCCATGCCAACGTAAAGGACGCATGGAAGTATGTGGGCAGTGACAGTAACATCGTTTGAAACGGACGTATACATTTTCGTATGTAAAGGGAGCATAAATGAGCCTTGAGCTACACCCTGGTGAACACAGTGGAGCATTTAGCAGTTGAAGACCTAGATACTTCCCTCGGGAGTTGGTGGAGACCAAAAACAGAGCTAAAAGACAGTGAAAATTGGACTTGCATTAATCAGATGGCCTGAAACACAACTCTTAATGAATGATAAAGTTCATCTGTGTGCTTGATGTATTAATAAGATACTGTTTGCTAAAAACTTGATGAGGTGGTGTCAGTGTTGTGATTACAGCTTGTTGCGCTACCTCCTAAGTGCCCTAAAATCATTAAATGTAGGCTTAAGGAAACATTTGTTCAAGATAATCTATGCTAATAAGAAGGTATATCAGCTCAACAGCTGTAATGTGCTATAGTGTAATGGTGTATGCCAAAGCCACTGCATGTGAGTAACTAGAGTCTTAGTCTTATGCTAATGCCTGTTTAAGAGAATGATGCATCCTCAACAGAGAGAAAATATTTCAGTGTTTCATTTAATATCATCAAAAGCAGTGTCTTTGACCCTCAGGCATCTGTCATCAATCATGCCATGTCTGTAAAAAACAAGTTAAATATTCAGTTTTATTTTCTCTGTCAAAGGAAATGTCATTCTTTTGAATAACACCAAAGATTAACAGCTTCTAGCTATTCTGTCAGGCAGAGATGCACTTTAACGCAGCTTTTACAACAGCTTTTCATGTTTTTCTTTTTCCACTCTCAACTTCAAGAAATATGTTAGAGCGAGGGTAAGCTGAAACACGTCCATCCTGTGTATTTAGTGTCCCCATTCATTATCTGGAGCATTTAGAGAGATATTTTATCTCACAGATGACATAATAGTCTGAGAAAATATTTCCCATAGGTAGTATTTTAGGATAGCGTGTGTGTGTGTTTTTGTATTTACATTTACACAGAGATCACATGCTTTATGGTGTTGTTGAACATGAAGGGTTTCGTACCAAAATGTTAAAAAATATCCACCAATGTTACTTTTACTTAATCATTAATTTGGTAACAGTTCTGTCCTTTTCATCATCGGTGGGAAAATAAAGGAAAACTGTGTCCAATTGTTACATACAGTCAGCGCGTTCTCATTCCCAGGTTATCAATAACTGACACTCTGTCAAGCCAAGCAGCATGTGATACCAATGCCAAAGGCACCAGGCTTTCAATTAGTTCCAATGTAAACCTATTTGCGGCAATATCTGACGCTGGGAGCAATTGACATACTATAAAAAGCAAATCCAAGAGATCGCTATTCATGTCCCGTGTGAAACCAAGTGGCAATCTAGGGGTTGAAGAATAAAGCCAATGTGGAAGGGGCATCAACTACAGTTCTTTTAATGGCCACTCAGGCCAGTCAATCCCCATAGACCCCCATGATTAAATATGTTTACAGCCTGGTACAAAAACAGTTTTGGTCTCTGTAGCTAATTTCAACATTCATGACAACTGTCGGGGGTGGTGAATTTTTCTATAACCCACCCATTTAAATGTTATTAAGGCTAAAAGTCATGCATAATTAAGGGTGGGCCGCTTTGAGTGGCAGGCATACTGCCAGTAGTGTCCACAGCTTCTTCACAGCGCCAGACTCTCACCCAAATATGGTCAGCTCTGGCTCTAAAAAAACCAAGATGGCGACAGTCGGAGTCCACAAACCACTGGGTGGTGTCATGGTAGTTACATCCATTATTTTCACAGTCGGTGCAGTTTTAACACAACGTTATGTAACTTTTGTCCATGGGTGACGTCACTCGTGAAATATTTATGACACGTAGCATTAACCAAAACATGTTTCCTCTAAACCTAACTAAGTAGTTTTGTTGCCTTAATCTAACTGCAAGTGTTCGACAATCACGTTATAACGAGTTTCACCCAGTTCCGCGTTATAGAGGCGAAAGGGTGCATTCAGCTTCTGTATCACATGGGAGAGGCATGAAAAAGCGCTGCTATTTGATGACCTGGGGTTGCCCACATTTGATGATGTGGGATGAGAACGCCTTGTATGTTAGCAATTGCATCATTTAAGTGGACCATTTCTTTTATTACATTGTGGATATTTAATTTTGGAACAAAATTCTTCAGCATGCTTGTACTGAAAGCAGAATACTGCTCATTGAGTGTTGTTGTTGCCTGGTCTCCTTTGTGTTTCACTGGTGTAAAATGCCCTCTGACTGTGTGCCCTGACCTTTGACACTGCTGGTGTTCATAAGTGCTCTTAATTTCCCTTTTAAAGAGCGCATTGAACCAGAGTATGAGGTTCCTGGAGAGAACAGCCACAGACCTGCCCGTAAGTAAACCAGCCCTTCAGTCTGAATGTGGAAACTACTGTATGGTTTAAGCTTAAACTGATGTCAATCTCGCATTTCTTCTCGGCAGAACAAAGTTTTAGCAGTTCTTGATGCCATTGATGCTGCGCAGTACCTCATCTCCCAGAATGCTTCACACTTAATCAATCGGGTAACTGAAGGATCACTTGTTTTGTTTATATTCTCAATTTGTAAAATGATCTGTAACATCACATTATTTCTTAATCTCCAACAGGAAACGGGGAAATACACAGCAACTATTGTCGGCTACTTCCATCAATACATAGAGTGGGTCAAAACATCCGTAAGTGTTCATTTGTTAGCTTGTTGAAGATTATGTGGTTCTCACTTTAGCTGCAGTTCTCAAGTGTTGACTCAAATTTTCATTCTAATATTCATTAAAGTCAAACCCAAACACTGGAGGTATACAGAGGAGCATGTTCTGACAAAAAGACCTGGCTGCATGTTACATAAGAGTTTTGGAGTAAATATAGAGAAGACGAATATAACAGTTACAACCTCTATAAATTTGAGGAATTTGCTTTGTGGCTCATTGGTTTCTGCTGTAGTTAACTTAAGGAATTCACAACAAAGTAAAAAAAAAAAACATGTTTGAGGGCTGTTTGTTGATCTCAGAGCAGTCAATAGAGCGGTTTTATTTCAATCACAATATTTTTGTTGTTTTCAGAAGAACACATGTAATGATCTATTGTCTAATGACACTTTGAATGAGCAGCAACATAACAGGATTTCCTCTTGAATTAAACATACAGAAAAGGGGGATGGTGTTACTGTTGATATACAGTGCGTATTCCTGAATCTCTTGTGTGTTGACATTTACTGTTTATATCTCACTCTCTACAGTTGGCTATGGAGGTTGCACCATGCAAGCCCTTCAGCAACATGGTGGACACGGCAGATATCATTGCTTGCAGTTTCTTGGTCGACTCCATGGTAACGATAAAAGGGATTTTAGAAAAAGAAACCCCATTTAAACATTAGTGGGAATGTGTGTGACAGGGAGGTTAGCTGTGGCTTATTGGGGCTGGGTCTATCACAGCAGATTTACTATAGGTATGTCATGGTAAATGGAGTCATATTCACCCATTTACAGACACACATTCATACACTGGTGGCCGAGGCTACCCTACAAGGTGCCACCTGCTTCTTAGTTTTGTTTTGTTTTTTTAACAAACTCACACACCAATGGAACAGCGATCGGGAGCAATTTGGGGTTCAAACTGCTGCTCTTCCGATTAGTAGACGACTTGCTCTACCTCTAAGCCACAGTCGCCCAATCTGTTTATAATGGTGCATAAAAAGCCACAAAAACAGCTTGTTTTAAGGGTATTTTTAGTTTAGTTGAAACTTGGATTGCTTATACAATATTATGAAATCTTGGTCGATGTAAATTAATTTTACAAAGTGATACAGTAGATCAAAACTATACAATGTATAGTCATATAATAAGTGTGACTTCAATTACAATTGATTTAAAACACCTTGTAGGACTGCAGCCAATCTCAGAACCCATCAGATCGGCCTGATGACATTTTAGCCTCCGTGGGTAACGGCCAATATTTCCGGTGACCAAGTGTGGCAAGCAGAACCACAGGCCAAGAATTCCTCCTCTTTGCCCTGGTCATTTCAACTTATCTCTACAGACATATATCTGCATATGAATGCAGATACATTTTTCAAAAAGCTAATATAAAGCTCCTTCATTGCCAGACGATAGCAGATGGGTTCAAAGATTGCATGTCAGCTAATGCGTTCAGCCTTTCTACGACTGTTTATTTGCCACTCAAACATGATTGTTCAGTTTTACTCGATCTACAAACGTTGCCTAAAGATTCTGCATTCAAATGCAGATTAGACTGCAACTAACAATTTCATTCATCATTACTTTCTTGATTAATCTCTTAACCACTTGATTTATAAATGTCAGACAAAAGTGAAAAATGAGCCAAAGCCCAAGGTGACATCTTTCAAATTGCTTGTTTTGTCTGAACAACAGACTACAACCCAAAAATATTGAATTCACTATCAGAAAAGACAAAGACAAGCGGCAAATACTCACAATTCATAACTTGGAACTAGATTATATTTGCTATTTTTGCTGGGAAAATGACTTCAGTGAGCAACAGGTGGTCAAAATATTTGTCTTTTAATATTGTGTCAATTGACTTATTGTTTAAGCTCTAATATTTTGTCTTTTTCCTCACAGAACACATTCTGGATGGGCCTGGGCTGCAGCACTCTCTTTCTGCTCCCAAGCATCATCCTCGCAGTGAAACTAGCCAAGTACTACCGCAGGATGGACACAGAGGATGTTTACGATGAGTAAGTACTTGTACTTGTTGTTCTACTGCAATTATACATTTACTTTATAGTTTGTATTTTAAAGAATGAGATATGATGATCCTTAAGACAGTCTGCAGTCATACAGTACATATTTTATATGCTGTCAATGGTTGCAGGACATCCTTCTTCAGCTTCTCTTCTACCTGCTTTCTTCAAGTAATATCTGTCGTGTGGGAGGAATTTCCCTTTTCAGTTTGTAGTTTGCTAATGCACTTACCTAAGGATTTGAATATTGTTTAATTATATATTTATTTATTTAGATTTTGTTTTACTTGCTTGGAAAGTTTTGAGTTTTAGATAAAAAGCAAAAACATTAACCTTTTTAGGGTTTATTGTTGATTTATTTTCTCCTCCCTTTTCTCTCCCTTGTAGTTCCTCTGTTTCTGGGACTTGGCATTTTACTTTGTGATAACCATTTCTACTATTTCCATCTTCCATATCTTTTTTTGTTGTTTTTTTTCGTTTCATTCCTCTCTGTCAAGCACTTGGCACTTTACAAAGAAACATTGACGCTTGTCAATTTATATTTATTCTCTCATGGACCTTTTGTTTGCTCATTTAATCGCGGCTTTACACAAATACAATGTAATGTCTCGATCAGTGGCGTCTGTCGTCATGTGATCTGTGCTGGGTTAAAGGCTTTCTGACTTTCTGGTGCATTTCTATCGCTGAGCATTTCAATAACATTTTTATGTTGTTTTTTTTTTTGTGTATCTTTATAGCATTGAGACAATTCCCATGAAAACGTAAGACATTTTACCCACCTCCCTCTCCCTTTCAGCTCCTATCACTCTGTGCTTTTCTCTGGATCTTGTACATAGACTTGTTTACTAAATTCTTGGTGCTGGTTTACGTTTTTAAGCTTGGAATTGCTCTTATGGGTGGATGGTGTGGCTTCTTGTCGTGTGCTACCTTTGAAAAGTGCCCCTTACCTTTCACGAAGGGCTCTTGCAATCATTACCTTACAAGTCCACCTGTTTTTTGTAAGTTATAGTGTAAATAAAACACTATGGTTTATACTCAAAAAATATTTATCTCTTAACATCTTGAAAAGTTTGACTACTCAAAAAGAAAAGCATTTTTACTCTAAAACTTTAATCAGCATGTCTCTCACATTACATTTTTCATCCCTTTTTTTGTATACAATATTTTGTTTTCAGTATGGAAATTGGTAATAATGGTTATCATAGTGAGAGCTCACAAGGTATCCCAAATCCTATGATGACAAGGTAAACATTATAATAATCCTGTTACTGCATGTTATGGGCGGTGGAGGCATGCCTGGGGACGTGGGCTTTTTACACGCAAAATGACGTGGCTGGACAACTGTGCATGCCTTTGAGGGATTTGATGTATTACGCACATTCACACGCACAAATTTATGGAGGTCAGCAAATTGAACAATAAGATGAAAGCTGACAAGTAATGGTAGCTTTTCTTGAAAAACATCCAATATGACATTTAGTATTTTAAATCTAAAAAGTACCTTTAAGAGCTTTAAATAGATTTGTCAAAGAATTTCAAGGAATAGTGCAACAATTTGGGATACTGGTATTTCAGTTTTCTTCCCTGGAGTTAGATGAGAAGATTGGCACCACTCTCATGTCTGTGTTAAGTAGAGCCACACGTACCCTGGTTTAGCATTTAGACTGGAACCAAGAGAAAACAGCTATCCTGGCTCTGTCTAGAATGGAAAAAAAATAAGCTTACCGACAACTCTAAAGCTCGCATAGTGTGCTGTATCTGGTGGACAAGAGCTAGGCACATTAACTTTGGTGACTGGTAGACTCAGGGAGTGGGGAACAGAGGGGCAGTTCACCCTCCTTGGTGTCCCAATGTTCTTCGACACCCCTACGGTAGAATAAACATGATAAAGTCCCCTCTAGGGTGCCCTTCATTCGAAGAAAACATGATGCAGAGCTATATAGGCTGCCCTACATGCTAGAAAACTTTCTGCATGCTCTTGGCCCACCACATGCAGCCGGTGCCCTTTCTAAGGCGGCCTAAGTCCATCACTGCTTTGGTGTCCCATTGTTCATCAAGAAACTGTTTCAGCACAAAACTTCCCCTTAAACCAGCAAATTGTTCTTTTTTATGGTTCCCACAGGATGAATCCTACTGACTTTTGGTGGTTACATCTGTAGTTTTTAGTGATATGTCATGGCATGAAATGGACCTTTGTCATAGCAAACATTTTGACTTATCATAGTAGGACAAGCACAGGTGTTACTAATGACACTCAGTACTATTCAAGAGTCCACTGGCATTGTGAGCATGTCAGCATTTAGCTCAAAGTACTGCTGTGTTTAAGTACAGCCTCACAGAGCTGTGTTGATTACATTTCTGATTATCTACAAATAAACAAGACACTACATGTTAATTATTGAGCTTTAGAGGTGCTGCAAATGGTATTTTTGATCTTTGGAGAGAGCTAGGCTAACTGCTTCCTGCTACCTGTCTTTATACTAAGGTAACAATGTCCTTGAACTGAGCTCTGTACTTAACACACACACGAGATTAGTGTGAATTGCTGTTGTAAATTTTTCAGTCAGTCTCATGTTAATAATGTTGCTACCATTACTTCTCTTATTGCCAGATGTCCTGCTTTGTGGTTTTTGGGGGAGTCTTCCATGTATCACTAACCTCCTGCATGCTCTGTATGTGCACTGGGATGTTGATGTGGAATGAAAAATCTTCCTGTTTCCTCTCATTTAGAGTCAGCCAAAGTCCGATGAATGTACACCTGATCATTTTGTTCAGAGAGAGGCAAGCATGTCAAACTTTGGTGTGATGCTGCGAATGCTGCTCCTTTGATTTTCTTATTAATCTAACAAAACGTCTAACTGCATGATACGTATTTTTAAGTTGCACTGGGACGAGGATGCGTTTGGACAGACAACCAACTGTAACAGAAGATAACGGAAGAGAGCAAAACAGCTACAGCAGACATCTTTACTTTCACAATTATCTTTAAACTTATTGAACATGTCTCTTACATGAGTGGAGTTTTATTCCAAATGGTGCTATCCAGTTTTTAAGTGACTGCTGAAAAGTAAAACCCAAAGACAATATTTTATTTGCCATTTTGTGGTCTTTACTTGAACATTTTTCAAAGATGGAATTGTCTTTTTTTCTGTGATTTACTTCTATATTTTTCTCAAAATGGATAGAAGATGGTGGACTGAAACTTGTAAATCATGTCCAAAAGGCCGTCATAATTTTTAAAAGGGGCAATGAGTAATATATGACCTCTACTGACCTTTATCCACAAACAGTAGCTACTGGAACACTGACACTTCATCCTCCAGGTTCAGCCACTTTGTCGCGCCCCTTCGCATGTGATATGAACAGTCCGTTTAGGATGGGAAGAAAGGGGAGGTGAATAGGTCAAACAAAACCAGACTTTCATCCAGGAGACCAAAGTTTGTGTCCCGTGTGAAAGCATAAGTCAGTGTTGTTTTAACGTAACATTACACTATTTACATACCATCGCTGCATACTGACGTCACTCACACAGCATATTCACGTCACGCTATGTAACATTCTACTTATTCAAACCAAAAACATGAGCTGTTTTTTAAACCTAACACAGTACTTTGGTTGCCTAAATATAACCGTGACCGTTTCACAATATGAACCACCTGTCAACAATGTGTTTTAGTTGCGTGTCACATAGATGCGCTCAAGGATTCCCTATGCATTACTATGAGACGGGTTGGAACACAATGGGAGTGTGTGAATAAAATTTTGAGAGCCTGATATCTAATCTCTGGTGAACTAATTCTTGCGTCACTGATATTGATCGACAACCCCATAAAACACCAAGTAATATAATTATCTTGTAGTTTCAGAGAGGAATAACTTTACGTATTGCCACTTTAACTGACCGTACAGTTTGTCAATCTTGATGTTGGTGAAGCTGTTCTGCTCTCTGCCTTGTGAACCCCTCGTCCTGCTTCTCTTTGCTCAGTTAAAGAAGAGAAGCAAGCAGCGGTTGTTGAGTTCTGTGGCTGTTAATATTTTTTCCTCTGTATGTTGTTCTGTGCCGGTAGCATCCCTACCTATGACACTATGAACAGGTTCCCGCGGGCCTCGGCTCCTCCGAGGCACATCGACTGGTGACAGAGAGCCAGCTCGTGTTCTGGCTCCTGAAAGGTACTGAAAAACTTTGTGTCAGACCTCTTGTTTCTCTAAGACATTTTAATATAACTCCTTCCTTCCAATCTTAAATCTTTCTTTTTGCACAGCTGTCATCTTGTCCTGCTGTGTCTGCTGTCCCCAAGCCATCTATCTCTCTCCTGTTTTTAATCTATTTTCTTTGGATTTCTTTTTCTAACCAAACTCTTTAACACCTCTTTACAGCCTCTTTTAGTGCTTTTCTGCTCACAGTGACTTTGCAGGAAAACCATCGTGGTGAGAATTGCTAATTTTGGAATCACTAACAAACCATAAATGTTGTCACGGTATTTATGTCAAACTACTTGTGACTGCTTAGTCAATTGACTAGAGAGGAGAGGAGCTGAATGTGCTTATGTGCTCATTTTCTGTTTTGTTTGATGCTTATTGAGGATAACAATTTGGTTCTAAAAACTGCCCCATTTACAAAACAGTCAGTATTTAAGACATACTCTGGTTGTTAACAGAGTTAATGTCATGTAACATAACGTCAAAGTTTCAACCAAATGCTATACAGCATTTTGGAATTTAGCTTTTAGTATCTGGAGGGGAATGCATTATTCCCAGAGGACAGCAGGTTGTATAAGACTACTATAACAATAGTCAGATTCTTCCAGTAGCAAAAAGCACCATGCAGTCTTTGAGAACCCTCTATGGAGCTTCATGAAAGACTTAACTGACTGCACTCTTATGTCTGTTATTTCACAAACCAGCCAGAGCTGCATTAATCTCCTGGGCCATTCAGAATAAAAAAGTAATACAGTATGTTCTGAATTATTCACTTAATATGTAAAAATCTAATTCATTTTTCTCCAATATTTGCCTTCCCAGTGCCCTTGAAGACTGGAATTAAAATACACCATAGTAAGTAAGTCTGACATCTTACATTTTAGATAGAAGCCATTTAGTTGAATCTGTTGCAACCGATCCAACAGCAGAATGAGTTCTCCGGATCAATAGTAAGGAATACAATAGTTCTGAACCACTGTTGTTAAGACGTCTATTTAACAAGTAATTTACTCTTGTATTGAGTCCGAAAATCTAATTTTCCTTAAGAAAAAGTGGAAAAAGTCAGCCAAACGAGAGCAGCAATTGTAGCAATTTTACCTGAAAGGAGAGTTTTCAGTCTCAAGACAAAGGCTGATCAATACTGTCAAGATGATGGAAATTACTGGGCCGAGGTGACTATTTATTGGAATTAAGTGAAGTCAAGTTGTTGTTTTTTTATTTCATTTTAAGATTCAAATGAGGATTGATTAGTGGAGGCTTATGCGATGAGTCTGTGTAATTTCCTGACAGTATTATGGTATGTAAGACAGCACTGACAGGAAGACAGTTAGGAAAGTGGTAGAAGTTGGACTTAAATTACCCCCAAAAGATCACTGGTATATCAATTATTCATTAATTGAATATGTGAATTGTCTTGCATGCCTCCACGATGAATGAAGAATCCAAAAATGGAGAAAATTCTTGATGAATTGAGGTCATCGGGGGCGTTAAAAACATCATAACTATATTAAAACATCTCTTTACAAACTCTCACACAATACGTTACTATTTTAAACACTTTCGCATAAACTTTCTCAGGATAAGTGCTGAAAAAATATACTGTTGTGTACCAGAGCAGAATTCCAGGTACCTGAACTAAGACCAGTATCAGTTCATATGTGAACCATACCTAACCCTATATGTGAGGAAAATAAAGTTTTCTTTATTCAACATTACACAGGATGAGTAATTGATATACAAATGACCATTCGGGGGTAAAGCATTCCTTTAACTTGTCCTAAATTGGTACAAAAGTAGAGCAATATGTATGTGCAAAAATATGTGAAGCGAGGTCCAGATATATTCAGTATACTTTGGGATTACTAATCGAAACTTTTCTTTTGTACCATTTCAAGCTGTTGGTTTATCGACCCCTCGGACAAGAAGAAGCTCAATAAAAGCTGGTTTCCTTACAACAGAAGAAGAACACACAAAGCCCTCTGGGATTTTATTTTTCTTCAGCGATCAACTCAACCAGGCAGATCACAGCCTCCGGTACAGTTACCTGCACCCTCTCCGAAAAACTCTGCCTACAGGACATCAAACTCTTCTCCCTCAGCATCAATCTGAGCCACGCTTGTACTGCTTTTTTTTTTTTTTCAAAGGACTGCTGTGTCTGCGTTTACATTTGTTCAGACACAAAACCACGCTGAAAAATACATTCAGCAAGAGGACATGACAATAACTGCGATGCCTGTTCATATAAATGTTTGTGCTGAAGAAGACAGTGGCTGAAAGGTCACCCGAAGGTCATGGCAAGCTGCTACAGGAAACTTTTAGTCCTGCACTTAGATTGGATGTATCACATTCAACACAAGCTAATGCTAAAGGTGGAACAGTCTGTCAAGACATCTACAAGGAAAGGTGCAAATTAAGATGAAATTCAATGTGTTAAAAAGCACCGCTTTGTTGAGAAAGAAGCATCCTTTTTAACTGCAGCATGTGTGAGTTGGTGGGTGTGTGTGTTCCTTAATGACTGAGAACTGGATGATTTAAACAAAGTGGTAAAAATACAGAAACAGGTTGGTCCCAGGTGGATTCTTATAATTAATATTAAGAAATTTAGCATGACTTAAAAAAAATGTTTACAGTATCACAAAACAGAGTTTTGAGTTCCTTGCTGGTTTTTGGGCAAATTGCAAATGACTGGTTGCCTTTCAGAAGTATGTTTTTTTTGACAGATATGCTTCTTTTAAAAGGGGAAATCCACCCACAGCTCTTACACTGCTAAAAATAACCAACATGTCATGTTATTTTGTGGTATGGTGTTCAAAATATACATTTTACTTTTTTAGCATATGCATTTTCCCTTAACTTGTGTCATCTACTCTTCATTTCCTACATTTCCCAAAATCTATTTAAACATCCCTCAATTTATAATCACAGCCTAACATGGCTTGTTGCTGCTTTCTGGTCTACTTAAACTTATGTCAGTATGTTTGTTACTTTTAAGGAATTGCTAAAAAAAATAAAAATAAAAATAATATATATATATATATATATATATATATATATATATATATATATATATATATATATATATATATATATATATATATTAACACCGGACAAAGTGTTGGTGCTTAGTCCTGAGTACATTTTGGACCNTATATATATAATATATATATATATATATATATATATATATATATATATATATATATATATTAACACCGGACAAAGTGTTGGTGCTTAGTCCTGAGTACATTTTGGACCAGTGGTTCCCAAATGTTTTGGTTAATAACCAATCAAAATTAAGGAATTTATAGATGCAGACCCGCCTCACAGGTAAGAAGTTTAACCAAAGAGTTATTTTCCAAGCAGAGATTGATTTATGTGAATAGTTTTTGACACATAAAAGCTACTTCCTTTCCTGCCTTTCAATCATCTCCAGAGCCTTCAGCCATATTTTCAGACCATTTAGGGAGTCCCAGGTTGGATACAAGAGTACAACCATATACCACCAAAAACAAGACAAATCAACAGTGTAAGTGTGTAAGGTGGATTTTCCCTTTAATTCTCATGAAGTCAGAGCATAACTTCTTTATATATCACTCACTATGACATAAGTGTCAGGCTTATAGATTGTTCCCTAGGTGATGAATTGATTAACAGAAGCTATCATGTTGAGTTCACTAACATGACATTTTTCTTGCTCTCATAGTAATGATACATTTTAATTGGAGAAATACTTTCTCAAGCCAAATTGTTTTTTTTACTGTAGGTCTCAGGTTTTTAGTGATCTATCAGCTATGTGCTTATTTTGTTTCTGCTTTTTAAAACCCCACAGTAGCTATGGATACATTTAAAAAAAAACTATATGGAACGACTGAATGTATTCAAGAGCTATTTTTTATTTTGTATAACTTGATGAAGTTGGCTGAGAAATATGCTGAAGTCTTGTCACTAACGCATTGGGCAAGCCAATCTGGTTATTCCACCCACCTCGCCGCCTCCATGTTTACAGGTTAGATTTGCAGCTGCTGTCGGCTACATACAGTAGTAACGATGGTGGAAAATTAGACAATCCATTCATGGGACAAGTCAAATGGTAGAAAACCAGTAGAATGCTTTACGGTTTACACAGCTGATGGCGTTGATGCACACTGTGAGAAAATAATGTCCATCTTAACACTGAAAGTTTAAACTGCACACATTTAGCTAACTGAATATGCTAACGATGTAACAGCAGAACAAGCTAGCCCACAGCACTTACTTGACAGTAAGAAATCTAACTTTACAGTACTAAAGAATATGATTGTACATTTAATCTAGTAAAAAAAAAAATGACAAGATTTAATAGATACGTATATTTCAATATTTTCACTGTATTTTAGTGATTTTAAGAAAGAGCAGACACCATTTTGAAAAAACTTTGATGCTAGCTTCTTTAGTCCGTTAGCATCAATACTGTCTCACTTAAAACCAGAAAACAACAGAAAATATTACATCTCCCATAACTTACTAACAAATAACTAATAGGTATATCATTTTAGATAAGAGTTTGGGCCACACAAAGATAATAAGTGTTATCGGGTTAGTTAGCTAATAGCTTTAGCTATAAAGCTAGCTTTCTTGTTCTACATACAGTATTGTGCACATATTAATAATAAACATCAGCAGTATACCATACATACTGCATACACCTGTGTTCAAGATTACGTCTTACTGTGATGTAAATTCAAAATGGCTCCAGTTAGCATAAGATTATCTAACAGTTTCTTACTTCTTTCCTGTTAAGACGGACATTTTTTAAGTATCTGTGTGCTCACTCTGACAGGACTATCATTCTTGTCTGCTAGCATCTGGATGTGACCCATCTTAAAAAAAAAAAATAGGGTCTGATTTTCCTTGAAGTGCTTAAACTAGATGTTGCATATCCAAACCTACAGGACAGATACTGGTTTGGTTTACTGGTAACTGGTTTGAACTGCGATGCTCCAAAGTTGGGCACTGATGGAGCCACTGAAGAGGAACTTTATATGTGGTGGTGAAAAGAGTGTGTACAAATTGTGAATAAACTTTGAAATTCAGTTTGTTATTTTACTGTCTTTTTTTCAGTTTGGTTTACATTTTAGTGGCTTTCCAAGGATGCCCAAAACCTTCTGTCATTTAAAAAAAGGAGTGTCTTGAATATACCGCCTGGTTTTGGGTAACATGCTTTTAATCTTGGCAAATATTTTGTCTTAATCCCAATGAAAGATATATTTAGGGGATTTATTACTTGTGATAAAGCACTGCACACATGCTCTAACAGCAAGAATTTGAAATTCTATTTACATAAGGCTATCTTTATAAAATAGTGTGCTGGTTAGGTCAACGTATGATACTTCTTAATGTGTTTTACGCAAAACAAATGGCATGAAAAAGGTGGAAAAAGTACTTAAAAAGCAGTACCACAGTGGAGAAATACTCATTACAAGTAGAAGTCTTGTATTCACAATTTTACCTAAGTTAAAGTACAGCATTGTCAGGAATAAAGTATACTTAAAATACCAAAAGTAAAAGTACTAATTTTGCAGGAAATGGTCCCATTTACAATAATGTATAATATTTTATTAGTTTATGATTACTGATGCATTAAGGAGTGCATCACTTTAGTATTGCAGCAAGTAAATGTGGGGCTAATTTATTTATTTACATTTTATTTTAAACACTGCACGGTAGCTTTTGGAGTTCCCCTAGATGATAAACAGTCTTACTGAAATAATAAAATGTATTTGTTAATTTTATTTTGTATTAATAATATGAATCTGGAAAGTAGCTTCCGTTATTAAAAAAGTATTTCAGTAAAAAGCACAACTTATGCCTATGAATTTTAACAGCGTAGAAATATATAGTAGCAGAAATAGGAATACTCAAGTTAATTGTATGTACCTCAACACTGTACCTGAGTTGAGTACTTGATGTACTCAGTTTCCACCAGTGGTAACATGAGAAACCTTGCTCATGGTGTATTTTAATTCTTTAACACAAGACTGCACATTCCTATGTGGTGCTGACACTGCTGGCCAGAACCCACTGGTTGCGTTACTGGTCAGCTATTTTCAATGGGTGATGATTATCTTCTCCCATAAGCTTCGTTCTGAGGTTTTCTCAGGCACCAAACAGTATCTGAATAAACACCAGAAGCAAAACCACATTCTGACTCATTCCTACTTCTGAATAAGCTTGTATAAAAGACAGATGAGAACAAAAAAAAAATCCTTAAAAACCCCAAGCAGTGGTTTGGAGAAAAATCTTTTTTTTACCGTGTTTACTTGCAGATCAAACACTGTGTTTAAACAGTTATTTACGAGATTCTGTGGAAGTTGTACGTTACTGTATGTACAATCTATCTTTAGCTTGATGGTTAGAGCCAAACACCAATAGTATGTACTTTAGGGGGCTCTGGAGAAAAATATTCACACATTAAAAAGGATATCATTGTTATCTGTCATGAGGGAAATTCACTAGTTGAGAGCCGGCAAAGATAATGCTACATATCTCACTACATTATAGATGTTGTAATTTTCATGGCTTCATGGCTTTTTATTTATTAATATTCTTATTAGTGGAGCTCCACATACACACAGCTTTGCATCTTGAATGTGTCTCATGCTTTATCTTAATTTTTTTATTGTTAGTTCCAACTTGATATGTGTATTGTCCCGTGTTAAGAGGTGCCACATACAACTGCCCCTCACAGAGATAAATAAAGCTGTACAGTACTAAAGTGCATGCAAACCAGTGGACGGCATGCTATGCATTTACACAGGGAGATAACTTACATAAGACAAAGTGTGCCTGTGAATATGCTGCAGTCTCAGGGGAGCACAAGCACTCAGGGGGTAATGCAGAGAAGACTTAATGAGAAGCACTGCTGATTCTGCAGTAGCTTAAGAATTTCAAAAATGACAAAAACTTAATCCCTAAATCGTGACAAAATTATATGATGGAATAAACATCAAACTCACAACTGAAGAGTGGTGGAATCTAAGTACATTTACTCAAGAACTTCACTGAAATTATGAGGTGCTTTTACTTTTCATGAGTATTCAATTTTATGCTTCTTTGTAGTTAAACTCCAGTGCATTAAACATATCTGACAATTTAACAGATTAGGATTAAGATTTTACAAGCAAAATATGTGATCTTTTTGTAACATGTAAGACTGTGTAAGCGATTAAACTGTGCAACAGTATATAAAGTAGTTAAAATGTGCTCAACATCCACCCGCTGTAACATTAAGAAGCTGCTTACATAATAGTCCAATAATTTAATGTATAAAATAACTATTTGAACCAGTCTGCCCAACACAGTACTTTTACATTAATACTTATGGTACGTTTTCCTGATTTAGTTTTTAATGATACTTTTCTATTAGGTTAAAAAAAATAAATGTATTTTTCACTACTGCTATTGAATAACTGTGAGTACAGGCCTACTAATGAGCTTTAGAAAACAGTGCTTTTTTGAGACATTCAACATTTATTCACCTGCAAAATGACCATTTGTTTATCAGTTACTTAGCATGTCACCTTGAATTCACAAGGAAAACTTTGATTTTCTCGCACGCCTCCAAACATTTCGTAAATTAAAGTCTTGGGTCCGCATTTAATAAAAGAACAAAACTACATCAAAACATGTGTTTACAAATTCCCACACAACTCATGCAGTATAATCCAAGTCACAATTATCCAGTCGTATGCTCGGGACTTCCTAAACGCATGCATTTTCACTTAAACGTTACAATATACAACACTTTGGCAACAAGTAACACGCCATGAGCATGCCTGAGTAAGCGCGTGCGTATAGTTCAAATGCACACGTGTGACCAGGCTGTACATGAGACTGTTTCTGCTGATGAGTTTTAAATCAGAGCATTTTAGTGAAAATGCATGCGTTTGGGACATACTGAGGATACGACTGGATAGATGAGACTTGGATTATACTGCACGAGTTGTGTGAGAGCTTGTAAACAGACGTCTTAATATAGTTGTGCTGATGTTAACCGCAGTCTCCTTTAACTTCAATTCATGAACAATGTTTGCCTTTTTTGGATTCTCTGTTCACCTCAGGGTACAAATTGTAATTTTGCAGGTGACGTACTCCATTAATTGTACTGTATATCCATGAACATTAGGCGAAACATTGTGACCCTACAGTTTGTTTCACTTCACCCAGTAAAGCTAAGTCTCTTCAGGATGTGTTGACCACTTTTCCCACTTTACTCACAATGGGACCTTTTTCTCCAGATGGGCATGAAAGTGAAGCCACTTTAGACATATCCTACCCCACCCTACAGCCATCGTCTTATACAGACCTTTCTTGTTCTTTCTTAATTGGCACAATTACTTACTACGCTCCCCAGTGAACTTCGTCCATGTGTGAGTGACTTCGACTCACGTTTCTTCGTGGTTGTGCAGTCTGATTGTGTTTATATTTGGGAGGGAAATGATAGGCTAAGCTGCGTGGCTGTGAGCTCCAGCTGCCTTGTAAAACAAGCAAGAACTTGAGGGTTTCAGGAGGCTTGTTTACATGAGTATATTCCCAGACATGCCACTTTTTTTTTTTAATTGAGATGTACTCAGCGGACACGGGAAAATTATCGAAAACGATTATGTTTGCATGATTGCATAAACCCTCTGGCAACAGAAATGCGTCACACTTTTTGCTAAAAATTATTCTGAGACACAACTGACATAACTTAGTTCTGGAATTTTTTTATGTGATGTTTTGTACTCTCAGTACCATAACCTGGATAAACATTAGCATCACTGTAAACATCTCACGTGTCCTTTGCCTTCTCCAGACAGCAATAACTGATCCTCCTCCCATAAAGTTTTGCTTGGTGTGACTGGTTTTTTTTTTTGTTTTGTTTTGGGGTTTTTTGGTACCATGAATTCTTTCTTTGTCTGCTCAGCCAATAAATAGCAGGAGGGACCCTCAGCTCGAGCAGTCTCACTCTCCTCCTCTTACACTCAGGATCCATCTGACACCATGTGGACCCAAGTCAGTGCTCTGCTGCTGCTGCTTGCCTGCTGCCTTTGGTCAGCAGATGCTCAAGGCGAGAGGAGAAAAAGCATCTGGGATGAGCCCATTAAATTCAGCACCAAGGCCAAGGACATGTGCACCATGATCATCACCGGCCATGGCGAATACACCAAGCTGAGGCTATCATGCCAGAGCAACAAGCGCTCCTACTGGTGCGAGTACATCGGCAAGCCTTACACCTGCCGCCCCTACAACAGAGACCCCCGTCACTACTTCGTCCAGATGATGTGGGGCCTCAGAAAGCTCCACAATGCCTGCCAGGCACCGAGGGAGATCAAACCTTTCATGTGCAAGAAGGCAAGTGATGACTCTCAAATGGTCTTCTCATCTGGTTCATTTCCCCGGTCATCGCCAGAGGCTTCTTCAAGGACAGCAGGAAGACAAGCAGAGCAGCCTGCCAGACCTCAACCTCGTCGTGAGCCAGCAAGGCCAGTCCCACCACGAGTCAGGACCACTCCGAGAGCCAGTCCACAACCAGTGACACCACCTGTGGAGAGCGATGCTAAGAGGATGGCTCAACAGTACTGCTGGGGGTCACTTCAAGGCGTCTGCTCCTACTTCATTGGTTTGATTCGGAAATAACGAGCGAGGAGGTGAGCAGCAGAACCGGGCCTCTTCATTTACACACAGCTTTTATTATGTTGTTTTAGGACTAATCTAAGAGTACTGTGGTGGAATAAGGATCCTGTGTATTTAAAATCAAGTTTGCCTCCAGCATTCATTTGCAAAATTCAAACTTTTTCTTTTCTTTGCTCAAAATATTACTGATGCACATAATTTACAACTGTATGCATTCTCGCCTGTTATATTCACAGATTTACAATTCTGATGAAGATAACTTCTAATGTCTGATTAAAGTGGCCCTTGGAGGGAAATCCCAGACCAGCAGTTTGTACATCGTGATAGAAGAACTGTAGTGCTCTCTTCCGGGGGAGAAATGGTACTGCTGTGACGTCCAAAGCAGGATTTCTCTGTGATCATCTTCCCAACATCACATCTGGGGAAAAAAACTCTATTACCTGTCTTATCTGAGGTGGTTTACAAAGTAGACTATAAAACCCATGTATGAAACAGTACGAGTACAGAATGTTTCTGCAGCTGCACACACCTTCACAACAACATACAGGCCTGGGACAAGAGAGGCAGGCAACTCATATGTGTCACTTTTTATATTTATGTTTGTTTACTTATGTATATGATCTACTTACATTACTTAATATTATCTTGAATAATACGTTGTTGGGAGAGTCATAAGTTTTTACTTTGGCCTGATGATTTCTGTACTGATGTATCTGACAGAAATATAATGAATGTGAAAATGATTTTCTTAAATAAACAATATTCTCAATAATTCTGTGCTGTTCAACTTGTTTTTTTGCTCTGTCTTGATGAAAAACAACTACAAAAATGCTGCACAAAAGTCAAACATATTGAGTTTCTTGGTAGCAAAAGAGCACCAATATTGAAAGCAGCTGCTACACAGCGTCAGTCTTATAATGCCTGCTTTACTATATTTGACCATTGGGTGGCGCTGTTGCTTAAATTAAACAGACAGAGTTCAGTCAGTGATTTTCAGGGATTTTCTCCTGCAGGGACATCTGGCTCTTTTCAAGATATTTCAACTAATTTTATCTTTGGCGCGCTGTACTAACAGATGGTGCAGTAAAGGTTTTTAAAAGACTCAGTTATTTG
This sequence comes from Epinephelus moara, assembly GCF_006386435.1. Classification (NCBI taxonomy): domain Eukaryota; kingdom Metazoa; phylum Chordata; class Actinopteri; order Perciformes; family Serranidae; genus Epinephelus; species Epinephelus moara. The sequence continues at coordinate 37,009,571 of NC_065509.1, forward strand.
CATTTGTTTGAAATTAATACCTTATAAGTGAAGTTATCATGAAAGCAGGTGGACCTCTTATAGCACCCAGCACAATCTGCCAAAACAGATTGTTTTAAGTCCTGATATCTACGTTTACACGTTTATACACAATAATTTAAATTAGTTTTGACTAGGAACTAAGATGGATAAAAACAGAGTCAAAGTCAATCAATAATTTGTCACATGAAATCACACAATGTACAACTTCACTGAAATGTGATTGTGTCAGCTCCTTCAACCTGAGCAGTATAATTAAGTCTCTTTTTTTTTGCCTCTACTTACATTGTGGGCTGCGACTTCATAGTTGTCCGTGTTTCTAGATGGTTCTGGTACCCCATGCTTTCTGGTTTAGGAACGATTAAACTGAAGTTTTGTGTACAGCTGCCTCTGTTGTTTTATAAATTAAATCCACCACAGACTTAGTGAATTCATTGATGTCATTAGTGACGTCGACAGTGGTGTCCTGAAGTGTGCTCCACATTCTGACTGGCTCCATCCCATGCGTTGTTGTTTGTTTACATATCTTGACCTCAACAAGAAGGCAGCATGGTCACTCCTTCCCAACATGCACAACACAGATGTTGACGATGTTGACATTTGAAAACCTCGACCTGGCTAGCTAGGAGAGTCACAGGAGGAGGTTACAGACTGTTTAGTCGATTTCCTCATCCTAAAAAGTGACTCGCAGCCACCATCCAACACCAACCACAAAAAGCACCACCGTTTCCTGTAATATTTCAACATACAGACTGGAAGAGCATGTGTTTACATTTTTTTCCAGGCACAGTTTCACAGTAAGTAGCTGCCTAGACTAGCCAGCTAAAAGGAAGCAGGAGGTTTTTCTTTGGAGAATTTCATTTTTTGATATTAAATTTTGTGGTTGTGGCTTACACTGGGGCAGGATCAGCAAAGCAAAAAAGGAAAAGAGTTGACAAATGAACAAAAATTGGAGAATTGGCCCTCTTCTTATAGGTATGTAATGCATCTATTTTATTTATGAAATATGAGACATGGTTTTGCATCAGTTTATCAATTTACGTTTGTTGCTAAATCAAAGCTAGCTAACGCTTTGGCATTTGTCAAGCAAAGCAAGTCCTGAAACACCTGTGACATGCGGCAGGCAATCAACAGTAGTTTCTATAAATTTAAAAAGCTACACCACTGAAGTAACTAAAGCTATTTATGAAAGAGAGAGAAACAAATAAATACAACATTCAACAGGCTCCTTGGCTTGTAGTTGCTTTAAAGTGAAATTATCTCACCGTTGCTGGCTGATAAGCGGATTTATTTTGTGGTAGTATTATTTCATTTAATTTTTAAAGCATTAGTTCATTAATGTGATTACATAAAACTCCACAAGCTTTATGAAAATAAGAAATATTGTTTAACAGGCAGTAATATAACACAAAATATTTTTAAAGAGTCCTTGGCTGACTAGTATGAACTCAACAAACTTTGTAAGCTGTACAGTTATGCAGTGTGTGTGTGTGTGTGTGTGTGTGTGTGTGTGTGTGTGTGTGTGTGTGTGTGTGTGTGTGTGTGTGTGAAGGGGAGGGCTGATTCTGCAGCAGCACTGTGTAACTGCAGGTACAGTAAAGGCGACTCTGAGCTCTCAGGTGACTGGACTGTTTACAAGTTTACTCTGAAACTTCAGGTAGGTAAAGCTATTGCTGTTTCATGTAGACTCAGATTACTCATCACTTTGACATTAGTATAGTATTAGGACTTACAGTGTGAGTGTTTGTGTAGTAGCTGCTAGTTACTTTGGTGCCTTCTTATTACCTCAATGTTGCTATAACATTCTTACAGTGATTTAAAAGGCTCACGACTAATTAAATTCCTCACTGTGTTACTATAAATGTGCATGTCAGCACTTAGAGTAGCTGTATTGTATTGTCATTTCTACTCCTACTATATTCATGTCACACTTTACTCCGACTGTTTCATCTTTTAAACCAAGGATTAAATCTTTGTTTGGCTCAGCCTTTTATTAAATAACATTCAAGGCTATTTATTCATCCCTCTTATTGCACTGTAACTTTTTATTCCTCTTTTTATTCTAATGTAGTCCTTCATATCTTATTTTCATCTTTCATTCTGTTAAAATCCAATTTATATGTGACTTTTTATATTGCCTTGTGTTTCCTTTATAGCTTGTCTTTAATGTGAAGCATTTAAATAGCCTTTAAAAGATGTCATTCTGAAAAACCTGCCTTGCTTTTTTTGTTTTGTTTGGGTTCACTTTCTTAAGCCTAGAGTGCCCCGATAATGTTTCTGTAAGAATATCAGTCATTTGAATCTAAAACAGGTCTGATAGGGGATTATGTTTTTTTTAAAGAAGGAAAATGAAAGGGGTTTAAGATATCTAAATCCTAATCTATCCTCTTGTAGGGTGTTTCGTGCTGGTTTCATGGCTTTCCTTACCAATGCCACCATCCTGCTCGTCCTCGCTTGTATTTCCCATCAGCTGGTGTTGAGCAGCTGCCAGAAGAGCCATGGACGGAGGGGAAGAGGCGTGGACAGAGGACAACACAAGGACAAGCCAGGGCTGAAAGTGGGCCGCCAACCCAAATCTGCCTCTGCACAGCCCATTAAAGGCAAAATGGTCACCAAAGACAAGTCAGAGTGCACCTGGGCAGCAACAGGTGATGATTTCTTCACCCTCGGTTTGACCTGCAAGAAGGGGGACAAGAGCTTCAGCTGTGAATATGTCGCCAGACCGGCTGTCTGTCCCCAGTATGCTTCCAACATCAAACTTTACTGGAAGCAAATCACCAGAGCGCTGAGGAAGCAAAAGAGTTTGTGCAAAGACAGTAGTGCATTGGTCAGGGCGGGTGTGTGCAGAGGAGCTGCCAGAGATGCTCATTTCAGGCTCCGTAATGCTCAGAGGAAGACTTACCCACCTTCCACTCCAAAACCAGCTCCCAGAGCTGTCAAATCCTGTCAGCCCAATAACAAGAAGCTGGCGGAGGAGCACTGCGGCAGCTCCTGGTCGAGTTTTTGCACATTCTTTTTCACTATGGTGCAGGATTATGATTGCTGAGACAGAAACAGTTGAGAACTTAAATAAATTCAGCTCTCTATCTCCATTATGTCAACACTTGTCTTATTAAAGATTTTTATAGATGCTAATATAGATGCATTTCTTCACATCTTTGGTGGTTCTACTCCTCAATAAACACTTTTTCTACCTATTCCTTAATGTGGCTTGATGATTTGTCAACTAACCAGAAATTTACTGGGATGATAGCTTGCTTTTGAAGAAAAATACTTGAAATAACTTTGTTCCCTCTTGGAGAACAAGACAAGAACATCCTGTTCTGTCATTTTAAAACAATTTCGTTCATGTCAGAGCAATGTTTCTGTCTTCTCCAAGTGTGTATCCTGCTGAAGGTATTTGCTGGGAGATCAGGAGTTTGAGCATGTTGAGTATTGACACAGTAATGTTACCAGAGGGACTGTGATTTTTAGAAAGGCTTGGCCTGCATACTTTGGCACCGACAAGCCTCTTAATAAAAACATGCTCACCTTGCAAAATCAAAGTCAAAGGGCAGACTTGTCCTGTAAAGAGTATCACGTAATATTAACAACAAAAGATATGTGGCAGATTTAACTGAAGATATATTATGTCTGGCCTTTAAAACAGGATCATTAGACCTTTCCACTCCATTTCAGTTCCAGAACATACAGTTGACTCATGCTCTGAAATTACAGGTTGGAATGGAACAACTTAATGTCTTACATGAGATTCAATCAGCAATAGCTAGTATAGCTGCAAATAGTTCATGAGTTGAATTCATCTGTGCTCAGAGTAAAATTAGATTTTATTTCAAAGGTCCATTGTGAACGATTTAGAGGGGTATATTGACAGAAACAGAATAATATAAAAGGTATGTTTTCTTTAGTGTATAATTTCCTGAAAATAAGGATCCCTGTGTTTTCATTATCTTAGAAAGAGCCATTTTTTCTAAATAGGGAGCAGGTCCTCGTCCACAGAGTCAGGACAGGCAAACCTTACACTGGCTCTAAATAGGGCCATTTGCGTTTTCGTGTCAGCCACCTTACTTCACAGCCCCTCCAAACGAGAGTCAGGAGAATGCTGATTTTTTAATGTGAAACTGCTTTTTTCAGTGTGTTTACTGGTATAAATCAAGGGGTCTAATGATTTTGGAGAGGAAAAGACCTCTGATAATTCGGCGCCAGGTAAAAGCCTCCTGAACCGATGGATGTTATGTTATCAGCAGTTAAAGTTGAGCGCACATTAGCAGGTGCTGGGATGGCAGCCCATCTGGGGCGTGCCGAACAGCGTAAGAGAAACACTCAGCTGGTTCAACTGGTTACAATCTGTAAACCCCCCCTAAATCTTACAGTCTGTTCCTCTGAGTAAAAGTAATGCAATACTGCAGTATTTACTCTAGAACGTAAAAAAGTACATCCTGTAACACTCACTCACTGCTAAAAATAGATGTTGGTAAGTCTTTTTCCTGAAATTAACAGGACAAATTGTTGATAATGTGTCAGTATACCAACGTTCAGCAGTCACAGAGATATTTTTACATATGAAGTAGACACAACTTTGCCCATCCAAGCAGCTCCAACAGACCGGAACAGAGCAGCCTCGACTCATGCTGTGATTTGAGAACAGGGAATGACTCTCATTTTTCTTGATGATTCCAGCTTCATCTCCTGCTGTAAGATAATGCATTACCCACGGCTAAAATCCATCTAATTCACAGACTCTCAGCAGGCTGCATTGTGGGCCATGTAAGAAAGCCCTTAATGGCAAATGAGGCAGACAGCAATGTGGCTGCAACAGAAAGTAAATTAGAGGGCAGTCACAAAATAACTGCAGGAGTGCAGTGAATACAGAAGTATATTTAGGGAGGAGTTTTCCCTTCCAGCAAGATTTTTAAACACCAGCTGGTGAAGACAAGACTTTGATTCTGCAGGGCAGCTTGTGAAGTGTGATGCAAAGCAGGCACTTGGTGAAAACATTAAAATGCCAGAAAAACACCTGCCATCATAACTTTAATACTTTGATTAAATATAAACGACCAAGCAGTCAAAGCCGTTTCACAGAATGCACTAACTGTCCTTTCAAATGCAAGCAACCCAAGACAAATACTTTGAGTTGGGGTTGGAGTTTTTCAAATTTCCACTAAAGTACTTTTTATCTACCAACATGCAATCATTGTAATGTCTCTGCTTTAACTCATACCCATTTTGGAGAACAAGTGAATGACCCCCAACTGTTTAGTGCTGCCATATCCTGCTTTCTCAAAACAGAAATTAAATTATGTCCACTGAAAAGACCCGAAATTATCTGCTGTCTCGGTGAGTGGACAACTGAGGGTCACCCATTCACAGTTAAGTTTACAGGTGGAAAAAAAATCAGAAACTTACACAGTTATACAATGTGACATAATGAGCTATTTCATATTTACCAACACGTCAACACAGGTGACAATCTGACTGGGTACATGCATACCTGTTCTCCTCAAGGAGCTGCTGTGCTGCTAAATCCCCCGTTTGACTGGTGTCAATCTGGATAGCTAACTTATGTTAGCCAAAGAAAGGTCCAGTTTTAGCGTTGTCTTGCTGCTTTCATGTTTGGTAATGCTCTCAGAAAGATGCTTGAGATTCTAAATGCCTGTTCACTTCACCAGGTAAATTACCATCCTCACCGAATAAAACACAGGGAAGCAAAAACCATCTTCGCTAACAAGCTAGCAGTTAGCCATTTTGTTCCCGAAAAACACTTCACGTTAACTCTGATTATTTCGACCAGGGGTTTGGTTTATGACAATATTCCGCTGCAGGTGGGCACCAAGATGTCTATCTGTAGTTTCTCATCAAAAAGTAAACTGTAAAATTAATGCTTTACCGTTGTAACCCTAAGGTATGACAGTTAACAGATAATGACGACAGCAGTAGTTACAACAGGTTCGGGCATGCGCATTGTTGTTTTCCCGCATTCGGGGCACTTGACGTTGTGCGCATGCGCCCCAACCGTCCAGAGCGTTTAAGACTCCATTTTAAAACTATTAAACTGATGTTAAATTGTACAATAATAAGAAACAACAGCAGCGAGGATTGTTTATGTAGTGAATTAATTCAGAATTATATCAATGTCTAAATTACTAAGTACCATTAAAACCATATCTCTTTCTGCCGCCAGCAGGTGGCGCTTTTTCCTATGATCTCGCTTGTACCCATTCAGTCTATGCCTTTGGACACTTTGGATAAAAGCATCCACATTTGTTTCTATCAGTATGTTTCTGTTATGTTTTCTGTATTGTAACTTTTATGGCTAATTAAATCCTAAGATCACTTAAAGTTATAATGCAAGTGCAGCAATTTCAAGTTAGGTTTCCAGAAACACTTTAGGCTCAGGGGCGTAGCACCAAATTCTTGGCCCTATGCATGAGCCCTCTCTGTGAGACCCTGCTCTTCCCCTCTTGATCGACGTCACTCTCACGCACCTTCACAGTTTGCTGTCTTTTCTTCTTGGAACCCTGCTTTCCATATTCTGGGGAGACATTATAATGTACATTTGTGCTCCAGCAGCACAGGTAGTCACCCACTTGGCCAGTGATGTAAGAAAGTGATGATGGACCCCAGTGCATGCTATCATGCATGTATTGTCTTGACGCAAATAGAGACTTGACATTGGACAACATCAACACACATATTACATTACCCAACAATCATCATTACATATCTGACAAAAATATTTTTTAAAAAAAACATTTAATTAAATCGTTTTTATTGTTTTATTTTGTGGCTTGTGTAAAAAAAAAAAAAAACATATAATTTTGCTTTAGATAGCTACTGACTATTTAAAAACATATAAAAATAAGAAAAGTAAACCATGACGTAGATGGGTTTGCCTTTTTGAGGACATATAAAGCAAATGGAACCATTTTTAAATTAGGAGCATTCTTTTTTTCATATCTCTATTGTCTATATTCAAGGTGACAATTTCAATCACTTGCAAGGGCCTGCTCTCTCTTTGAGCCCCAGTGCAACCACACTGCCTGCACTGTCTATACTTCCATACCCCGCACTCGACTCTAGATGCAATTAAAGACGAACCCTGGGTGGACTAAACCAATTTGCACCCTTGAGGGCTGAGAGCAGTCTCAGATGGTTTCCACTGTTTTTGTGTACAAAGTTTAGTCTTTCGGCCAACTTGTTTTAGATTAGTTATGACCCTAATTACTTTGAAATGAAAAAATGTCAAACGAAACCTTTTCATTGCAAGCTTTTTGAGGGCCCTCTCCCACTAGGGTCCCTGGTAATCAGTCCCAATTTTCCTGCCACCATGACACCCCTAATTAGGCTTACAAACAAAGGAATGTGGTTTTTAGATACCTTAAATACATTCTAAAATCTGGGATAAAATATTGTATTGTTGTTTTCATAGCAACAATGCATAGCTCACCAATTTCTTTTCATGTTACATCATGGTACAAGAGCTAAAATTACCACCACAACCACTCCAAAAATTGAAATGTGTATTTAAATCTGTTGTAAAAGTCATGTCAAAGTCAACTGTTCTGTATCCTAAGAGCTGCTGACCACCACTGTGGCCACCATGTCAGTGGACAAATGAGAGCCCTCTGTGGAGTAATTAAGAGTTGACCTTCACCATGTAGTGGTTGCATCACCACCAGGGAGGAATCCTCATTCATATCCGCTAAGAAACATAGATGTTTCTCTAGTTATTAGAGAAACATCTATGATAAGACAAAAACATAGAAGTAAAAAGTTATTTAATGGTATTAGCATGATAAGATTAGAGTCTGTGACGGGACACAGACTCTGGTCTCCTGCGTGAAACTCTGCTGCAGTACACACCTACCCACCACTCCGAGGAAATCCCAGGAGGCCAAACAACATGTGACTTCATATGTCAGCTTCAATGCTTTTGGCCTCCTTGGCTTTCTATCCGAATCTGACTTCCAAACCTGTAGTCTCCATCTTGCTGTACATGAAGCGTAATAAATGGAGCTGTCACATTTGGACGTGATTCCTACAAACACTGGACCGGAACAATTTGCTGTTATCTATCATAATGGACAGAATCAGGACTGGATCAAGATATCTCAAGGCAATTGAATCGAACGCAACTGGACTTGGTTTTGTCTTAGAAGACGTTTCACCTCTTATCCAAGAGACTTCATCAGTTCATGCTTGTCTGACTAGGCTGGAACTAGTCTGACAAACTGGTGTGGAAACAACCCAGGTATTTAACCTCTGGGGAGGTCTTCACAA